>NC_134399.1:63590873-63928311 GCF_050003625.1 Haematobia irritans | reverse complement strand
AAATTGCAAAAATGTCTTTGTGTCATACGAAGTTCAAGATGAGCGCATTATTGGTAAAATTAACAAATTTTAAGAAATTCTGAACTATTTTGTGGGAGACACGAATTTAGTTAATCTTTATGCTTCATTTGTATATCATTTTTTCCTCTGTTTTAGTTAATTTAACTAACGTACGCTAAAAATTATTAGATTAAATCGGCTTTAGTGAAATATTGGATTAACTTGTTTTTGAATATAAGAAAATATTCTACAAAATGAGTTGTAAAAGAGGGAACGTCACTTTTTGGACAAACTAAAGCGTCAATAATTACTCATGATTATAATTAATTCATAATTGAACATCAGTCGCACTCAAAATTTAGTTACTCGAATTATCGATCGTCCTAACGGTACGGTCACACTGGGCAAATATTTGACAGAAATCGAAGAAGAATTAGTCGCCACCAGTGTTGCCAGTATTTTCCGAGCTCTTGTCCCCAAAATTGAATGCTTTCATCCCCAAAAATCGCCAATTTAATTTAAAATTCCCCACAAAAATCCCCAACACATTTTTAGCAAGACTCTTCTGTAGAAAATCGGTAAAAAAAATAAAAAGTGGAAAAATATGCAATGTTTTTTATACCAGTTTGCGAGTTAGTTTAGGTTAGGTTAAAGTGGCAGCCCGATTAAGTTTCAGGCTCACTTAGACTATTCAGTTCATTGTGATAGCGCATTTAACAAAAGTACCTATTACATAAGGGCACTTCTAGTTTTAACCACTGAACCTTCTCTATTATATTCTTTTATTGAACCAACCAAATTGTTCCAAAAACATTAACAGGCTGCTTAAGTTAAATATTGTACTGCTCAGCCATCTCGTTGAGAGATTTGCGGCAGTCGATGTTTGCGAGTTACAAAAATATGAAGATTTCAAAACACAAAACCAGGAGACGGTCATCATGTACGCAGATGAGTCCTTACGAAATAATATCACAATAGTAAAAAGGGAAACAGAGTAAACTGTAAAGTAGCACTTGGACGTCCATATAAATGCAGTGGAATAAAGAGGAGGAGTTTTTTTTTATACCTGTACTTTTTTAAGCCTTTTTGTACCCTTCACCACTACTGTGGTACAGGGTATAATAAGTTTGTGCATTTGTATGTAACTCAAGAAATAGTGGTCATAGACCCATCTTTTAGTATACCGATCGGCTTAGAATTAAATTCTGAGTCGATTTAGCGATGTCCGTCTGTCTGTCCGTCCGTCTGTCTGTATATGTAATTTTGTGCACAAATTACAGCTCGCAATTTAAGTCCGATCGTCATCGAATTTGGCATAAGGCCGTTTCTTGGGACAGAGACAATCGCTATCGGTTTTGGAAAAAAACGGTTCAGATTTAGATATAGCTGCCATATATATTTATCCCCGATTTGGTCATAGTTAGCGTGTTTATCAACCGATTTTCTTGAAATATCGTAATATCGTAAATCTTGCAAAATACCAGCCAAATCGGTTCAGATTTAAATATAGCTCCCATATATATCTTTCGTCCGATTTAGACTCATATGACCACAGAGGCCAAAGTTTACTTTCCGATCATCGTGAAATTTTGCACAGAGGGTAGAATTGAAATTCAACCAATGCTTGGTAAATTTGATTGAAATAGGTTCAAATTTAAATATAGCTCCCATATATAGCTTTCGTCCGATTTGAACTTATATGGCCACAAAAGCCAAAGTTTTTCCGTGATTTGCTTCAAATTTTGCACAAGGGGTGCGTTTAATAGTATCGTCAAGTGTGTCAAATTTTGTTAAAATCGGTGCAGATTTAGATATAGCTCACATATATATCTTTCGCCCGATTTGGACTTATATGGTCTCAAAAGCCAGAGTTTTGCCCTGACTTACTTTAAATTTTGCCCAAGCGGTACTTTTAATGTTATTATTGTATGTGCCAAATATGGTCAAAATTGATTCAGATTTAGATATAGCTCTCATATATATCTTTCGTCCGATTTGAACTTATATGGCCTGAAAATCCAGGGTTTTGCTGTGATTTGCACAAGGAGTACGTTTAGTATTATCGGTAATTGTGCCAAATTTGGTTGAAATCGGTTCAGATTTAGATATGGCTGCCAAATATATCTTCCGCCGGTGGCCAAAGTTATACTCCCATTTACGTGAAATTTCGCATAGATAGCAGAATTATTATTCTAACTATACATGTCAAATTTAGTCAAAATCGGTTTAGATTACATATAGATCCCATATATACGTACACCAGAGTTGGGGAAATATGGTAGACTGTTACACATTTTAGACCCATTTTCAATGAAAGTTTCCTCCAATTAACTGGATAGCGTTAGCCTATTTAAATTTTATTTCTAGAGATTTTTTAGAAGTAAAAAAATTGTCTCCTTTATATAGCTTCCAGCAAATGTGAAGTAGTTGATATGGTAACAGAAATTTTGGCCTACATAGGGGTGAAGGGTATAATATAGTCGGCCCCGCTCGACTTTAGACTTTACTTACTTGTTTAAGCATGTAGAAGTAAAGAATTTCATATAAACTATCATTCTGAATGTTAATTATTATACTGAACAGATTTCCAAAATTCCCCACAAAAATCCCCAAATTTGTGGAAATTCCCAAACTCAAAAATTTTCCCCATCTCCGAAAAAATAATCCCGATTTAGGTAAAAATCCCCAATACTGGTCGCCACAGTCAAACCAGCAAACGCTTTTAGCTCATATTGGAAATATTACATCACGATAAGAGTATTTTCCAAAAACGGCATACAGATATTTCGAAAGTGCTCCTAGAAATAAGTTTGACACTAATTTTGGACAAATATTTGCCTAGTATGACAATACCTAAGACTCACTGAAGGTTTGGAGGAAAGTTTTAAATGTCTGTTAGTTCTCTACACATAAGGAAAAAATCTTTTCTCCTGAACGAAATTTTAAATAAACGAAATTTCACTTTTCTACAAAGTACGCTGCAAATTAATATGAATGGTTAAGAAACCTACACTCAAAAAAGTGAACTTTATATTTCACTAAAGCCAATTTAGCTTTATTTTAGTGCGTGGAATTATTATGTTTGCAGAAAGTTTCCTTTACTCTAATAATATTTTGTGTACGTTAGTTAAATTAACCACAAAATAGTTAGAATTTCTTTCAATTTGTAAATTTTAGCAAAAATGCGTCCATCATGAACTTCGTATGTCACTAAAGACATTCTCGCAATTTTGAACTTATGCCCAATAAATTTTCTTGAATTTGTCGAAAAATATTAACTTATTTTTATGACATCGGCGTGATGCCAAGGTTTGTAATACTGTTTGGTTAAAATGTTCTACAAATATTCAAAATTGTTTTGTTATTGTTCCGAAAAAAAGGTTTTACATGATAGCCGGCTCATACCGAAATCAATTCGTACAAACATGTTGATGAGGAATGTGGTAATTCCGAAACGTGCGTCCATCCAACCATCTTGCAGTCTATAGGGCTTTGCCCAAAATAAATTTGACAAACATTATTTTCCTCTGTTGGTTAAGCTACACCTGTAGTTTAGTCAATGCATGGTTTTAAGCTAAAATCAAAAAACAACAACAATGATTAATATTCAAAATTTTCTTAAATTAACTGAACGTTTTCTTCCTGGCGGGTTCATTGTTTTTTTTTCAGTGTAAATTTTAGGTCGCGAAATTTGCACCACAAAAAAAAGTTTATAATCTCTGCTTTAAATATTCCCTTTTAGGACACAAATCTTTGAAATTCGCGTCCCTCTGTTAAAGTCGAATGCGTTTGAAGTAAGGAACATGTAAATCAATACATTTTTGATTTAAAGAAATAATCTTTAAATTAACTGAGGTATAGAATTTTTGAATAAAAGATAAAAGGACCTTAAATATAGGCTATGACTTATGTTAATGATTTTGCAACTTTGGATTAAAGTTTCATTGAAATTAAGAAAATATTTGTTTGCATTGAAGTATCTGCTCTAATTTAGATATTTAAACAAACATTCATTTGTACATGAATTGTTGTTATATCGCAAAATGATCAGGTCTGTATCCTAATTTTAATTGTATAGAACCTATATTTAAAGACAGATAACGCTTTTTACAAACTGTCTTTAGTTTAAAGCAGTCACATCTTTAGCTCGGAGCCAATACCAAAATCCTTAAGGGAAGGTCAAAGTCTGTGAATCCAAGTAAACTTTTTTTGAGTGTACAAGGGAATATATGACAAGTGACAAAAACTAACTTACAATCCACTTCAACAGATCTTCCCCAATTACGAATACTTAAAATTTACGTTAAAGTCTTTGAAGTTTGTTTTACTTCAAAGACTTTAACGTAAATTTTGCCTTAAAGCAAAGAAAAATATTTTTGATTTAAGGAAATAATCTTTAAAGTAACTGAGATATTGAATTTTTAGATTAAAGATAAAAAAGTTTAAAATATACAAGCAGAAAGGAAACATGTAACATGGTCACCATCCAAAAATAACATTTTGCTCTTGAAACACGTTTGAGATGATCATCAGCCCGTGTACGCTAGGACCTACTTTGAGCATCTTACACAATCAAAGCTTTGTTTGAACTATAGAAAACATTTTTGTATCGCAATAAGAGAGAGTAATAAGAGAGAAGTTCACCAATGTGGTATCACAATCACTGAATAGTCTAAGTGAGCCTGATACATCGGGCTGCCACCTAATCATAATTTTATAGAGCTCAAATTTAAAGTCAGATAGCTCCCAAAAAAATTTCATTATCTTAAGGAAGCCGCATTTTTGGCTTGGAATCAATCCCAAAATCTTTAAAGGAAGGTCAAAATATTTGGATCCATTTCGTTTTGTAAATCACATTACATTGATCTCTAGGATTTTTATACCCTAAACCACATAGTGGTCAGGGTATAATAAGTTTGATCGGCCAAAAAATGTGCCTACCAGAAATATTGATGTTAGACCCCATAAAATATATACCGATCGACTCAGACTAACCTCCTGAGTCGATCTAGCGCTTGGTGTCCGTCCGTCGGTCCGTCCGTCTGTCCATGTATTTGTTGTTCACAGGATTCCGGTCGCAATTATTAACCGATTTTGATGAAATTTGGTACAGGGAGTTTTTTGGGCACAAGGACGAACGCTATTGAATTTGGAAGAAATCGGATCAAATTTAGATATAGCTACCATATATATGTATCGCCCGATTTCGACAAATGGGGTCACGTTGTGCTTTTTTTCAAACGGATCGTCACCAAATTTGGCAAAAGGTAATCTTTTCCATCGCCCTTCAAGTCTGCAAAATTTCATCCAAATCGGTTCAGATTTAGATATAGCTCTCATATATATGTATCGCCCGATTTTTCTAAATTTGGCCATAAAACCCCTACTTATCAACCGATCTTACTCAAATTTGGCTAAATATAGTCTTCTATAGCAATAACTATATGTGCAAAAAACCATCGAAATCGGTTCAGATTTAGATATAGCTCCCATCTATGTATAGCCCGATTTTCCCAAATTTGGCCATAGAACCCTTATTTATGAACCGATCTTACTAAAAGTTGGCTAGATCCAGTCCTCTATAGTACTAACTATATGTGCAAAATTTCATCGAAATCGGTTCAGATGTAGATATAGCTCTCATATTTGTATCGCCCGATTTTGAAAAATTCGCCCCTAATAACCTTATTTTTGACCAAAGAGGCCTCATTTCTTAACTGATCTTACTCAAATCTTGCACAAGGTAACCTTTTGTGGTATTAATCAAACCAGCAAAATATTATGCAAATTGGTTCAGATTTAGATATAGCTTCCATATATATGCATCGCTCTATTTTCCCAAATTTGGCCATAGTACTCTTCTTTATTAACCAATGTTACTCAAATTTCAAATTTTGATGTACTAGCCGATCGTACTTATACGTACTTGTAGCTCTTACATAAGAATATTGCTCGATTTTTACAAATTTGTATTTATTACCCACACATATTTAACGATTTTCTCTTTTTATACCCTCCATCATAGGATGGGGGTATATTAACTTTGTCATTCCGTTTGTAACACATCGAAATATTGCTCTAAGACCCCATAAAGTATATATATTCTGGGTCGTGGTGAAATTCTGAGTCGATCTAAGCATGTCCGTCCGTCCGTCCGTCCGTCTGTTGAAATCACGCTAACTTCCGAACGAAACAAGCTATCGACTTGAAACTTGGCACAAGTAGTTGTTATCGATGTAGGTCGGATGGTATTGAAAATGGGCCATATCGGTTCTCTTTTACGTATAGCCCCCATATAAAGGGACCCTCAGATTTGGCTTGTGGGGCTTCTAACAGACGCATATTTCATCCGATCCGGCTGAAATTTGGTATATAGTGTTGGTATATAGTCTCTAACAACCACGCAAAAATTGGTCCACATCGGTCCATAATTATATATAGCCCCCATATAAACCGATCCCCAGATTTGGCTTGCGGAGCCTAACAGAGAAGCAAATTTCATCCGATCCGGCTGAAATTTGGTACATGGTGTTGGTATATGGCCTCTAACAACCGTGCAAAAATTGGTTCACATCGGTCCATAATTATATATAGCCCCCATATAAACCGATCCCCAGATTTGGCTTGCGGAGCCTCAAAGAGAAGAAAATTTCATCCGATCCGGCTGAAATTTGGTACATGATGCTGGTATATGGTCTCTAATAACCATGCAAAAATTGGTCTATATCGGTCCATAATTATATATAGCCCCCATATAAACCGATCCCCAGATTTGGCTTGTGGAGCCTCTAAGAGAATCATATTTCATCCAATCCGGTTGTAATTTGGAATATGGTGTTAGTATATGATCTTTAACAACCGTGCCAGAATTGGTCCATATCGGTCCATAATTATATATAGCCCCCATATAAAACGTTCTCCAGATTTGACCTCCGGAGCCTCTTGGAGGAGCACAATTCATCCGATCCGGTTCAAATTAGGAACGTGGTGTTAGTATATGGTCTCTAACAATCATACCAAAATTGGTTCAATCACACAAAAATTGGTCCATATCGGTTCATAATCATGGTTGCCACTAGAGCCAAAAATAATCTACCAAAATTTTATTTCTATAGAAAATTTTGTCAAAATTTTATTTCTAGATAAAATTTTGTTAAATTTTTATTCGGTTCATAATAAAATTTTCATCATTGTCAAAATGTTATTTCTATAGAAAATTTTGCCAAAATTTTATTTCTATAGAAAATTTTGTTCAAATTTTATTCCGTTCATAATCATGGTTGCCACTCGAGCCAAAAATAATCTACCAAGATTTTATTTCTATAGAAAATTTTGTCAAAAGTTTATTTCTATAGAAAATTTTGTTAAAATTTTATTTCCGTAGAAATTTTTGTCAAAATTTTCTTTCTTTAGCAAATTTTGTCAAAATTTTTATTTCTATAGAAAATTTTGTGCAAACTTTATTTCTATAGAAAATTTTGTTAAAATTTTATTTCTGTAGAAAATTTTGTCAAAATTTTATGTCTACTTTGTCAAACTGAATTATATACGTATTGGATCGATCTTTTTTGATTTAATATATACCACGTATGGACTTACATACAATTTAGAATATGGTCTTAGGAGGTTTTAAGATACCTTGCCATCGGCAAGCGTTACCGCAACTTAAGTAATTCGATTCTGGAGGGCAGTGTTTAGAAGAAGTTTCTACGCAATCCATGATGGAGGGTACATAAGCTTCGGCCTGGCCGAACTTACGGCCGTATATACTTGTTTAATAATGGGCTCAATATTAGTGGCATACTAACTCCGTAGGCGCAATATCAACACAGCCAGTGTTGCTAGAAGTAGGGGAAATTTCCTATATGTAGGGTTTTTCTAATATTTAGCGTCTTGTAGGGACGTAGGGCCACAAAGTAGGACATTTTCACTCAACACAATTTGTAATAATTTTTACATTTTGGTGGCTCTAGAGGAGGAAATTAGAAGCCGGCAAGGCTTGATCTTTAACAATGTGTGGTAAAATTTATTCCTGTAGAAAATTTTGTCAACATTTTATTTCTATAGAACATTTTGTCAAAATTGTATTTCTATAGAAATTTTTTTCAAAATATTATTTCTATAAAAAATTTTCTCAAAATTTTATTTCTGTGGAATTTTGTCTCAAAATTTTATTTCTATAGAATTTATTGTCAAAATTTTATTTCTTTAGAAAAATTTATCACAAAAATTTGTTTATAGAAACTTTTTCCAAAATTTTATTTTTATAAGGATTTAACAAAAAAGATTACTAATTTGGGTAGGTTAGGTTAGGTTAGGTTAGGTGGCAGCCTGATGTATCAGGCTCACTTAGATTATTCAGTCCATTGTGATACCACATTGGTGAACTTCTCTCTTATCACTGAGTGCTGCCCGATTCCATGTTAAGCTCAATGACAAGGGACCTCCTTTTTATAGCCGAGTCCGAACGGCGTTCCACATTGCAGTGAAACCACTTAGAGAAGCTTTGAAACCCTCAGAAATGTCACCAGCATTACTGAGGTGGGATAATCCACCGCTGAAAAACTTTTTGGTGTTCGGTCGAAGCAGGAATCGAACCCACGACCTTGTGTATGCAAGGCGGGCATGCTAACCATTGCACCACGGTGGCCTCCCTACTAATTTGGGTAGAATACTACCAACTGTGGCAACCGTGGTCGTAATACAAATTTATATTCTAAGTTATATACGTTGCATATTCATGTTTTAAGATAATAAAGTACTTAGAACCATTTTTGTTTTGTATTTTTTTTTAAATTTAACGAAAAATATAGTAGGGAAAATTGTTTGGGAATGTATAGGAAAGTAGGGAACTTTTTTGTCCTTGTAGGGTAAACCGAACATTTTCAATATGCAACTGCGGTTTATCTCCCATACCTATATATTACCCCACAAATGCTTATGATTACTAATTCTGTAATGGTGGTTTAGGGTATGATATAGTCGGCCCCGCCCGACTTTCTACTTTACTTACTTGTTTTTTTTTTTTTTTTGAGATAATAATCAATTTCGTTTGTCCTCACTTTTTTCCTGAGAAAAGCATATTCTTTCAGTTCATAAAATATTAGAAATTCCTGACGAATGGACCAATGTATTTCGTGCCGAATATAATTAATCGAATTCCAAAAACTGCAGACAAACAAAATTCCCATTTCGATGATTAATTTGCAGCAGTAATTCTTTGATTAATTATATTTTAAATAATACCCATAACCAATTGCGATTATTATACCACTGAACCCCAAAATTAATTTCCAATCAAAGTTAAAACATATCGTAGTTAAAAACAGAAAACAAAAAATTAAATATATTAAAGGGCTACGAAATGTAGTATTCTTCCCTTCGTATCATGAAGCGTGTTTAAAAAAATTGTAAATAAAATTGAAAAGTGTTATTTTTATAAAATGTATTTTTTTGGGAGCCTCATTAATATGCAGCCGAATTTCGAATTTTATTAATTTTAAATGTGACCGACCTGGCTACCGTTCACTCTCCTCAGCATGTGTGTGTCTTTTGTGGGGGTCATTAATTTAAATTTGTTGGAATTATTTTTGTTTCTATTGCTAGTGTTAAGTTTTTAGTTAGGTTTCTTTCGTATTTGTATAGATTTTCAAAGATGAACGACCATCAATCTTCTATGAGGAGATATACAGATTTAAATTAGTGAACATTATCTTTATCATAGTTTTGTATAAATATAACAACAATAACAATATTTGCGAATTTGTTTTGGCAAAGCTGTTATCAACTCCGATATGTGATCTGCTCTTTCGCATACAATCAGAAATAAATCCAATTAAAATATTTACTGATTTGCAAAAAAAAACAGAAACTTGATATCGAGTATAATATACAGAAGGAGATTGGCAAATTATTGGTAAATGCTGATGGTGATTATTTTTTTTTGGAAAAAGAAAAAAAAACATTTATATTTCAATATGAAGCAATACAGTCCAACTCGATGCAAGAAATTTTAACTTTTTCAGTTAGACAATGAACTACAAAACCCATGCTCTTACTGGAAGTGAGACAAAGATTATCCCTTATTTGGAGCCGTTTGTTATATATTAATATTTCTAAGAATTGATAGATGAACTATATCAAAAGAGATATGGAAGTATAATAATGAAATACATTTTCATATGTGATTTTTATATTTTTTTCTATAGATTGTTTTGAATCTGTTTCGTTTCTTGATGTTGGCAATGCTGGAACATTGTATCAAATTTTGATAGAATGGTATGATCCAATAATTAATTGTAATTTTTTGTTACGAAAATGAATTCGGCCCGTTACATTTCATTTTCGTAATATATCGGCCTGTTACATTTCTGGTCAAAACGTATGTCGTATAACGAAAATGCAGGTAGTCCGTTTTAACCACAGCACTATGGGCGGAAATCGCAAAAACAGCGTCAAACCGTTACATTCTCAAAATGAACAATTATTAGCTATTCCAATTGAAATTACTTTAGAACATCTTGTAAAGTACATATCAATATTTACCAAAATTTATGCAACTTGCTTGTAATCAAGGAGACCAAAAAATTAAAAAAAATTTGTCCTTATTTTTTTTCGCAATAAAAGTGAATTAAAAAAACTTTTAAATGTGGATTCTAAGAGGAGAGACAAGATGTTCAAAACGTTGTAAACACTTTACAATATGTTGTCGTTTTTGAACTTGTATTTGTGGTTTCAACAGTGCTGCTTTTTTGTGAACATTTTAATACATACGCAAATTTGCGAGGAATAGATCTAGAGTTGGTAACGGTTGTTAATGAAAACCTTTTTATACCCTTCACCACTACTGTGGTACAGGGTATAATAAGTTTGTGCATTTGTATGTAACGCCAAGAAGGAAAAGTCTGAGACCCATCGTTTAGTATACCGATCGTCTTAGAATTAAATTATCAGTCGATTTAGCCATGTCCGACTGTCTGTCTGTCCGTCCGTCTGTCTGTATATGTAATTTTGTGTGCAAAGTACAGCTCGCAGTTTAAGTCTGATCATCCTCAAAATTGGCACAGAGGTTTACATTAGCTCAAAGACAATCGCTATTGATTTCGAAAAAATCGGTTCAGATTTAGATATAGCTACCATTATATTTATCACCGATCTGGTCATAATTGACGTATTTATAAACGTATTTTCTCAAAATTTCGGGCAGCCAAATATTTTGGGGCTTTCGTAAGATATGCAAAATATTAGCCAAATCGGTTCAGATTTAGATATAGCTCCCATATATATCTTTTGTCCGATTTGCACTTATATGGCTTCAAAAGCCAGCCTTTTATTATAATTTGCTTCAAATTTTGCACAAGGAGTACGTTTAATAGCATCATTAAGTATACCAAATTTCGTTGAAATCGGTTTAGATTTAGATATAGCTCCCATATATATTTTTTGTCTGATTTTTACCTATATGGTAAAAAGAAGCCGGAGTTTTATTCTGATTTGCTTCAAATTTTGCCCAAGGAGTACGTTTAATAGTATTGTTACTAGTGTTGAATTTGGTTGAAATCGGTTTAGATTTAGATATAGCTCCCATATATATTTTTTGTCTGATTTTTACCTATATGGTAAAAAGAAGCCGGAGTTTTATTCTGATTTGCTTCAAATTTTGCCCAAGGAGTACGTTTAATAGTATTGTTACTAGTGTTGAATTTGGTTGAAATCGGTTTAGATTTAGATATAGCTCCCATATATATCTTTTGTCCGATTTGCGCTTCAAAAGCCAGAGTTTTGCCCTGAGTTGCTTCAAATTTTGCATAAGGAGTACGTTTAATAGTATCGTTAAGTGTGACAAATTTGGTTGAAATCGGTTCAGATTTACATATAGCTCCCATATATATCTTTCGCCCGATTTACACCCATATGATCACGGAGGCCAAAATTATTCTCCCATTTACGTTTTTTGCTGAGATAGCAGGATTATTATTCTAACTATGCATGTCAAATTTGGTCAAAATCGGTTCATATTTAGATATAGGTCTCATATATATGTACGCCAGAGTAGGGGAAATATGGTAGAATGTTTCATATTTTAGACCCATTTTTAATGGGAGTTTCCTCCAATTGACTCGATAGTTTGCACAGAGAATACATTTAATATGCTATTTAAGTGTGTCATATTAATCTAATATGGCCAAAATACCCGCATTTTACACAAAATTCCGTGATGATTTCCCCATATCGTAGTCGTATTCTACAATGCCAAACTTTTCACAGAATGGTCGAATTTTAAATAAAGCTCTGACTTGTGGAAATATCACCCGAATTGGCCAAATAATATACACATAATTTACCACATATCTTGGCGACCCACAATTTACCACATATCTTGGCGAGATTTGACCAATATCCTTGTAAAATCGCCACTGCTGAGTAGCAAAAATTTTAAATATTACTCAAATTGTCCTATATCTCGAATACATATGTATATGTATATATTTCATCCCAGGGTGTTAGCCGATTTAATTTTTAATTCTACCGATTTTGTAGAAGTACAAAAAATTGTCTCCAAATCGTTTCAGATATAAATATTTGTATATAGGAATATAAATTTTGATAATAACTCCCAACAAATTTGAAGAAGTTGATATGGTAACACAAATGTTGGTCTACATAATGGTGAAGGGTATAATATAGTCGGCCCCGCCCGACTTTAGACTTTACTTACTTGTTTTGATATTGTTCGTGGTAAAGTTTTGTTGTATTGCAAAGAACGTTCATCACAAATCCAACATGTTCAAAAAAAATCACCTACTAGAGTATTAATGCCATGTAATGACATTTAATGGTCGTACGCTGCCTTCATTTATTGTTTTTTTGAGTCTGTATGTTTCAAATTGTGCGTGAAGATAAATTGTAAATTTTAAATAGCTAAGACACAAACCAGACAGATTTAGCGGCGCACCGAATGGGTTAATTGAGTTATGCTAAAGCGACCAAAAAATGGTTATATGTATTTATTTTGACTAATTTTAACCAATAATAAATTAAATAACCGACAAATTTGATACCATAATAAAGGTCTCGGAGTGCACTTTCAGAATATAAGGTCACATGGATAAAAGACACAATAACGATTGAGATATTGCAGAAATAAAACCGCACTAATAGATCATTATTTTTATAAATTCAGGCCACTGTGCAAAACTGCCCATGATATTTTGGTACCAGGAGAAAGGGCGTGACGTGTACTTTCTGGCTATATGGTCGCTATATTCGAAACCAATCCAGAAATTTGTGTTTTATGCAATTTAAAGGAAAAATACTAACTTGGATGTATTAATATAAGGAAAAATGTCCCACTGTGCAAAACTGCCCAGGATATTTTGGTATCGAGAGAAAGGGCGTGACATGTACTTTATGGATAAAATATTTCTATATTCGAAATCAAAGAAAATTGTGTTTTATGCAAGTTAATAGGAAATTACGAACTATGATAGAAATATAAAGAAAACTGGCCCACTGTGCCAAACTGCCCAGGATATTTTGGTATCAGGAGAAAGGGCGTGACATGTACTTTACGGCTAAATGGTTTCTATATCCAATACCAATCCAGAAATGTGTGCTTTGTCCAATTTTATGCAAAAATGCAAACTACGTTCGAAATATAAAGAAAAATATCCCACTGTGCAAAACTGCCCAGGATATTTTGGTATCGGGAGAAAGGGCGTGACATGTACTTTATGGATAAAAGATTTCTATAATCGAAATCAATCCAGAAAATTGTGTTTTATCCAAGTTAATAGGAAATTACGAACTATGATAGAAATACAAAGAAAACTGGCCCACTGTGCCAAACTGCCCAGGATATTTTGGTATCAGGAGAAAGGGCGTGACATGTACTTTACGGCTAAATGGTTTCTATATCCAATACCAATCCAGAAATGTGTGCTTTGCCCAATTTTATGCAAAAATGCAAACTACGTTCGAAATATAAAGAAAAATATCCCACTGTGCAAAACTGCCCAGGATATTTTGGTATCAGAAGAAAGGGCGTGACGTGTACTTTCTGGCTATATGGTCGCTATATTCGAAACCAATCCAGAAATTTGTGCTTTATGCAAATTAAAGGAAAAATACTAACTTGGATGTATTAATATAAGGAAAAATGTCCCACTGTGCAAAACTGCCCAGGATATTTTGGTACCAGAAGAAAGGGCGTGACGTGTACTTTCTGGCTATATGGTCGCTATATTCGAAACCAATCCAGAAATTTGTGTTTTATGCAATTTAAAGGAAAAATACTAACTTGGATGTATTAATATAAGGAAAAATGTCCCACTGTGCAAAACTGCCCAGGATATTTTGGATTGATTTCACAATTTTCTGGATTGATTTCGAATATAGAAATATTTTATCCATAAAGTACATGTCACGCCCTTTCTCCCGATACCAAAATATCCTGGGCAGTTTTGCACAGTAGGACATTTTTCCTTATATTAATACATCCAAGTTAGTATTTTTCCTTTAAATTGCATAAAACACAAATTTCTGGATTGGTTTCGAATATAGCGACCATATACTCAGAAAGTACACGTCACGCCCTTTCTCCTGATACCAAAATATCCTGGGCAGTTTTGCACAGTGGGATATTTTTCTTTATATTTCGAACGTAGTTTGCATTTTTGCATAAAATTGGACAAAGCACACATTTCTGGATTGGTATTGGATATAGAAACCATTTAGCCGTAAAGTACATGTCACGCCCTTTCTCCTGATACCAAAATATCCTGGGCAGTTTGGCACAGTGGGCCAGTTTTCTTTGTATTTCTATCATAGTTCGTAATTTCCTATTAACTTGGATAAAACACAATTTTCTGGATTGATTTCGATTATAGAAATCTTTTATCCATAAAGTACATGTCACGCCCTTTCTCCCGATACCAAAATATCCTGGGCAGTTTTGCACAGTGGGACATTTTTCCTTATATTAATACATCGAAGTTAGTATGTTTCCTTTAAATTGCATAAAACACAAATTTCTGGATTGGTTTCGAATATAGCGACCATATAGCCATAAAGTACACGTCACGCCCTTTCTTCTGGTACCAAAATATGCTGGGCAGTTTTGCACAGTGGGCCAGTTTTCTTTATATTTCTATCATAGTTCGTAATTTCCTATTAACTTGGATAAAACACAATTTTCTGGATTGATTTCGAATATAGAAATCTTTTATCCATAAAGTACATGTCACGCTCTTTCTCTCGATACCAAAATATCCTGGGCAGTTTTGCACAGTGGGACATTTTTCCTTATATTAATACATCCAAGTTAGCATTTTTCCTTTAAATTGCATAAAACACAAATTTCTGGATTGGTTTCGAATATAGCGACCATATAGCCAGAAAGTACACGTCACGCCCTTTCTCCTGATACCAAAATATCATGGGCAGTTTTGCACAGTGGCCTGAATTTATAAAAAATAATGATCTATTAGTGCGGTTTATTTCTGCAATATCTCAATCGTTATTGTGTCTTTTATCCTTATATTCTGAAAGTGCACTCCGAGACCTTTATTATGGTATCAAATTTGTCGGTTAGTTAATTTATTATTGGTTAAAATTAGTCAAAATAAATATAACCATTTTTTGGTCGCTTTAGCATAAGTCAATTAACCCATTCGGTGCGCCGCTAAATCTGTCTGGTTTGTGTCTTAGCTATTTACAATTTACAATTTATCTTCACGCACATTGTTTCAAAATGCATTGATCATCTATGATGCGCATTCGAGACTGTTCTAGTACGAAGTACATTATTGTACTCTAGTATATGCAATGATATTATGGCTCCCTATGTAAGCCTATCACTACTCTTTGTTTATTATTTCATCTCCAACATTTTTAATGTGGTTTAAATAGATCGCCTTTGTTGACCGCAATCTATCGAACTCAATTTTGACTGGATCCGTGTCGGAAAATGGTCTGGGTGGCTTCTATGCCCTCAAGATGAAAAATCGGGAGATCGGTCTATATGACCGCTATTGTAAAATTTAGCACACTGTTAAATAACTTAAAGTCCCTCTAGATTTAAAATTTCAAGAAAATCGAATGTAAATTAAAATTGCCGTCAAGAAGTCAAATCGGGAGCTCCGTCTATATGGGGGCTATATAAAAACATGAACCGATATATACCAAATGTAGCCCAGTTCCTAACTGACTTAAAGTACCTCTACACGCAGAGAAGGAATATGGTCACCCCAAACATGTTTAAAGAGCAAAATTTAATTTTTGGACGGTGGACATGAAACATTTTTGTCACAAAAATGTAACATTCTTGGCAAACGTATACATGGTTGCCGAAATCAGAAAATAACATATTCCATGTTAACCACCCAAAAATAACATTTTGCTCTTAAAACATGTTTGGGGTGATCATATTCATTCTCTGGGTGTAGATTTAAAATTTCAAGCAAATTGGACAAACATTGCGGCTTTCATACCCACAAAAAGTCAAATCGGGAGATCGGTTTATTTGGGGGCTGTTTTGAAACATAGCCCATCTTCGAACTTGACCTGCTTGGAGACAAAAAACTCGTTTTTGTTTTTGTTATTGAAGACTGTAGCGTGATTACAACAGACATCCAGACAGACAGACTTCCCTTCAGTTTTTTGGTGCAAATTGACTTCTATTTCCAAGCAGTTGGAATTTTATACTGGTCATGGGACTGGTTGTATTTAGTCGCTTGGTAGCCACTTCATGCATTTGTCTTTAGAACACAATGAACCCATCCTCTAACCGGTTTAGCATATCATAGGGTTAATTACCCATCCCCTAACCGGTTTAAATGTCTCTATCATAGGGTTAATTAACACCTTTCTGGCCCTTTTGCATCTGTAAGAGGGGCAGTTCTATTTTTAGTTTTATTTGTTCAGTTATATTTTCCCTACATTTGTTCACTTTCTATCAACATCACAAAAATTTAAATTGACGTTTCGACGCTATGTGTTCAATGGCTTTTGTCGCTGAGTGTGTTAAGCCGATCTGTTATGGTGCTAGTAAACCCAGGATCAAACCTGGTCGGAGCGAAAAAGTTTTTAAACTGTAGAAATTAGATAATAAGAAAATAAAAGTAAAAAAATTGGTGAAAAAAAAATGTTTTTTGGACTGTCCCTCTAACATGTCTATTTTTGGGAGCCACCGTGATGCAATAGTTAGCATGTCCGCCTTGCATACACAAGGTCGTGGGTTCGATTCCTGCTTCGACCGAACACCAAAAAGTTTTTCAGCGGTGGATTATCCCACCTCAGTAATGCTGGTGACATTTCTGAGGGTTTCAAAGCTTCTCTACGTGGTTTCACAGCAATGTGGAAAGCCGTTCGGACTCGGCTATAAAAAGGAGGTCCCTTGTCATTGAGCTTAACATGGAATCGGGCAGCACTCAATGATAATAGAGAAGTTCACCAACGTGGTATCACAATGGACTGAATTGTCTAAGCGAGTCTGATACATCGTGCTGCCACCTAACCTAACTTGTCTATTTGAACTGGTTAATTGATGGGTTGAAAACAACCGTTTAAAGGGTTGGTTTGTAGGTATCTTTGTGGGGGTCAATTGACCCTTCGTATGACAACTCCAAGTTAATTTCACCGGTCACCTAACCGATTAAAGGTTATAAACCGGTTATAAAGGACAAGTGAAACGACCGGTTTGGGACCAGTCCCACGAACTGAAGGGTTATTATACCCCCATCAGCATCCTATGGTGGTGGGTATAAAAACGAATGTACCAATGAACAAGGTGAACTTAGAGAAATCAAGATTTCAGGAAGGGTGTAAAGGACACTGTGGGTGAAGGCAAATGAAATCAAACCCAAGAACTACTAAATGTGACTATGAAAAGCCTACTCGTGTCGTATGGTATGATGAAATTTAGTGAATATAAGTCTTGCGTTGCGAAAGACAAGGAACTAAAAAAAACAAGGTATAAGAAAATTATGGAATAAGAGCCATTGATATTTCTTCTATATCTGCCTTGGTTTAATAAATAATAAAATACCAAATCCAATAGAGAGGATAAGAAGCCGAATTCAGACTAAACTGTATATCAGTCAACCTGAGGCAGAAATAATCAGACTCCAAGCATCCACGAAGGAGTTTCATACTCATAATAGTAACACACCATACCAACTTTACAACCTGTTTAATTTTTTATTTATTTATTATTATTATTATACCCTCCATCATAGGATGGGGGTATATTAACTTTGTCATTCCGTTTGTAACACATCGAAATATTGCTCTAAGACCCCATAAAGTATATATATTCTGGGTCGTGGTGAAATTCTGAGTCGATCTAAGCATGTCCGTCCGTCCGTCCGTCCGTCCGTCCGTCCGTCCGTCTGTTGAAATCACGCTAACTTCCGAACGAAACAAGCTATCGACTTGAAACTTGGCACAAGTAGTTGTTATCGATGTAGGTCGGATGGTATTGAAAATGGGCCATATCGGTCCACTTTTACGTATAGCCCCCATATAAAGGGACCCTCAGATTTGGCTTGTGGAGCCTCTAAAAGAAGCATATTTCATCCGATCCGGCTGAAATTTGGTATATGGTGTTGGTATATGGTCTCTAACAATCATGCAAAAATTGGTCCACATCGGTCCATAATTATATATAGCCCCCATATAAACCGATCCCCAGATTTGGCTTGTGGAGCCTCTAACAGAAGCATATTTCATCCGATCCGGCTGAAATTTGGTATATGGTGTTGGTATATGGTCTTTAACAACCGTGCAAAAATTGGTTCACATCGGTCCATAATTATATATATCCCCCATATAAACCGATCCCCAGATTTGGCTTGCGGAGCCTAAAAGAGGAGCATATTTCATCCGATCCGGCTGAAATTTGGTATATGGTATTGGTATATGGTCTCTAACAACCATGCAAAAATTGGTCCACATCGGTCCATAATTATATATAGCCCCCATATAAACCGATCCCCAGATTTGGCTTATGGAGCCTCAAACAGAAGCATATTTCATCCGATCCGGCTGAAATTTGGTATATGGTGTTGGTATATGGTCTCTAACAACCATGCAAAAATTGGTTCACATCGGTCCATAATTATATATAGCCCCCATATAAACCGATCCCCAGATTTGGCTTGCGGAGCCTAAAAGAGAAGCAAATTTTATCCGATCCGGCTGAAATTTGGTACATGGTGTCACTATATGGTCTCTAACAACCATGCAAAAATTGGTACCCATCGGTCCATAATTATATATAGCCCCCATATAAACCGATCCCCAGATTTGGCTTGCGGAGCCTCAAAGAGAAGAAAATTTCATCCGATCCGGCTGAAATTTGGTACATGATGTTGGTATATGGTCTCTAACAACCGTGCAAAAATTGGTCCACATCGGTTCATAATTATATATAGGCCCCATATAAACCGATCCCCAGATTTGGCTTGCGAAGTCTCCAAGAGAAGCAAATTTCATCCAATCCGGTTGTAATTTGGAACATGGTCCATATCGGTCCATAATTATATATAGCGCCCATATAAACCGATCCCCAGATTTGGGTTGCGGAGCCTCAAAGAGAAGCAAATTTGATCCGATCCGGCTGAAATTTGGTACATGATGTTGGTATATGGTCTCTAACAACCGTGCAAAAATTGGTCCACATCGGTTCATAATTATATATAGGCCCCATATAAACCGATCCCCAGATTTGGCTTGCGAAGTCTCCAAGAGAAGCAAATTTCATCCAATCCGGTTGTAATTTGGAACATGGTCCATATCGGTCCATAATTATATCTAGCCCCCATATAAAACGTTCTCCAGATGTGACCTCCGGAGCCTCTTGGAGGAGCAAAATTCATCCGATCCGGTTCAAAGTAGGAACGAGGTGTTAGTATATGGTCGCTAACAACCTTACCAAAATTGGTCCAATCACACAAAAATTGGTCCATATCGGTTCATAATCATGGTTGCCACTAGAGCCAAAAATAATCTACCAAAATTTTATTTCTATAGAAAATGTTGTCAAAATTTTATTTCTAGAGAAAATTTTGTTAAAATTTTATTCGGTTCATAATAAAATTTTCATCATTGTCAAAATTTTATTTCTATAGAAAATTTTGTCAAAATTTTATTTCTTTAGAAAATTTTGTTCAAATTTTATTCGGTTCATAATCATAGTTGCCACTCGAGCCAAAAATAATCGACCAAAATTTTATGTCTATAGAAAATTTTGTCAAAAGTTTATTTCTATAGAAAATTTTGTTAAAATTTTATTTCTGAAAAAATTTTTGTCAAAATTTTCTTTCTATAGAAAATTTTGTCAAAATTTTTATTTCTATAGAAAATTTTGTGAAAATTTTATTTCCATAGAAAATTTTTTAATATTTTCTTTCTATTGAATTATATACGTATTGGATCGATCTTTTTTGATTTAATATATACCACGTATGGACATACAATTTAGAAGATGGTGTTAGGAGGTTTTAAGATACCTGGCCGAACTTACGGCCGTATATACTTGTTTTTTTTTTTTTTTTTTTTTAGTTTATTTATGGATTTACTAATTGTTATTAATAGATATACTAATAATAATAATTTCTTTCCTTTATGAATTCGCAACAAAATGACATGTGTTTGGCCTGAATACATATTCAAAGTCAAATCGCAATCATTAAATATCGATTGTTTTCTTTGATCTCAATGTTATTTTGAACCCCCATTAGTAACGAAAGACGCTAATTTTGTTGGTGACAGTATTGAAGATTAATACCTGATTGATTAATGCCATGGATTTGCATAAATACCAGTAGTGAGTATGGCAAGTTGATGACTTTGTTTTTGTTTTCCTTCAAGGAAAATACCATGAAATATTGGTCAATCAGCAACTAAGAACCATTTATCATTACAATATTTTATGAAGATGTTTTACATATCAATATTGGATAGAAATATCAATATAAGATAGAAAACAAAGCAACAATTTAATAAGTTAATTGGCAACAAAACGTGGCGACTATTATGATCTTGAAGAGATATGAATACATATATATTGCACTGAAAGAAAACGCATGAACGGTTCCAAAGATTTTGCCTAATGACTTTGGTATTGATTTCAAGCCACATATTCGGCTTCTTTATAAGGACATAAGGACATTGTTTAGAGACCTCTTCGGCTTTAAATCTAAGATCAATAAAATTAAAATTAGAACAAGTATATACGGCCGTAAGTTCGGCCAGGCCGAATCTTATGTACCCTCCACCATGGATTGCGTAGGAACTTCTACTAAAGGCTGTCATCCACAATCGAATTACTTGGGTTGCGATAACACTTGCCGATGGCAAGGTATCGTAAAACTTTTTAACACTGTCTTCTAAATTGTAAGTTAGTCCATAAGGGGTATATATTAAACAAAAAAACAAAAAAAAGGCCGATTAAATACGTATATAATTCAGTTTGAAAAAATTTTCTATAGAAATAAAATTTTGACAAAATTTTCTATAGAAATAAAAACTTGACAAAATTTTCTATAGAAATAAAATGTTGACAAAATTTTCTATGGAAGTAAAATGTTGACAAAATTTTCTATAGCAATAAAATTTTGACAAAATTTTCTATAGAAATAAAATGTTGACAAAATTTTCTATAGAAATAAAATGTTGACAAAATTGTCTATAGAAATAAAATGTTGACAAAATTTTCTACAGAAATAAATTTTTTACAAAATTTTCTATAGAAATAAAATTTTGACAAAATTTTCTATGAAAATAAAATGTTGACAAACATTGCTATAGAAATAAACTTTTTACAAAACTTTCTATAGAAATGAAATTTTGACAAAACTTTCTATAGTAATAAAATTTGACAATTTTTACATGGCTGTTAGAGGCCATATACTAACGAAATGTACCAAATTTCAACCGCATCGGATGACTTTTGCTCCTCCAAGAGGCTCCGGAGGTCAAATCTGGGGATCGGTTTATATGGGAGCTATATATAATTATGGACCGATATGGACCAATTTTTGCATGGTTGTTAGAGACCATATACTAACACCACGTACTAAATTTCAATTGGATCGGATGAATTTTGCTCATCCAAGAGGCTCCAGAGTTCAAATCTGGGGATCGGTTTATATGGGAGCTATATATAATTATGGACCGATATGGACCAATTTTTGCATGCTTGTTATAGACCGATATGGACCTAGTTAGGCATGGTTGCTAACGACCATATACTATCACAATGTACCAAATTTGAACTGACGCGGATGAAATTTGCTCCTCCAAGAGGCTCCAAAACCAAATCTCGGGAGCGGTTTATATGGGGGCTACATATGATTATGGACTGACATGGACCACTTTTGGCATGGTTGATAAATATCATATACTACTACCAACCAGATCGGATGAATTTTGCTTCTCCAAAAGGCACCGGAGGTCAAATCTGGGGATCGGTTTATATGGGGTTTATATATAATTATGGACAGTTATGTACCAATTACTGCATGGTTGTTGGATACCATATACTAACACCATGTACCAAATATCAACTGAATCAGATGAATTTTGGTCTTCCAAGAGGCTCCGGAGATCAAATCTGGTGATCGGTTTATATGGGGGCTATATATAATTAAGCACCGATGTGGACCAATTTTTGCATGGTCATTAGAGACCATATACTAACACCATGTACCAAATTTCAGCCGGATCGGAAGAAATTTGCTTCTCTTAGAGGCTCTGCAAGCCAAATCGGGGGATTGGTTTATATGAGGGCTATATATAATTATTGACCGATGTGGACCCATTTTTGCATGGTTGTTAGAGGCCATACACTAACACCATGTGCCAAATTTCAGCCGGGTCGGATGAAATTTGCTTCTCTTAGAGGGTCTGCAAGCAAAATTTGGGGGTCCGTTTATATGAGGGCTATACGTAAAAGTGGACCGATATGGCCCATTTGCAATACCATCCGACCTACATCAATAACAACTACTTGTGCCGAGTTTCAAGTCGATAGCTTGTTTCGTTCGGAAGTTAGCGTGATTGCAACAGACGAACGGACATGCTCAGATCGACTCAGAATTTAACCACGACCCAGAATATATATATATATATATATATATATATATATATATATATATATATATATATATATATATATATATATATATATATATATATATATATATATATATATATATATATATATATATATATATATATATATATATATATATATATATATATATATATATATATATATATATATATATATATATATATATATATATATATATATATATATATATATATATATATATATATATATATATAAATCTTAGCTTATATTTGAAGCGTTTTTATCTTAAATTTAAAGATTCGATATATCAGTTGATTTAAAGACGATTTCTTTAAATTAAAAATGTTTTCCTTTACTTTAAGGAACATTTGCCTTACTTCAAAATCCTACGAATTTAATAGAGAGACGCAAATTTACTTCAAAGTCCTACAACTTGAATTGAGAGACGCAATTTTCTAAAATTTGTGTCATAAATTTAATTTAATAAAATTTTTGAAGCAAAGATTATAAACTTTGTTTTAATTAAAATGACATTATTTTAAAGAATTTTGTGCTTAACATTGCGTAAATTTCGAGACCTAAAATTTAGGCTGCACAATCTTTCATATTAGGTCAATATTTTTTTCAGTATGCCTTGCGTTATTACACTCAATGCATGTATCTCTACTGCACAACTGAATCAGTAACTTCTTTTATAGCAAATTTTTATACATGCAAAAATGATGCTCAATTTAGTAGAATAGCTAAACTTTATAGGATTTTATACCATTGTGAATTGCATATTTATAGCATTGTTAGTATGAAGGAAAACAGTTTTAATTTCCATGCATCATTGATTGCAATAACGTAAACGAATAATCTCAAACTAGTTGGATGACTCCTTTACTTTATTGCCACAGTGTGTGGACGCACTGCTTACTTTATTGTATCACAAAAAGAGCAACTAAACTCTTGCTGCTGAAATATTTTTTGATGGGTGTAGTTACACATCTTTCCTCCTATACACGCCGTAAACAAGTCGAAAATTAAATGATCTCGAAAAGAATGTACGTGGATGGTAATGGTGCCAGATATACGTAAACGATAAAACATTTTTTGTCGATGAAATATTTTTTCGATGCCAAAAATTCAAAACAATAATTTGAATGGTCATTAAAGATTTCTCCGGTCCCCAATTCTATCAATTAAATAAGAAAATATTCTTGTCATATTTCAGCACCATTTAAATGCTTATTGCCATTAGAAAGCTATTCTATCAAGGACCAAATATGTGATTTTTGAGGGTTGAACTTTGCACACAAATAGACAGACGTGCATCGCTAAATCAATTCAGAATTTAATTCTCCGTGGGTCTCCGACTTGTACTTCTTGGCGTTACTTACAAATGCACAAACTTATTATACGCCGTACCACAGTAGTGGTGAAGGATATAGTTAATTGTATCAATTAGTGTCGTTGGTCTTAAATTTTGTTTCCCTGAAAAGACATTTTTTTGGGTGTATATTAAGAAATGTAATAACGATAAACTGTTTTACATATTCGCCTTTTCCAATGTCTGTCAAGATGAACCCTTGAATAAATTTTATATGCGATAAATATTTGTAATAAAAACACTAAACAAAAGGTTTCGTTATTATGGATATGTTGTCAAGTCATAAATTAATTCTAAATAGCAACATTTTATTTTAAATACAAATGCTATAGGCGCAAGCTCTTATACCCCATCAATATAGAATGGTGATGGGGGTATAATAAGTTTGTCATTGCCTTTGTAACACATTGAAATATCGTTCTCCGACTATATAAAGTATATATGTTCTTGATCAGGATGAAATTCGAAGACGATCTTTAGGTTGTATATATAACTATAGACCGATATGGACCAATTTTTGCATGCCTCTAAGCAACATATACTAGCGCAATATACCAAATTTCAACCGAATGGGATGAATTTTGCTCCTCCAAGAGGTTCTTGAGGTCAAATCTAGGAATCGGTTTATATGGGGGCTATATATAATTATGGACCGATGTGGACCAATTTTTGCATGTTTGTTGGAGACCATATACTAACACCATGTACCAAACCCGAATCGGATGAATTTTGCTCCTCCAAGAGGCTCCGCAAGCCAAATCTGAGCGTCGGTTTATATGGGAGCTAAATGTAATTATGGACCGATGTGGACCAATTTTTGCGTGGTTGTTAGAGACCATATACTAACACCATGCCAAATCTGAGCGTCGGTTTATATGGGAGCTATATATAATTATGGACCGATGTGGACCAATTTTTGCGTGGTTGTTGGAGACCATATACTAACACCATGCTCCTCCAAGAGGCTCCGTAATCCAAATCTGAGCGTCGGTTTTTATGGGGGCTATACGTAAAATTGGTCCGATATGGCGCATTTGTAATACCATCCGACCTACATCAATAACAAGTACTTGTGCAAGTCGATAGCTTGTTTCGTTCGGAAGTTCGCGTGATTTCAACAGACCGATGAATGGACGGACATGCTCAGATCGACTCAGAATTTCACCACGACCCAGAATATATACATACTTTATGGGGTCTTAGAGCAATCTATGTCTGTCTGTCCGTACACTGAAAAAAAAGCATGCCCGATTCCAAAGATTTTGTCTTTACTTTAACAATTTTGGTATTGATTCCGAGCCAAAGTAGCGGAGAATTCAAGTAAGGATACTTTTAAGACACAATTCTCTTTTAAATTTGGGTTTTGTGTACAAATTTTAATTTTTAGTTTTTTCAGCTTTTTTTCTTCATATGCTATCAAAACGAGTTAACGACAGATTCAGACTCGACTTCCAGTTGAAACTATGCTATGTTTCAAGTAAAAACGTCTTTAAAATAACGTGTTGAATAAATTGTCATATTTTTGAACGATTTTTTGCTTTGTAGTCAAGATGCAAAAAGACAACAAATTTAAAGAAAATTTCATTAATTTTAAAGAATTTTTCTGAATTATTAAAGTCAAGTTGACCTTAGCCCTAAAATTTTATCTTTCATGTTATGATACCCATTTTTAAGTGAAATCACTTAATTATAAAGACAGCACGACTTCATTGAAAAGTTCATCGACTTTTCGACAAGGAAAAAAACTTTATATTAGTGAAAGGCGTCTTCTATGCTAAGCAAAATTTGCATTCGTATTTCTAGGACATGAAACCTTTGACCTCACGACAATATTTTTTTCAGTGTATGTATGGCGTATTGCATTAAAGAAAAAAGAATCGATGTGTTTGTGAATTGAAACATTTCGTGGAAATATCAGAAATTGATAAAAGAAATCGCTCAGTCACACTCAGCCAATGCACAGTGGTCGATCCCAT
The DNA here is from genome assembly GCF_050003625.1 of Haematobia irritans. NCBI lineage: Eukaryota > Metazoa > Arthropoda > Insecta > Diptera > Muscidae > Haematobia > Haematobia irritans. Next base: position 63,901,865 of record NC_134399.1, on the reverse strand, counting down.
TGGTCAAAAATAAGAAATCAAAGTTAGAAGTTTGTCAAAAAATGTGGCAACCCTATTTCTTATGCAAACATGGTTTTAAAATTAAAATTTGTTTTTGTTTTATTCCTTCTGTAATCATTAAGAACAGCTTCAGTTGAATTTTGCAGTGTTAAAAAGTATAAAATTAAATGCAACTTAAAATAAATAAAAGACAAGAACAAAAACTTCTATCGAAATAAATCGAAATGAATATTGCATTAAATGGTGTTAATTATATTTTAAAACAATAATATGCCTTAAAACTTGTTCTAAATTTGTTATAAAAATAATATTTTTCAGTCTCATTTTTACGTGTTCGTTCGTCCATATAAGTAAATTTTAACTAGCGTTTTAGTTGTGTCCCCCCCTGAAGTCACCAATGGGATTTTTTGTGGTTTATTAGTTAATATTTCAAGATTCTAAATTGATAAATTCAGCTGCTTTCTTTTGCCCCTCTTTGTATAATCTCTCTAGTACCGAAGTGGTATTTTTATACCCTTCACCACTACTGTGGTACAGGGTATAATAAGTTTGTGCATTTGTATGTAACGCCAAGAAGGAAAAGTCTGAGACCCATCGTTTAGTATACCGATCGTCTTAGAATTAAATTCTGAGTCGATTTAGCGATGTCCGTCTGTCTGTCTGTCTGTGTGTCTGTCCGTCCGTCCGTCTATCTGTATATGTAGTTTTGTGCACAAAGTACAGCTCGCAATTTAAGTCCGATCGTCCTCAAATTTGGCATAGGGCCGTTTCTTGGGACAGAGACAATCGCTATTAGTTTTGGAAAAAAATCGGTTCAGATTTAGATATAGCTGCCATATATATTTATCACCGATCTGGTCATAATTGGCGAGTTTATCAACCGATGTTCTTCAAATTCAGTAGATCCGAATATTTTATGAGTCTCGAAAAACTTGCAAAATATCAGCCAAATCGGTCCAGATTTAGATATAGCTCCCATATATATCTTCCGTCCGATTTAGACTCATATGATCACAGAGGCCAAAGTTTACTACCGATTTACGTGAAATTTTGCATAAAGAGTAGAATTGACATTCTACCAATGCCTGGTAAATTTTATTGAAATCGGTTCAGATTTAGATATAGCTCCCATATATATCTTTCGTCCGATTTGCACTTATATGGTCTCAAAAGCCACAGTTTTGCCATGATTTAGTTCATATTTTGCACAAGGGGTACGTTTAGTAGTATCGTTAAGTGTGTCAAATTTTGTTAAAATCGGTTCAGATTTAGATATAGCTCACATAATATATCTTTTGCCCGATTTGGACTTATATGGTCTCAAAAGCAAGAGTTTTGCCTTGAATTACTTCAAATTTTGCACAAGCGGTACTTTTAACGATAATATTGCATGTGCCAAATATGGTCAAAATCGATTCAGATTTAGATTCGTCCGATTTGAACTTAGATGGCCTCAAAATCCAGGGTTTTGCCGTGATATGCTTAAAATTTCGCACAAGGAGTACGTTTAGTAGTATAGGTAATTGTGGCAAATTTGGTTGAAATCGGTTCAGATTTAGATATGGCTCATATATATATCTCCCGTCCGATTTGCACTCATGTGACCAGGGGAGCCAAAGTTATACTTCCATTTATGTGAAATTTCGCATAGATAGCAGAATTATTATTCTAACTATGCATGTCAAATTTAGTCTAAATTGGTTCAGATTGTATATAACTCCCATATATACGTACACCAGGTAGACTGTTTCATATTTTAGACCCATTTTCAATGGGATTTTCCTCCAATTGACTGGATAGTTTCCTCAGAGAATACAAATATGGCCAAAATTCTCACACTTGACACAAAATTCGGTGATGATTTCCCCACATCTTAGCCATATCCTACACACTGCAATGCCAAAATTTCCACAGAACGCATGAGTTTTAAATAAGGCTCCAAGTCGTCCGACCAAATAATATATCACAACCCACACTTGACCACATATCTTGGCGAGATCTAATCAATATCCTTGTAAAATCGCCGCTGCTGAGTAGCAAAAATTGTAAATATTACTCTAAATGTCCTATATCTCGAATACATATGTATCGCCTGAAAAATCATAAATCTCTTTTGTACAATTGCATTAAAATTTCTCTCGCTTCATATTTCCCATATTGTTTACTAACATTGTGTTCCATCCCAGGGCGTTAGCCGATTTAAATTTTAATTCTAGAGTTTTTGTAGAAGTACAAAAAATTGTTTCCATTAAAAGTATTTGTATCTGGAAATGCAAACTTTTATATAGCTCCCAGCAAAATTTAAGTAGTTGAAATGGTAACACAAATGTTTGTCTACATAGTGGTGAAAGGTATAATATAGTCGGCTCCGCCCGACTTTAGACTTTACTTACTTGTTTTATATCCAAATATGAATTTTTGTGTGATGTTTGTTAACACTAGTTTACACTAGTTTACACTGAAAATGTACATTTGATGACTTTTCTTATGTATTTTGACCTGCTGAATTCGAAAATGAAGGTTAAATTTTTTTATGGAGCCGTTTTTGAGATATCCCATTATTTTGAGTTTTTCTGACTTTTTTCACTAAACAAACTATAACTCGAGCTAGAAATGTCCGATTATATTGTACTTGAATACAAGATATGGAGATGATTAACAAACGTGTATAATTGGATCTGTGATAAGTTAAGTGGTTCAAAATATATCGATGAAAATAAGGCTAATTTTCAAAACAATTTTGTTTCACAATGACATTATATATAAAATACCACAAAATTTGCAATTTCATGAAAATCGGATAAAAACTACTGCCCTTGGAGTAAAATCGGGTGATCGGTCTAATGTGGGCTATATCAACACATAGGCTGATTCTCCTCATTTCTACATTTTAAATTTTAGGCAAAACGGAGAAAGTACGTTTTCTAGAAGCCTAAAAAATAAAATCGGAAGATCGGTCTATGTTAAGTATAAAACTGTGGTCGAAGTTTCACACTGATACCTATACTGGAAGTATTTTTGGCCGCTAACTCCATACAGCACCGACCACTGTGCACTGACCGGTTTCTGAGGCAAATGCTCTTATAGGTTTCAAACTTGGAACACATGCTGTATATAACATCAGAAGAGATCATAGGAACCGTTAATATTTATACCCTGCACCAGTCTGCCTGCGAACCAGTGATGGCAATTTGGTGCTTTTAGCACCAAATTTAGTGCTTTTTGAGTTCCACAAAGCACCAAATTGGCGTTTTAGTGCCTTTTCAAAAGAAACACCAACTTGGTACTTTCTGGCGTTTTCATTTAGTGCTTTTGGTTCTTTTTTCAATTTGAACAGTATTGTGTATAGTTGGTGACATCTTTTCATACAAAAATTCTGATTAGACTGCCAAAAGCTTAAGAAACTCAACTATATTCCAATGGAATTTTATTGTTATGAAGGTGGTGTTGATCCTGTTTTAATTAATATTGTTATTATTTTTAAAAGTTTAGGGATGAGTGAAGAATTTCTGAACTTGATAAAAATGTCATTAAAAACGTTAGTATTAAATTCACTCATAACACTCATACATTGAATAAGACGCAGACTCCCCGCCAATATTAATATTTCCAAATTTAATGGTAAAGATAATGGAATAAGTATAAAATAAGCATTAACAATTATAAAGATGGATAGGCGTTCAAAATTTCGTAAAAATGCATCAAATGAAATTAGCACCAAAAGTTCTATAATATATCTTTGGAAGTTTTTTTTTTTAAAGTAGTAGCACATTGAATTCTCCCGGCTGTAGTAGTGGGAACTGGTATGTTAGAATTTATAATATATTTTTGCTTTTTGCCCTTCGGGAGTTGGCATCACTGCTGTGAAAACATTTTTGTAATCAATGTTACAAGTTTTCTTAATTATTGATGCTACACAAGCTTACTTTACATTTCGCGACAATTTGGAACTTAACTAGTTTACGAGACCAAAGGGATTCCGATCCTTCTGCTGTTAATATATTACGAGTTGAAAATTGTTTATTTTTAAAAAACACTGAATTTATTTAATATTTTTAGTCTTTTCATCGTTAGCCGGACGCTGCCGGATTTGAGCTTCGAACTACATGAAAGTACACAAAATAACCTTTCTTCTCATATGCATATCTACGTGAATACAGAAAATACTATCCCACGAAATACAAACATTACACCCAGAAAAAAGGGGCTCTAATTCCAACTGAACTTTATTTTAGTTCATGAAGATTAGTTGATTTTAGTTAAATTTTGCACAATATGAGTAAATGTTCCTTAGTTGAATAATTTTTTACTAACTTTAATGTCGTGAACTAAAAATAAGGAATAAGTTGTATACAAATATAGTGCACAATTTTACTACAAAATAAAATAGTTCATATTTTCCTAAAATGACAGAAGTTTGCCCAAATTGATTCATAAGTCTCTAAAATGAGTAAATTTTCCTAAAATTGTACCTGTCTTGAACTTCGTACAGCGCTAAACATTTTAACAATTTTTAAATCTTTCAACATATGAAATTTTCTTAAACAACAGAAAAAAATTATTTTTAAAAAAAATTCTTCAGTTTTACAAAAAGTACTAACTTATTTATAACATGTTGCAATTAGAAAACTATTTTACCCGTGTAAAAATTGGGGGATCTGATTTGATATGGTTCGATCTGAGCCAAGATATGGTCAGATCTGAGCAGATCCGAAAAATGGTTATATCTGGTCAGATCTAAATACTATGAAATTGGATCTGATCAGATCTCAAAAATGAGACACATCTAATCAGATCTAATTTGATATAATTGTATATTATTTGATACAATCGTATCTTTCGAGATCTTTCAACACATAAAAGCCCATAATTTGTATATAAAATGAGATCAATTGTTTTATTTAATAATACAGACAAAAAGTATGTGCATAATAAATATGTTTAATTTAAATTGATCCATCAAAGCTATTTAAGAGTATTAACAGTTGAGTTAGAGTGTTGTCCAAGGGTTTTTTCGTTTGTTTCTACTGCTTTGGACTTAGACACGCGGCTAAAGTATTACAGCGTGAAGGCAATCTGCAATGAAATTAAGTAAAAAAACACTTATTAAACAAATATAGGAATAAACAAATATGGGAATATATTGAACTATGTAAGCAAGTATTAGTATTGTTTTGGATCATTCTTCTTTAAGTTGCAATAAAAATTGCCATCTAATTTTATGTTGCTTTTAATACTCACATTTAAAGTGTATTCGGGATTAGGTTAGGTATAGCGATAGGCTGTTATTTTAGGCTCATACATACTATTCAGACCATCATGACATCACAGTGATCAACATCTCACTTATCACTGACTGCTGCTCGATTCAATAATTAGCTCAATAACATGGGACCTCCTTGCTATAATCGAGTCCTATCGGCATTTCACGTTGCGCTGAAACAACTTAGAGAATCTTTGAAGCAGAAATGTCACCAACATTACTGCGAGGAGTTAATCCACCGCCGAAATAATTTTTGGTGTTGGTCGGAACTGGGATTGAACCCGTGACCTTTTGAATGCAAGGCGGGCATGTTAACCAGTACACCACTGAGGTTTCCTTTTTTCCAAATCTAGAAAATAGTAAAACAATATGAAAATGACTACTAAGGAAATAACAAATACAATCTACTTACCTACATAATCTCCGCAATAAAGGAAACGATATACACTTTATCAAAGGAACACATTTAAAACAATTATATTAAATTTCTTAATTTTCTCAGCTAGTCTGGCGTTAAATTTGTTTAGAAGTGATGCCCCTGACGGCGTTGACATTTGACATAATGACATTGATGTTTAGACGTGTATTTCAAAAATCTTTTTAACTTGTTCATGATTTTTTTATTATATTTTGGACCGTATTTAACCCCATATATAGTCAGATATGATGTTATATCTACCATATCTTATTAGATATAGTGCTATATATGGTCCTATCCAAGCATATATTATTAGATATGCCAGATATAATTAAATATTATACTAAAGGGTGATTCTTTTAAGGTTAGGATTTTCATGCATTAGTATTTGACAGATCACGTGGGATTTCAGACATGGTGTCAAAGAGAAAGATGCTCAGTATGCTTTGACATTTCATCATGAATAGACTTACGATCTGCCACAACGTCGAATTTTCAGTGAATGGGCCCTAGAAAAGTTGGCAGAAAATCCGCTTTTTTATCGACAAATTTTGTTCAGCGATGAGGCTCATTTCTGGTTGAATGGCTACGTAAATAAGCAAAATTGCCGCATTTGGAGTGAAGAGCAACCAGAATCCGTTCAAGAACTGCCCATGCATCCCGAAAAATGCACTGTTTGGTGTGGTTTGTACGCTGGTGGAATCATTGGACCGTATTTTTTCAAAGATGCTGTTGGACGCAACGCTACGGTGAATGGCGATCGCTATCGTTCGATGCTAACAAACTTTTTGTTGCCAAAAATGGAAGAACTGAACTTGGTTGACATGTGGTTTCAACAAGATGGCGCTACATGCCACACAGCTCGCGATTCTATGGCCATTTTGAGGGAAAACTTCGGAGAACAATTCATCTCAAGAAATGGACCGGTAAGTTGGCCACCAAGATCATGCGATTTGACGCCTTTAGACTATTTTTTGTGGGGCTACGTCAAGTCTAAAGTCTACAGAAATAAGCCAGCAACTATTCCAGCTTTGGAAGACAACATTTCCGAAGAAATTCGGGCTATTCCGGCCGAAATGCTCGAAAAAGTTGCCCAAAATTGGACTTTCCGAATGGACCACCTAAGACGCAGCCGCGGTCAACATTTAAATGAAATTATCTTCAAAAAGTAAATGTCATGGACCAATCTAACGTTTCAAATAAAGAACCGATGAGATTTTGCAAATTTTATGCGTTTTTTTAAAAAAAAAAGTTATCAAGCCCTTAACAAATCACCCTTTATATATGATGAGATCTGCAATTATATCTAACCAGATCTAGCACCATATATAGCATATCTGTGCATATCTAATTATGTCTGAACCAATATCTGAACAGATCCAATTTGATATTATTAGATAGGATTGGATCCTCCAATTTTTACACGGGTAGTTAAAATTTTCTAAAATAAACCTACATTTTCTTCCACGGTGGGTTCACTTTGTTTTGGGTGTACATATGAATTTTGAATATATTTAATGTTATTCTACGTATCTTTAAAAAGTGCCAACTTTGCCAGATTTTTTTATTTTGGGCTGCTGGGATGTCTGTAACAGATTTACACTATCAGTTTTTCCAATTTTCACCCTCAAAAAACACCAGGAAAGAAAAGTTTTGTTAATTTTAGAAAAATTAGGTTAATTTTCGAAAATTTTAAATAAACTGTATTACAAACGCAGATGTAACGCCGATTTCATAAAACTAAGTAAATATTTTTCGACAAATTCAAGAAAATTTATTGAACATTATTATATTTCTTCGCTTGTAAAAGAAAATTTCGTAGTGTGAAGGTAAAAATTGGAGTTCAAAATTGAACAAATGTCTTTACAGCTATATGAATTTCAAGATGGGCGCATTATTGGTAAAAATTTTAAGAAATTTTTAACTATTTTGTGGGAGACGCAAATCTTTATACATTTGTGTATATTTTTCCCCTTTTTTATTAAACTTCCCAATTATTAAACTTTCTCAAAACATAATAATTCCATGAACTAGGTTAGGTTAGGTTAAAGTGGCAGCCCGATTAAGTTTCAGGCTCACTTATTCTATTCAGTCCTTTGTGATACCACATTAACTGAAAGTACTTATTACACCCTCACAAAAAATCGCTTCTGTAACATATACCCCAAACACAGTTTGCTTCAAGCATATTTATTTGCAGGATTGGTCCAAACAAAATATTGTTTGTATTGTTCAAACATATTATGTTTCACCTTAGGACATATACTGGTAAAAAAAAAAATTAATGAAATTTTCTTTGTGTGGATATATTTTCAAGGCGCCAATTGGTTACTTCCATTATTTTACTTGCAGCATACTCTCTGGGTCTTTCTTTCTATACACATATATGTTTATAGGCTATTTCTAAATAAATATATTTTTGCAGCTAAGCATATTATATTTACAAACAGTTTATATCCCAAACATAATATGTTCTAACATATTAACATATATGTCCCAAACATGTTATGCTAGTTTATGAACATTATATGCTTGCACTTAAAAATATTGTGTTAAAAAATTTGAGTTCGAAACATATAATATTTACACCCAAACATATGAAAAACAGCCTTTTTCGTCCGTGTACATATGGGCACTTCTAGTTTTAACCGCTGAACCTTCTCGATTATTTCCTTCTGTTGAACCAACCAGATTGTTCCAAAAACGTTAGCAGACTGCTTAAGTTAACGTTTTCCAGGTCCGCCAGTAATCTAAAGCTATATCCCCAAAAATTTGTTTATGCCTTACACAAAATGCAGGACACTCACACAAGAGATGTTTAATTGATTCCTTTTCCTCCGCATCATGACAGCTCATACAATAGTCATTATACTTGGCGCCAATAGTTTTTCAAAATTTCCTATCAGGCAGCGACCCGTTATAACAGATATCAGGTTTGATATCTGACGTCTCGAGAACACTAGTGTGCGGTTTAAGTTTAAATGGGGCCATATTTGCTTGGTGTCGTTACAACCCTTGCAATTCTCCTATCGAACATTTGCCATCATAACAGCCTCCTCACGCAGTAAGAGCTTGCAGGTAGCCAGAGGCATACAGATTCTAGTTCCCCTGGGATATGTAAGGTAGTCCCTAGCCTTGCTAACTCATCCGCTTCGCAGTTCCCCGGTATATTCCTATGGCCAGGCACCCATATTAGGTGAATATTGTGCAGCTCAGCTATCTCATTGAGAGATTTGCGGCAGATGGCCGTTTTCGAGTTAAGGTCCCAAGATTTTATTGCAGGTTGACTGTATGAGTACATATTAATGCCAACATTTTTTGGAACATTACTTCCCAGCCAATTCACCACCTCTCTTATTGCTAATATTTCAGACTGATAAACACTTAGGTGATCTTTTCGTTATTCGAAGTTCCAGATCTTTAGAATATACTCCGAAACCCACTTGTCCATCCAATTTGGAGCCACCAGTGTAGAAATCTATATATCGTTTATTCCCTGGGGCCTGTGTGCACCACGCCTCACTGTTGGGAATTAGAGTTTCAAGCTTTTTTATCGAAAAGTGGTATCCATGAACTAAAACAAAGGCAAATTGGCTTTAGTGAAATATAAGGTTCACTTTTTTTTGAGTGCACTATCAAAAAAACTGAGCCATTGGCCCCATAGTGGGTCGGTTTAATATGTAACTTAGATACTCAAAACAAATAAAAATAAATTTATTCCAAGCCAAAATTAGTAAGACTAGGGAAGATTGACCGGAGTTAGGAGAAGAGAACTTTAACTTTATTTAAATTCATGGATTTATTAAGTTTTGAGAAAGCCTCCTTGACTTCATTTTTTTTTTTTTGCATAAAATAGTTAAATTAACAAAAAAGGGGGAAAATTATACAAAAATGAAGCATAACGATTTACTAAATACAATATGGTTCATAATATCTTAAACTTTGTAAATTTTACCAATCATGCGCTCATCTTGAACGTCGTATGGAACTAAAGATTTTTAACAAGTGAAACAAATTAGTTTCATCTAATGGCTTTTCTGAATTCAACGAAAAATAATATTATTACTAATATTAACGTATATTTTCTAAAATTAACCAATATTTTCCTTGCTGGGTTGATCAATTACGTTCGTCAATATATCGTTAAAAAAAAATACGGAGACTTTTTACAGTCAGTGTATTTACACTAATTCCCAAATCTGTCTAGCTGAACCCTTGAATAAATTTTATTTGCAATAAATAACTGTAATAAAAAATCACTAAAAAGGGTATCGTTTTTATCGAAATGTTGTCAAATCATAAATTAATTCTTAATAGCAAACTTTATCTTAAATACATATAGGCTCAAGTTGTTTTTTATTTAGTTTTGATTTTATTATAATCGGAAGACGATAAATGCATCTTTTCAAATTACCTATGGATCATTCACAAGCCTTTACCTTCGCTTCATATGAGCATTTGCTCCATTGGCTGTATGAATTTTATGAATTAACCAAATTCTCATGAATAAGCATTAGGTCTATGTAGATTTCGTGAGATATCACATTGTTGTTTCTATTCACCCTAGTCGATTTTTGCTTTATTTTAATAATTAATTTTTGGGCAAAAACATAAATAATACCAAAATAAAATTAAAGCAGTAATATTTTGCATATTTGTGAATGCTTTTTTCTTGTTAATGAAACCCAAAATTGCAGATGGGTATGGGATAATGTGGTTTGAAACAAAACTTAGGGGTCATTAATTTCGACTATAGTGTTTCTCTCTTTCTCTCCTTCACACGGGTTTGAAGGAATTTCTACAGTCTAACAAAAATTTTCAACAGGGGTTGCTGCAATTTTTGAATGGGCCATTGCTAATTTTAAATACGACCATCTGAGTATTACAATGCGTTTATTGGATTTTCATGTTTGCTGTCATCTATTGCAATATGGTAGTCTCATGAATGAAAGTTGCTTCAGCTCGACTAGGTAGATGGTATTTGGAATAGTTGTTGGGTCCATGCATTATAATTCGTTATATTCAAACACATCATTCCACTCTATAGGGCTCCCATGCGTGACTATTATCAGATGGTTTGCTTTTTTTATTTATTTAGTATTTGGTTGAGAGTCGCGCGTCTACTTAAATGGGCTAAATTATCTTTACCCTTCATCTATTCGCCAACTGGCCATACGCACTCAAAACTAAAGTGTTAACTTTAATTAAATAAATAACAATGAAAAATAGGCCTATCTAATTGGCATACACAACTGATGCTGTAGTAGTTACAAATTGTTAGCAGAATTCATTCATCTTCATAAAGTATTGAAAGGGATTGAAATGGAAGTTTCACGGTCAGTACTATCTTAAATGTCAATAGGATTTATTTTTCAAAGCATGGGACATATCAATTAGCAATTTTGCAATTTAACTGCAATTGACACCAACATCCTAAAAAAGTGGACCCACTATCAAATTTTATGAAGGGTGATTTTTTAGTTATTATTTTTTGGCAGCAATGGTTTAAATGTACGTTTCGTGTTTTGTTTCACTGTCAAACATCTTCAGTTTGGTCTATAATTTAACCATGTGTGCCAATTATTGAATTTAATTACCAAAATGAGTGCTTTGGAAAGTTGGCCGGAGTACCACTTTTATTATGGCAAAATTTTGTTAAGAGATTTTGGAGTGAAAATCAGCCAGAAGCTTTCCAAAGGTACCAATGCATCCATAATAAGTCATAGTTTGATGCGGTTTGTGGGCTGTCGGCAAAAATGAACCGTATTTCTTGAAAGATGATGCGAATAGTAACTTATTTTCACTATTTTCAGGTAAGGTAAACGATGATCCCAAATTTACACGCAGATAACGATTATGATCACCCTAAAAATATTTCAATAGCAAAATGTTATTTTTGTCGCAAAAATGTTGTTTTCTCCGCTAACATACACATGGTTGCCGAAATCAGATACATAATTATCGAGACAATAACATGGTTACGGCAAACATGTTCTATTTTCACCGTCCAAAAATAACATTTTGCTATTGAAACATGTTTGGAGTGATCATATTCCTTCTTTGAGCGTAAATAACAAACTTAAATTCCTCTAATTTACATGAATTTTATAAAGAATATAAATGAGTGCTATACAACAAAAATACAATGAAACAAGTATGTACGGCCGTAAGTTCGGCCAGGCCGAAGCTTATGTACCCTCCACCATGGATTGCGTAGAAACTTCTACTGAAGACTGTCATCCACAATCGAATTACTTGGGTTGCGGTACCACTTGCCGATGGCAAGGTATCTTAAAACTGCCTAACACCGTAATATATACCACATAGTCCATACGTGCACGCAGAGAAGAAACATGATTGTCACAATCATATTCGAAGAGCAAAATAATATGGTAGGAGCCATTTTTGCGGCGACCATGTAACATTTTCACCTGCAACCATGTTGGGTCAGTGAACATGGTTCTAAGAAAAATAAAATTGTCCTCATCTAAAATGTTATTATATTGATAAAAAGAATTTTGTTTCCATTAAAAGACAATGGTCACGATCTAAAATGTTATGGTATTCGTCAAAAATGTTTTTCTTTCAGTTAAAAGAACATGGTCACAACCTATAATGTTTTGATCTTTATGAAAAAAAAAAAATTCTTGGTCGAAAAAAGGACGCCACTTGAGAAAAGAAAACAAAAAATTAAATTTATTTATTTGTTTGTATTTATTTATAAATTAATTCATTGTTTATTTGTATTTAAAATGTCGTGCAAGCAAACTTCACATAATTTTACACACTCTATTTTGGTTCAATTTCAACAATATGTAATCATTCCATATTTACGTCGTGCCCATCAAATGTACAAACGCAGGCATCATGTAACTGCAAATAAAAATAAATTATACCATAAGCAAAATGCATAACAAAAATCAGGTAAATTTTTTTCAATTACACTTTCCTTTTTTGTGTTCACATAAAACCACGTGCCACTTCTGAATAAATAAATTAACACAAAACACAATAATTCCGTATTCTCCGTCCATTCCAAAAAACAATCAACAAACGACTGACGCGTAAAATGAAAATCGTGTGTACCTTCTCAATGTTTTTATAAAATTATTTTCGCTGCAAACAAGTTAAAAAATCAAATGGTCACGAAAACAATGTACATGGTCTTTATGGTCATGTAATGGTTCTAGACATGTCTATATGTAACCTATAAAAATACTTTTTTCTCTGCAAAAAAGTAAAAAAACTTGAATGGTCAGGTACATGATTTTCCCGAATATGTAATGGTCTCAAATTCTATCATTTAAATAATAGAACATGTTTGCGGCATTTGAGAACCATTTAAATGCTTATTGCCAACATATAATTTTCTCCGCTCGAAAATTATTTTCACAAAGACCAAATACATGGTTTTCGCGACAATTACATACTCTAGATAAGCATTAAATGGATGCGGCAACCATTTCCAAACATGTTTATTCTGTGCGTGTGGTATATATTAAACTAAAAAAGGCCGATTAAATACGTATATAATTAAGTTTAAAGCTTCTATAGAAATAAAATTTTGACAACATTTTCTATAGAAGTAAAATTTGGAAAAAAATTTCTATAGAAATAAAATTTGGAAAAATTTTTCTATAAAAACAAAATTTTGACAAAATTTTCTATAGAAACAAAATTTTGACAAAATTTTCTATAGAAATAAAATTTTCACAAAATTTTCTATAGAAATAAAATTTTGACAAAATTGTCAATAGAAATAAAATTTTGATAAAATTTTCTATAGACATAAAATTTTGATAAAATTTTCTATAGACATAAAATTTTGATAAAATTTTCTATAGAAATAAAATTTTGACAAAATTTTGTATAGAAATAAAATTTTGACAATGTTTTCTATAAAAATCGGCTTATATGGGGGCTATACATAATTATAGACCGATATGGACCACTTTTGGAATGGTTGTTAGAGACAATATACTAACACCACGTACCAAATTTCAATCGGATCGGATGATTTTTGCTCCTCTAAGAGCCTCCGGAGATGAAATCTGGTGATCGGTTTATATGGGGGCTATATATAATTATGGGCCGATGTGGACCAATTTTTGCATGGTCATTAGAGAACATATAGCAACACCATGTACCAAATTTCAGCCGGATCGGATGAAATTTGGTTCTCTTAGAGGCTTCGTAAGCCAAATCGGGGGATCGGTTTATATGGGGGCTATATGTAATTATGGACCGATATGGACCAATTTTTGCATGGTAGTTAGAAACCATATACTAACACCATGTACCAAATTTCAGCTGGATCGGATGAAATTTGCTTCTCTTAGAGCAATCGCAAGCCAAATTTGGGGGTCCGTTTATATGGGGGCTATACGTAAAAGTGGACCTATATGGCCCATTTGCAATACCATCCGACCTACATCAATAACAACTACTTGTGCCAAGTTTCAAGTCGATAGCTTGTTTCGTTCGGAAGTTAGCGTGATTTCAACAGACGGACGGACGGACATGCTCAGATCGACTCAGAATTTCACCACGACCCAGAATATATATACTTTATGGGGTCTTAGAGCAATATTTCGATGTGTTACAAACGGAATGACAAAGTTAATATACCCCCATCCTATGGTGGAGGGTATAAAAAAGTATGTCCGGTTACAAAGATATTGGCTTTGCACTAAAAATGTTGGTATTGATTCCGAGTTAAAGAAACGCAGAATTTAAGTAAGGATATTTGTAGGACACAATTTAAATTTGAGTTTTGCGTACTTGATTTAAGGAAACAAATTTTAATCTATTCGTTTTTAGCGTTTTTTTTCATGTAATATCAAAGTCCTTTAAAAAGGTGTTAACGACAAGTTAAATTTTCCAATTTCAGACACGACTTAAAATAGAAATTAAGCTATGTTTCGGGTAAAAAAGTCTTTAAAATAAAGTTTTGAAAAACATATCTTAAAATTGTACGAATTTTTGAGTTGAAATCAAGATGCAAAATGTCAAAAAATTTAAAAATTAGTTTTAAAGATTATTTCACAAGTATTAAAGCCAAGTTGATCTTAGTTAGAAGAAATTTTGTTTTCAGGTTAAGACTCTCAATTTAAAGTCGAATCACTTAATTATAAAGACAAAACGACTTCATTGAAAAGTTTATCGACTTTTGAACAAGGAAAAAACTTTTTATGATAGAAATGCGTTTTCTATGCTAAGCAAAATTCGCATTCGTATTTTAAGGACATGATATAATTTTTTCAGTGTAAAAAAAGCATGCCCGGTTCCAAAGAGTTTACTTTAAAAATGTTGGTATTGATTCCCAGCCAAAGAAGCGGAGAATACAAGTAAGGGTTTGGGTTTTGTGTACTTGCTTCTAGGAAGCAAATTTTAATTTTTTGCTTTTTCAGCTTTGTTTCTTCATATGCTATCAAAGTCCTTTAAAAACTTCTAGTAGAAATTATGTTATGTTTCAAGTAAAAATCGTCTTTAAAATAAAGTGTTGAAAAACGTGTCCTATATTTGAACGATTTTTTGCCTTGTAGTCAAGATGCAAAAAGACAACAAATTTAAAGACAATTTCATTAAATTTAAAGAATTTTTCTGAATTATTAAAGTCAAGTTGACCTTAGCCCAAACATTATTTTTTTAATGTTATGATACCCATTTTGAAGTGATATCACTTAATTATAAGGACAATATGACTTCATTGAAAAGTTTATCGACTTTTGGACAAGGAAAAATTTTTATATTAGAGAAATGCGTCTACTATGCTAAGCAAACTTGGCATTCGTATTTTAAATACATGAAATCTTTGACCTCACGACAATATTTTTTTCAGTGTAGGGTTGGACCGACTTTTAAAAAAAAATTATCAATTTAATCTTTCATCCATTTTAACATTCCCTTGAAATTTTAACATCCCTTGAGTATTGTTTGTGCCAAAAAATCTATACATCAGGATTACAACTTTTAGTGGTTTGGAGAATTTCTTAAAAACTTCAAATTATTTACTTCTTCTCTGATTTAATTTAAAGGGAAGATAGAGGGGGTTCCTGCAGTTGAAATAGGTTATTTGATTTTCCAGTATGTCCTTCGACTGCTCATACTTGAAATTCACAGCTAATGTGAATTCCAACACATCATTCGGAATAATATTAAACTCATTCGAAGGATTATATTATTATAGTATTGAAAATTAAATAATAATATAATCCTTAAAACATAATGAATCCACCAGAAATGAAAATTTAACTTAACTGTGTTCCTATAAAAAGAAAGGATAAAAGTGGTGGAATACGCAGATGATAGGGCTCTAGTAGCCAGGAAAAAATTTCCATCCACAATTAGAGATATTATAACATACAAAGAACCCTCCGGATGATTGAGAAATGGGCGAAAGAGAATGGTTTAAAGGTAAATGGAAAGAATGCAAAATTACCTTACTTTAAGCATAATATTGAACAAAGGGCGAGAAAAGCCACGGTACACCCAGAAAAAAGAGCCTTCCAAACTAGAGGAAAAATTATTAATCAATTTGGTTTACCGTTTTTATTTCCATTAAGTTGAATTTCTGTGTAATGTAATAATATTTACTTGTTTCAGTAAAAAAAATTTCTAAACAGAAAGCAGTTTGAAATAGTTCATTAACTAGAATAAGGTATGGCATTTTACTAATCCAGTTTACTTCTCGGGGTATAAGAATTTACAACTGAACTAGAAAGTTTTATTCACTGATAACAACGCATTCATAAAAATGAACAAAAACCGATCTAAGACCGGGTTTCCTCAAATTTAGTAAAAATTCTTATAAAATGATAAATCTGACTTTATCGGACATATGAATAAGACTTAGCATAGAAAAATATTTTAGTTCACCCGTACTAAGACGTATTCAATACTTTCATAACTTAGGGAAACCCCCTTGTTAGAATATAGGAAATTTTCCTATATTTCTTTTATATACCTATAATCAATACCTGCCATAGTTGTAATCGATATGTCCGATATGTTTGCGCGTGGATTGTTTTTTTTTTTCAGTTGGAACAGGTTTTTTTATCGTACACAGAGCGTCATAAAATCTGATTGAAAAAACCAAGTATATACGGCCGTAAGTTCGGCCAGGCCGAAGCTTATGTACCCTCCATCATGGATTGCGTAGAAACTTCTTCTAAACACTGCCATCCACAATCGAATTACTTAAGTTGCGGTAACGCTTGCCGATGGCAAGGTATCTTAAAGCCTCCTAACACCATCTTCCAAATTGTATGTAAGTCCATACGTGGTATATATTAAATCAAAAATGATCGATCGTATATAATTCAGTTTGACAAAGTAGACATCAAATTTTGACAAAATTTTCTACAGAAATAAAATTTTAACAAAATATTCTATAGAAACAAAATTTTCACAAAATTTTCTATAGCAATAAAAATTTTGACAAAATTTTCTATAGAAAAAAAAATTTTGACAAAAATTTTTACAGAAATAAAATATTAACAAAATTTTCTATAGAAATAAACTTTTGACAACATATTCTATAGAAATAAAATCTTGGTAGATTAATTTTGGCTCGAGTGGCAACCATAATTATGAACCGAATAAAATTTGAACAAAATTTTCTATAGAAATAAAATTTTGATAATGATGAAAATTTTATTATGAACCGAATAAAATTTCAACAAAATTTTCTCTATAAATAAAAATTTGACAAAATTTTCTATATAAATAAAATTTTGGTAGATTATTTTTGGCTCTAGTGGCAACCATGATTATGAATCGATATGGACCAATTTTTGTGTGATTGGACCAATTTTGGTATGGTTGTTAGCGACCATATACTAACACCACGTTCCTAATTTGAACCGGATCGGATGAATTTTGCTCCTCTAAGAGGCTCCGGAGGTCAAATCTGGAGAAAGTTTTATATGGGGGCTATATATAATTATGGACCGATATTAACCAATTCTGGCACGGTTGTTATTGATCATATACTAACACCATGATCAAAACTACAACCGGATTGGATGAAATTTGCTTCTCTTGGAGACTTCGCAAGCCAAATCTGGGGATCGGTTTATATGGAGGCTATATATAATTATGAACCGATGTGGACCATTTTTTGCATGGTTATTAGAGACCAGATAACAATATCATGTACCAAATTTCAGGCGGATCGGATGAAATTTGCTTCTCTTGAGGCTCCGCAACCCAAATCTGGGGATCGGTTTATATGGGCGCTATATATAATTATGGACCGATGTGGACCAATTCTTGCACGGTTGTTAGAGACCATATACCAATACCATGCACCCAATTTCAGCCGGATCGGATGCAATTTGCTTCTCTTTGAGGCTTCGCAAGCCAAATCTGGAGATCGGTTTATATGGGGTCTATATATAATTATGGACCGATGTGGACCAATTTTTGCATGGTTGTTAGAGACCATATACCAACACCATGTACCAAATTTCAGCCGAATCGGATGAAATATGCTTCTCTTAGAGGCTCCACAATCCAAATCTGCGGATCGGTTTATATGGGGGCTATATATAATTAAGGACCGATATGGACCAATTTTTGCATGGTTGTTAGAAACCATATACCAACATCATGTACCAAATTTCAGCCGGATCGGATGAAATTTGCTTCTCTTTGAGGTTCCGCAAGCCAAATCTGGGGATCGGTTTATATGGGGGCTATATATAGTTCAAGTCGATAGCTTGTTTCGTTCGGAAGTTAGCGTGATTTCAACAGACGGACGGACGGACATGCTTAGATCGACTCAGAATTTCACCACGACCCAGAATATATATACTTTATGGGGTCTTAGAGCAATATTTCGATGTGTTACAAACGGAATGACAAAGTTTATATACCCCCATCCTATGATGGAGGGTATAATAATATAATAGTCGGAAAAATATAAATAAAATATATAACATATTTGTTGTTTTAATTTAACGAGTTCTTTTTTTTTTTTGAAAATTATTGAAAACACAATAACAAAACAATCCATTAAAAAAGCGTCGCCAAAAAAGAAGTGAAAATTTTCTTTTTGAACCCGGAAGTAGTGCAAAATTGGCACTGAAGCGATGAATATAACACGGGCTTGTCATAGGACGGATGTCCACCATTTCAATAGCCGTTGCACTGATTTTGCATCACTTCTTACTCTGTGATTCAAATTCAGTGTTTTGAATGTGAATTCAAAAATGTTTTCATATTTTGACAAATAAATAATTTTTATAATTTGTTATGATTTTTAATGCATTCTAACGCTTGTCCGAAATGTTTGAATTAAAATATTTTGAAAAATTTGCAATATTTCTTGAATGGATTTTGAATTTTTATCGACAAAATTACAATAATTTGTACCATTTTATTAAAACTTACTCAGTTTTTAATTTTTTTGAAACACAAAAGTTAAATTCACCCATTAAAAATAAGAAAAAAAGAGTTATAAATAATTGATTTAAATGAACTTCCTGTGTGGTTGAAATAAAGAACATCTTTGGGAGTACATCTTTTGGAAGTGCTTTTAAAGTTGTGTCTTTGGAAGAACTTCCAAATTTTTTTGCTGGGAATATAAATCTATCAAGGTGTAGAAAGGAAGCAAGAACAAGAAAATACCAACGGAATAATAAACTAAAAAAGTTAACTGTTTTATAGGAAGAATAAACTAATTCGTACGAAAATTTAACTAAATATTACTCCACATTTTGAGATTTCCGCAAAGCGTTTTTAAAACCAGGGCTGTGGAGTCGGAGCCGGAGTCTTGGAGTCGGGGTCTGAAGATTTTGCTGGAGTCATGTCTACGACTCCGGCTCCGGCTCCGACTCCAGACTCCGGCGAAAAAACTTTGAAAAACACGTCCTATTTTTATAACTAAAGAAATATTTCGACAAATTAGATTCCATTTAGGTTTTTAATCGAACAACGGAAAACGAAGTATAGGATTTCAGGCCATTCGAAGTGTATTTATACACGCAAAGAAAAAAACGTTTGGGAAATGTGTACTGAAAACTTTTTTCTTTTGTTAGAGTTTTTTGAATTGCTTCGAAAATTTTAAACTTTCATCGCCAAAAAAATTCGTTTGTTACAAAATTTTTAGTTTTTCAATAAAAAAAAAGTTATTTTTGAAACAACAACACAGTCCATTTCGTTTATATCAAACACTTTTCTTTTCTGACTTTAGATCTTTAATAAGACACATTTTACAGTTCAAAATTTAATATACTACAATGTAATGTTGAACATTTTTTCGGAATCTTCCGAACATATCTGGAATATATGTAAAAAAAAATTAAACAAAACAAAAAAAACTTTGGTCGAAGCAGGGATCGAACCCACGACCCTTGGCATGCAAGTCGGACATAGCAACCACTGCTCCACGGTGCCAAACTAAATGTTTGTTTCTGTTAAATAAACTTTGTTTATTCGGTTCGTGGGCGCCGCAAGCTAAATATAACTTATATGGATATTTATCTATTGATGACCATAACAGGTACATAGCTCAGTGGTTAGTGTGTTGGCTTACAAAGTGCATGGTCCGCGGTTCGATTCTCCGTCCAGGCGAAAGGTAAAAAAAATTTAAAAATTTATAAAATCGTATAATTTCTTCTACATTGTTTGTATTACAGGAAAAGGTGTTAAGAACTAAAAAACCTCGTGGATGTTGGAAAGATGTGAGGGAAAATGCAATTAGCAAGAAAACAATGTTTTTTGAGTTTGTCTTTATGAAATTTTTTTTACATCCTGGAAAAGTATTTATCACAAAAAGTATATACTTTTCTTCCAAATACACTTCCTTAAAGCTAAAAGCAAATGAGAAACGAACTTTGTTTGTCTAAAATTTCGTTTGGGAGGAAAGAATTATTTTTTGCGTGTATGAGTGAAATTTCACGGTGATATAAAAAGTAGGTTTTACTAGAATATGGGCTGAATTGATCAATTGTATTGTCCATTTTTAACATATTAAAATATCGATTTTTGACCATATATGTACTCTTGATAAAGGCAACTTTAAGGCAACATAAAGGGTGGTTAAAATTTCAAGGGCCGATTTTGATTTTTAATAAAACACAAACTATTTAGGAAATTATTGTAATTTTATTTTATTGTGATATATTGGTATTACTCAATTATGTATGGAACAAAATATCGGCCAAATCGGCGCCGCGACCTCGGTGGCACACCTTCATCCGATGGTCCAAATTTTCGATGACCCTGAAACATAATGGAGGTTCTATGCCGTTAATGTGCCGAATTACCTCATCCTTTAGCTTTTGAATTGTTGCTGGCTTATCGGTGTCAAATCACAAGATCTTGGCGGCCAATTGACATCGCCATTACGTGAGATAACACGGCCATTGAATTTGTTGCGCAAAAGAGCCATTGTTTCGTTAGCTGTGTGGCAAGTGGCACCGTCCTGCTGACGTTGTTGGATTGTGTGTCAATTTTGAGATATAGCACCTACGTATAAAACCATCTTCCGATTTGTTTTAAGAAATTTTTTCCACTCTAAAATTTTCATATGATTTGTCAGAAATTTTGAATTTAGAGTTATTTGAGATCCATAAATAAATGCGGAAATTTCCCGTCGGCCCAGATTTTGAGTTAGCCCTACATAATTACTTGAGAAATCTCCATATACACCCAATGTCTTGGAAGCTGTAATTTTAAATTAAACGTGCCATCTGAGCCGGTCTTTTGGGAGAATGTTTGTTTCATCAAAGCCACTCGAAATTCTTTGCATTAATTAATGGCCACTAATGTCTATAACTGATAGACCATTTGTAAATCGATGTTTCACTATTTTATTTCTATAGAAATAATATTCGTAACTGACCAGCTATTCCTGTCATCTGTTGTAGTGGTTATTTAAAATTCCGACCGTCCTAATTTTTCGCAGTTTATGTTTGTTTTATATATCCGACACATTACATTTTTTAACATCTAAACTTACTATCTGATTAGCCCGACATTTTGATTTCTGTGTATTTTTCTTTTTTATATAGATTTATTTTTTATAAAATGCCGATATAGATTAATACCAGGATTTTAATTCTTAAACTTCTGGAAGCCTAATTATTTTTTCAAATTTTTTTTGTTTTTACAAATACATGTCTACCCTTATTTTGTTGTATCGTATTTTAATTTATTGGCCTGACATTAAAATGTAGTATTTTTTACATCCCTGAAATGCTGAGATTTGTCGTCGAGTCGTATCAAAATTCTTTAGGACATATAAAAACATATGGCAGAATAGAATACTGATATCGGTCTATATTTGGTACACTACACCTTAAAATTACAATTGGAATACTGTTAAAATGAGATTTAGGTACACTAATTGGAGTCGACTCCGGAGTCGGAGTCGAGGCTTATACGAAATCATGGAGTCGGAGCCGGAGTCTAGCAAAATTGACTCGACTCCACAGCCCTGGTTAAAACCAGGAAAATTTAATGCCCTGTTGTACATTTTAACTGTAGTTCACGAAATTACACCCTCTCATAGAAGAAGAATTTAACTAAAATTATATAAGAAAATCAATGGCGCCAAATCATGACCATTTTAACTATACAGTAGTTTATTCTTATTATTTTTGGGAATCGTACGAAAATGTTCATTAGCTTTAGTTTATATTGAACTTATGTGTACGGTCACGTTTAGTTTATAAAATGTTTGAGACATACTTAAAACAAAGGTCTGTGGGAAATTTCGCAAAAAAATAATAAAATTTATGTTAACTGCAAACAAATATTTTCTTTGCAATAAATGTAAGTTAAATTTAAAGTTAGTTTAACTACGGCAACTTTTTTCTGTGTATAATTTTTAATAAATATATTTAATACATTAATAAAACATGTACTTTATTAAAGAAAATATGCACCTTTAAATCAATAAAACTTTATTTAAAAACATAAACAAGTATATACGGCTGTAAGTTCGGCCAGGCCGAAGCTTATGTACCCTCCACCGTGGATTGCGTAGAAACTTCTACTGAAGACTGTCATCCACAATCGAATTACTTGGATTGCAGTAAAACTTGGCGATGACAAGGTATGTTCCTAACACCGTCTTCTAAATTGCAAGGTAGCCCATACGTGGTATATATTAAACTAACAAAGGCCGATTAAATACGTATAGAATTAAGTTTGACAAAATTTTCTATAGAAATAAAATTTTGACAACATTTTCTACAGAAATAAAATTTTGACAACATTTTCTATAGAAATAAAATTTTGACAAAATTTTCTATAGAAATACAATTTGGACAAAATTCTCTATAGAAATAAAATTTGGACAAAATTCTCTATAAAAATAAAATTTTGACAAAAATTTCTATAGACGCAAAATTTTGACAAAATTTTCTATAGAAATAAAATTTTGACAAAAATTTTCCATAGAAATAAAATTTCGAAAAAATTTTCTATAGAAATAAAATTTTGAGAAAAATTTTCTATAGAAATAAAATTTTGACAAAATTTTCAATAGAATTAAAATTTTGACAACATTCTCTATAGAATCAATATTTTGAAAACATTTTCTATAGAAATAAAATTTTGACAAAATTTTCTATAGAAATAAAATTTTGACAAAATTTTCTATAGAAATAAAATTTTGGTAGATTATTTTTGGCTCGAGTGGCAACCATGATTATGAACCGATATGGACCAATTTTTGTGTGATTGGGGATCGGCTATATATAACTATAGACCGATATGGACCAATTTTGGCATGGTTATTAGCGGCCATATACTAACACCATGTTCCAAATTTCAACCGGATGAATTTTGCTCCTCCAAGAGGTTCCGGAGGTCAAATCTTGGGATCAAGTTATATGGGGGCTATATATAATTATGGACCGATATTAACTAATTCTTCCATGTTTGTTAGCGATCACATACTAGCACCACGTTCCAAATTTCAATCGGATCGGATGAATCTTACTCCTACAAGAGGCTCCGGAGGGCAAATCTGGGGATCGGTTTATATGGGGGCTATATATAATTATGGACCGATATGGACCAATTTTTGCATTGTTGATAAATAGAGACTGTATACTTACATCATGTACCAAATTTCAGCCAGATCGGATGAAATATGCTACTCTTAGAAGCTCCACAAGCCAAATCTGGGGATCCGTTTATATGGGGGCTATACGTAAAAGTGGACCGATATGGCCCATTTGCAATACCATCCGACCTACATCAATAACAACTACTTGTGCCAAGTTTGAAGTCGCTAGCTTGTTTCGTTCGGAAGTTAGCGTGATTTCAACAGACGGACGGACGGGCATGCTTAGATCGGCTCAGAATTCCACCACGACCCAGAATTTATATATACTTTATAGGGTCTTAGAGCAATATTTCGATGTGTTACAAGCGGAATGAAAAAGTTAATATATCCTATGGTGGAAGGTATAATAAAAAGTTCTAAGTTTGAAGTAAAAGGTTTACCACAAATATTTAATGAAATGAATGAAAAAACTTCAATAAAATTATTCTATATATGAATTCAATTCAGTTATTTTTTATTCTGTAGTATAGTGGTACATAAATATAGAAAATAGAATCGTTCAAACAAATAAAAATTTCTTTGGCACTATACGAAGTTCAACTTTCTTCAAAATTAATTCATTTCAACTTAAACAAGGGTCACTTTTTTTCTGGGCGTAAAGAGAACTATATTGCCAAGGTTTAGGTTCTGGGTTAAGAAATTATGGCCAAACGAAAATTTTGCCATTCCGAATTCCGGAACATAGGGGATATTTTTTTCACTTTTAAAGAAAAGTTCAAAATCGCAAAAATTTACAAATTTAAAAAAAAAAATTCTGAACTATTTTGTGGGAGACACTAACATAGTAAATAAATCGTTATGATTCGTTATGATTAGTTCATTAAACTATTTAACGTACACAAAACATTATTGAATCCAGTGAAACTTCCTCAAAACAGTGTGTGTGTTTTATAACACAGATACTTTCATAAAAACATACGAGATACAGCAGCGAAGAGTACCGGATTCGGCCCTTTTCTTTATAAGAAAGGAGAATTTCGTTAGTCTAAAGTATTTTTTCTTCGGGTGTATATAAAATGGTATGAAAATTCTAGTAAATGGTGTTGTTACGATGTTTTTATTAGAGGTGTGCACGGGACACGAAATTGTCGTGACTCACGCGTGAGTCGTGATTTACGCTGACGGCAACGGCGTAAGTGTGCGTGATTAACCAATCAAATGTCGTGCGTGAGCGTGAGTCACGAAAATAATATCTTAGTGAGTGTGCGTGAGTAACGAATTTCGGAACACACTCACGAAAATAATCCCGCGTACGAACATAAAATGCTTACGAGTTGAATTCATTTATAATTTTAGTGACACCCTAGGTTTAAAGAGTTTTATAATGCTCTCGATTTTAATCATACTTATGTTTTCAATCAGGTTCTATAGGTAAATTACTCATAAAATTATTCGTTAGTCACGATGTTTTTCGTGAGTCACGACATTTAAAAGATTTTCGTGCGTGAGTACAAATTTTCTTTTCGTGAGCGTGAGTCCTACAAAAAAATATCGTGCGTGAATGTGCGTGAATAAGATTTCTACGTCGTGAGTGTGCGTGAGCGTGAGCAAAATATTACTCACGTGCACACCTCTAGTTTTTATGCTGGAACTGAATAGTATTGAATCTGTACACGCTCTTCATGAATTTTATTAATTTTCTTTGAGTTGAATTTTGTTCAAACTTTAAATTCCATAGATTCTATATTAGCATATTTTTTTATGACCAATCTTCTTTTTAATCGTTTTAAAAATGTTCAATAAAGATTTGATTCAACTTCAGTTATTAATTAGCAATGCCGAATTTCAAAAAAAAAAACTTAGGGTGTCAGGAGGTCAGCTCTCGGCATTTCAAATATTGCTGGAAGTGAGCTTGTTTTTTTGTTTCTCCTCTCCACAACATCTGAAAAAATTAATACAAAGATCCTAATCTGCATTGAATTCAAATTTTGAAAAATTATTAGGAACATAAAAAAATCATGTTTAGATTGATGAAAAGATATCTGATTACGATAAATTATTCTAATGGTAAACAAAAACGCATCATTGATAAGCAAACGCATTATTGATAGACGAATGGACGGACGGACGGATGTTGTGATGGGCAATCAAAGTGCGTTAATAGCTTGTTGTTAGTTTGGGCTGGTTTTTGTTTACCCCCTCCAAAAGAGTGCATGGGAAGATTTTCGCAGAAGCTATCTCAGTGGAAGCCCTGAACTTAATAAGCCTCTTATTGTTTGCCATGTGTGTACAGAAGCAGTACTACTCAAAGATAACGCCTTAAATGTCATTATTGAATATTTAGCCAAAGGCGATCTTCTACGCATGCGCGCATTGGATATTCGAAATATGCGATGGTTAAGCCAAATGTTGGTGCTAAGCTACAGATGTTTCAATGTGTTGTTATGACATCTTTTGAGTTAGAGAGCAAAATAAGCTACACAGATGGATGGAGACCCCTCGAAATTGGCATGCAGAAAGATATGCTACTCGATGATCTGCCTTCATATCATTTGCCTATTCTCCCAAGCGTTTATCATTCACACGAAGAAAAAATGCTTTGGCTTTTGACCATTCGCTTTGATTTCTGTTGGCTTTGATGGTGTTGTAAGTGAAATGTTCGATGATGATCCAAACTATGGCAGTATAAATGTTTAGGGCCAACACATGAAGATCATCAGTTGAGTCTTTACATTCGTGTGCTAAACAATCATTTTCCTAAGCTTACGCACTGAATTCAAAATGGTTAGTAATGAAAATATTCAACAAAGAAAAAGAAAAAATTTTAAATCCTATCAAAAAAGGAGAAAATACATTTATAACGGATTAATTAAAAAATATCAAAATTTCCTTATTGAAATCAAGTGATTGTGTTTAAATTTTGAAATAAAAATAAAATGTGTGCAAAATTTCAAAAATCAGTTAACAAAGTTCTAATCGTCTCCTAGATCCAAAAGCAGGGCTATTTTTCTCCGAAACGAAATGTAAAACCAACGAGTGTTTCATTTTCGATTAAAAGTCTTTCGTTAGAAATAAGGGAGCCACCGTGGTGCAATGGTTAGCATGCCCGCCTTGCATACAAAAGGTCGTGGGTTCGATTCCTGCTTCGACCGAACACCAAAAAGTTTTTCAGCGGTGGATTATCCCACCTCAGTAATGCTGGTGACATTTCTGAGGGTTTCAAAGCTTCTCTAAGTGGTTTCACTGCAATGTGGAACGCCGTTCGGACTCGGCTATAAAAAGGTGGTCCCTTGTCATTGAGCTTAACATGGAATCGGGCAGCACTCAGTGATAAGAGAGAAGTTCACCAATGTGGTATCACAATGGACTGAATAGTCTAAGTGAGCCTGATACATCGGGCCGATACCTAACATAACCTTCGTTAGAAATAAACAAAGCTCGTTGACGACAGACGGAAAAAAATCATTCTACGCATGAGTTAAAACTAAAAAAAATATAAAAATATTGTCTTAAAGTGAAATATTATGCAACTTAAATTTTTGGAAACGCAAATTACACTATATTAAAGACAAATTTCATTAAAATATTCTTTATTTTAATTTAAAGAAATTTCCTAAACTTTGCTTTAATTTTTTTATTCCTAACTGTAATATGGGATATATAGGCAACATGATAGGTCATTTCGACTACGCTATAAAAAACAGTCATTGAGCTAATGATAGAATTGGGCAGCACTCTGTGTTGAAAGAAAAGTTCACCATTGCGGTAACACAATAGACTATATAGTCCAAGTATGTCTGAAACATCGGGTTATATTGAAAAGAGGATTCAGTTTTCCCTGTCTCAGGTCCGTTGACATACACCTAAGCCAGTATTTGGCTTGTTGTGTTCTCTAACTACTTCGTTCCATCGTACCCTTCTTTTATTCGAGGAACTCTGTGTCTCTGACGAATTCCTTAATTTGTTTCCATTCTCTGTTTCCAAACTCTTCACTCTTGCCTAGTAAAAGCAGGACAGTTACAAAGGTAGTATTCCAGGTCTCTTCATCATCGAAACCCACCCAACACGCCCCATCATATGTGCTCCAACTCGGCATAGGTGTGCTCTCAATACTATGTGCACGGCCCTCCTGACGGTCGTTCTACCTTCCTTGAGTAATTCTCCAGTTTTTTTTTATCGAGTCACCCCATAGTATTTACGTGGCCCTTCCGAGCATTGAATTGGTCCACATCGCTTTATGTGTCCCCCACCCCCCCCCCCCTTCATACCACTCGGTATTCCGTTGTAGCA
The DNA here is from genome assembly GCF_050003625.1 of Haematobia irritans. Classification (NCBI taxonomy): domain Eukaryota; kingdom Metazoa; phylum Arthropoda; class Insecta; order Diptera; family Muscidae; genus Haematobia; species Haematobia irritans. The sequence goes on along the minus strand of NC_134399.1, from coordinate 63,873,869 downwards.
CCCACTTACGCCTATTGGATTGTGCTGTGGTCCAGCAATTGGAATAGGATCTCGGTGACTGAATCTTCCACATGTACGATCAGTTACGTCCTTCCACCCATCTTAACAGTAATTTCCCTTTGGTATCTGTTTTGTGGACCCATTTTCCTATGCTAATCTTACTGGTGCCAGAATGTCGCACTTGGCAAACATGGCCACCTCAGTCGCCCCTATTATCAGTTGATGGTTCGTCATAGTTTGTGTTTCCGTCCATTCTCCCAACATCTTCAATGTCATCGCAGCCATGGCGGCTACTCTTTTGATCTAAACCTCTATAGCCAGAAGTCCAGTATCGTCTCCAAGGCTCTGGTTCACATGGTCTTCATTGCCCCACTTATACAAAGACAAGATGTCCGTTGATGTGGCTCTTACAATTCAGTTTCCTATCTAAGGTTACTCCTAAGTAATTTATTTTATCAGAAACTGGTATCGTCTTGTCCAAACAGCTGGGTTTAATAAATTGGGCAATTTTAGTCCTTCTAGTGAATAGGCATACCTATGTCTTCTCCGGGTCAAGATTCAGGCCCCTGGGTCTTGCCAAGTCATATGACATCATCAGACCCTTTCCGCCCTCCTGCAGAGTTTGTTGGGATTCGTTCCCAGCAGAAGTATTATGACATTGTCATCACCTAACCTATGGTTGCATAGCTCGTCATACATTCGATTTTATTTTCCTTTAAAGAAAATACGTTATAGGAAAGGGGAATTACGTTTGTCCAAAATTTCGTTCCAGAGACAAATATTTCTACTTCGGATGTTACTTTGTGGATATATGGCAAAATTCCATAAAAGAGATCTGTATCCTAATTTTAATTTTATGAAGTTTAGGTTCAAAGCTAAATAACTCGGAATCAATGCAAAAATCCTTCTGGCACAGTAAAAAACTTTTGGAGGAAGTAAACTTGTTTTTGGGAAAGAACATCAAACATATTTCAAAGGAATATAACTTTAACTGAGGGATAAAAAATCAAAAAATAAGTTTCTGAAATCTAAGGAAGTAAAACTTTAAAATTAATTATAAAGGTTTTGTTAACAAAAATGGATTTGTGTTTTATATTGTACAAATTAGGTGTCCTCAATTCAGGATACATAATCCTTCGGGCAATATTGGTTTGAGTGTATGAAGACCACCAATGACTTTCCTCCTCCCTTATGTTAGCTTTCTATATGTGTGTGCTAATGATTTACTCTTTTTGATCTCCCTTCTTACAGAAACTCTTTATCGTTTGCGGTTTACTAGCTATGGCCTCATTGGCTTCGGCCGATGTTAGCCATTTGGGCAAATACAATTATCCTGCTCCAGCATCTAGCTCTAGCTCCACCGAAGTTGCAACCTATGCCCCACAACATGCTCAAAGCTATAGCTCGCAATTCACCCCCTCCCAGTCTCAGGCTCATGTTGAGTCGATCAGACCTTCGGTACCAATTGCCAGCTTCTCGCTTCAACAAACTAGTGGTGGTGCTAGTGCTGAAGCTTCCGCTGGTAGTTACTCAACTGCTCAATCCAGTTCATCCTCCTCATATGGTGCATCTGTGCAACAACAACAAAGTTATTCTGCCCCAGCCTCTTCCAGTGGTGGTTCACACAATGCCTATTTGCCACCAGCACCAGAACAACAACAATCCTATGAATCTGGAAGTGATTCGGGATCTTATAACTACCAACAACCAGCTGCTCCAGCCCAACAAAGCTACTCTGCCCCTGCTGCTGTAGCCCAACAATCTTACTCTGCTCCAGCCCCAGCTCCAGTGCAACAAAGCTACTCTGCCCCAGCTGCTGCTCCTGTGCAACAATCTTACTCTGCTCCAGCCCCAGCACCTGTCCAACAATCCTATGCTGCTCCAGCTGCCGTGCAACAACAATCTTACTCTGCTCCCGCTCCAGCTTCCGCCCAACAATCGTACTCTGCTCCAGCCGCTGCTGCCCCAGCTGGTTCTTATAACTATCAGGCTCCTGCTCAACAATCTTACTCTGCTCCTGCTGCTGCTCCTGTTCAACAATCATACTCTGCTCCTGCCCCAGCTCCAGTTCAACAATCTTACTCAGCTCCAGCTGCTGCTCCTGTGCAACAACAGTCTTACTCTGCTCCTGCCCCAGCTCCAGTTCAACAGTCTTACTCTGCTCCAGCTGCTGTTTCCCCTGCTCCTGCCCAGCAATCTTATTCCGCTCAAGCTAATGCCCAAGCTGATAATGGTTCATACAACTATCAGGCCCCAGCTCCAGCTCCCGTTCATCAATCTTACTCAGCTCCTGCTGCCCCAGCTCCAGTCCAACAATCTTACTCTGCCCCAGCTGCTGCTCCAGTTCAACAATCTTACTCCGCCCCTGCACCAGCTCCCGTTCAACAATCCTACTCTGCTCCAGCAGCAGCTCCTGCTCCACAAACTTACTCTGCTCCTGCCCCAGCTCCTGTACAACAATCCTACTCTGGTGCTAGCCAAGCTCAACAATCTTACAGCTCTTCCTCCGCTGCTGTAGAAAGTGGTTCTTACAACTATCAAGCTCCAGCTCAAGAGTCAACTTACTCTGCTCCAGCCCAGCAAAGCTATTCAGCTCCTGCCGCTGCTCCAGTTAGCCAAAGCTATTCTGCTCCTGCTCCAGCCCCTGTTCAACAGAGCTACTCTGCCCCAGCTCAACAATCTTACTCTGCGCCAGCTCAACAATCTTACTCGGCTCCAGCTGCCGCTCAACAATCTTACTCTGCTCCAGCTGCCGCTCAACAAACCTACTCTGCCCCAGCTCCCGTTCAACAATCATACTCTGCTCCAGCTGCTGCTGCCCCAGCCCAACAAACCTATTCCGCTCCTGCACCAGTTCAAGCTGATAATGGCTCTTACAACTATCAAAATCCTGCTCCTGCTCCTGCTCAGCAATCTTACACTTCTCATGCCTCTAGTGAAAGCCATTCTTCCCAGAACCATCAACACTCTGCCCCAGCATCTCAACACATCAGCTTCCCATCTTCATCAAGCCAGGATGCTGGTACAGTTTATGGTCAAAATGGCGGTTATGTCTATAGCAAGTATTAAATGTGAAAATAGCCAATAGATTTTCAATAGAAATTGAAAATTCAAAAAGGTTGTGATAGAGTCAGAGTTTTTGGAAAATTCTGAATGTTAAGAAGCTTTGTTGTTGTTACATATGTAGCATTTATTTTTGTTTTGTTTAATCGACATTTAGCTCAATTGTTTTGTTATTCATCGCATTACCCTAGTTTTAATTAATAAACGAATTTTTAGCATATTAATTTAATTATCTTTAATTTACAGAGGTTTTTGAGAAGCGTCTTGTGTATTGTTGCAGATGGTTAATAACATAAATGTAACATTGCATTTAGGACATCAAAACCCCCTCCTCAATGATACAGAAAAATACCACTTTGTCTTGGCTCTTTCTTAAATATTAAACTAAAAGGCTATCTAATCATATAGTGTTTGGAACATTGCATTTAAATATAATATATGTGGATACAAATACAAATTAGTTTAGAGAAGTCGTGTAAACATAGTTATGTGTAGAGATGACACACCACAGAGAGGTCAGAATGAGAGTGTACGGAAACAGAACTAAAGGCGCCGGAGAGAGTTGACGACAGAACTCAAGATAACACAGTGTTGCTCTGAAACAATTTAAGAGACATGTAGTGTTGTTGACAACTGTGCTTTTATTGGATGTGTGCACGTGTTTAATATTTTACTCACGCACTTTCACGACAGAAAAATCTTACTCACACACAATAGTTTTTGGTAGGACTCACGCACACTTACGAAAAGAAACTTTGTACTCATACACGAAAATCTTTTAAAGACTCACCCTCACGATTAGAAATGTCGTGACTCACAAAAAATGTCATGACTCACAAGAAATTCGGAAACTTACGAATAATTTCGTGAGTAATTTACCACTGAACCTGACGAGCATGATTAAAATCGAGAGCGTTATTAAATTCTTAACATACTAGGTTAGGTTAGGTTAAAGTGGCAGCCCGATTTGAAACACGCTCACATAGAATTCAGTTCATTGTGATACACATTAACTAAATGTACCTATTGCATATAAGCACTTCTAGTTTTTACCATTGAACCCATCCGTGTAACTAAAATTCGTAAGCGGGATTATTTTCGTGAGCGTAATTTTCAGATAATCATTACTCACACACACACTAAGATATTATAATAAAATAAAATAATAATAAAATATATTTTCGTGACTCACGTCTTTAAAGATACGGTCAAAATTTGGTCAAGGGAAAACGCGTGTAAATCGGTGAAATCGTTTATTTAAAAAATCAAATTAAATTTCTTTTTCAAGTTCAATTAGTATAAAATTCAGGAAAAATATTCAGTTAGGCTTTCGCTTTTCCAAGTCCGAATTGCCGGGCCTCACGCTTGACACCTGCCATCAGATTTTGTACAGCCACCTTGTCCACCTTCTTCGCCGCAGAAAGCCAGTTTGCCTTGAACTGCAGCTCGTCCTTAGCAGTTTTTTGGTCTTCTTTAGGTTCCGCTTGACAATATCCCAGTATTTCTCAATTGGGCGGAGCTCTGGCGTGTTGGGAGGGTTATTGTCCTTGGGAACCACCTGCACGTTGTTGGCGGCGTACCACTCCATGGCCGTTTTACCGTAATGGCAAGATGCCAAATCCGGCCAAAACAGTACGAAACAACTGTGTTTCTTCAGGAAAGGCAGCAGACGTTTATTCAAACACTCTTTCACGTAAATTTCTTGGTTGACAGTCCCTGTGCTTTTCAAGCCACAGGTACAGATGGCTTGCCAAACCAGATATTTCTTTGCGAACTTTGACAGTTTTATGTGCTTGAAAATATCTGCTACTTTTCCCCTTCCTTTCGCCGTATAAAGCTCCTGTCCCGGAAGCTGCTTGTAGTCGGCTTTGACGTAGGTTTCGTCGTCCATTAACCACGCAGTCAAACTTCGTCAGCATCGTCGTGTACAGCCTCCGGGATCGCGCTTTGGCCGTCGTATTTTGTTTATCATCGCGATTTGGAGTCACTACCTTCTTGTAAGTCGATAGTCCGGCTCGTTTTTTGGCTCGATGCACGGTTGTAGACGATACACCCAGCTTATTTGTGGCATCTCGGAGAGAGAGGTTAGGGTTTCGCTTGAAACTACCGGCAACTCTCTTTGTCGTCTCAGCGGCTTCCGGTTTTCGATTTCCCCCCGATCCAGACTTCCTGGCTGTCGACATACGTTCCCCAAACACTTTAATTACATTTGTAAAGGTTGATTTGGCAACTTTTAGCGATTTTGCCAGCTTTGCGTGCGAGTAGCTCGGATTTTCGCGATGCGCGAGCAAAATTTTGATACGCTGCTCTTCTTGCTTTGACGGCATTTTGACAACTGAAGAGTGAATTCCAAAATCAAAATAGGTGCAACATTCTACACACACACACCTTCAAAATGAGGAGTGTTCAGGTTTTTTTAATGCAAAATTGAAAGAAATACGTCAAGTTTATATTGACCAAATTTTGACCGTATCACCCTTTATAATGAAAATTTTCGTGAGTCACGACAATTTCGTGTCACGTGTACACCTCTAGCTTATATATGTGAATTAATTTTGACTATATGCCTTGTACGTTGACGTGGTTCCTTCAAACAATTTGATATGCTTACGGGGTGGCGGATATGTAAGGTAAAAAAGCAAAGCGCTATATGTTTTTAATTTTGAGATGCACGACACTTTGACATTTTTTAGCGCCATCTTTACTCTCCAAAATGCCAAAGGAACAAACCTTTGGCATTTTACGAAATTCGCGGATTGAATCATTTTTATACCCACCATCATAGAATGGTGACGGGGGTATAATAAGTTAGTCATTCCGTATATATATTTTTGATCAGGGAGAAATTCTAAGACTTAAGCATGTCCGTCTAAGATATAAGCATGTCCGTCTGTCTGTCTGTTGCAATCACGCTACATCCTTCAATAATGGCGCTATCGTCCTGAAATTTGGCACAGATTCGTCGTTTGTTTGCAGGCAGGTCAAGTTCGAAGATGGGCTATATCGGTCCAAGTTTTGATATAGTCCCCATATAAACCGACCTCCCGATTAGGGGTCTTGGGCTTATAAAAACCGCAGTTTTTATCCAATTTGCCTGAAATTGGAAATCTAGAGGTATTTTAGAACCATCAAAAAGTGTACCGAAAATGGTACCTATCGGTCCATGTTTTGGTATAGCTCCCATATAGACCGATCTCCCGATTTTACTTCTTGGGCTTCTATGTTAGGGCCGTAAAGAGGTATGCCGAAAATGGTGAGTATTGGTCCATGTTTTGATAAAGCCCCCATATAGACCCATCTCCCAATTTTACTTTTTGTAGAGGTATTCTAGAAAAATAAAGAGATGAAAATGGTGATTATCGGTCCATGTTTTGATATAGCCCCCATATAGACTGATCTCCCAAGAAGCTTCTAGAATCGGTAATTTTTACCCAATTTGCCTCAAATCGGAAATCTAGAGTTATTCTAGGAAAATAAAGAGATGTGCCGAAAATGGTAATGATCGAACCAGGTTTTGATATATCCCCCATATAAACCGGTTTATTGCAAAAATGTTATTTTGTTCTAGTTTATTTTTAAAATTTTGTAAGAAAATTTCCCCAGCCCAACGATTTTTTCTTTATTCCAAGTATGTCTCAAGAATTTTATGAATTAAATGGCAGTAAAATTTCAATGACATACAAATTTGTTTAATTCTAACTCAAACAGAAGAAGTTTTTCGTAAACTTCTTAAAAATAGTAAGAATGAAAATAAAGAAAAAAATCTTATGCACCAGATCATTCGCATTTTAACCACTCTGTAGTTGGTTAAAATGGGAAATGAACTGACGCCTAAGATTTTTTCTTTATTTTTAGTTCATTTTTGCTTTTCATGAAAGATGTATTTCGGAAATAGCAATGGTCCAAAAATGTCGGAAAATGTTTGTTAATTTAATGAATCTCAAAATTTGGAATACAATTTAGTTCAAGTTTCGCACGAGATAGTTCATTTCTCCCATAATGTAGTTTACTTTTTTCACAAGATGTTTGAGATTCCTCAAAAAACCGCAAACAAAGCAAATTCTTATAAATCCAGAATCTAATGTAGTCTCCATATACAGTGCACTCGCGGTAACGTGAAGTAATTAAAACCGAGAGAGTTCACGTTAGCGAAAATGTTCAGGTTAGCGAGCTTCAGCGAATTTCATAACAAAACATAGCCATATTCGGGAGTTTTACACGTTCTAGCGTGATAGTATTTTATTTTTATTAGTAATATTAAAAACTTAATTTAATTTCAATAATTAAAATTCACGAAAAAGCCAAACTAGATCACTAAAAAATTCCGCAAGTGTATCTGAAATTGTATTTGGCATTGTGAATCTGCCTTTAATGTCAAATTTCACGTTTTTCAGCATTACGGAGTAGTTGGTATAAGAAAAAGCGTGTTCACGTTGCCGCGAGTGCGGAAGCTCATTTTTGGAATCGTTCTTCTTGTGGTAGTATGTTTCTTGAACACGGAGCGTCAAAATGTCAATTCAAATGTTTTAGATTTGATCGTAGTCATAAGATTCTAACTACATCTCGAGATGTTCTTTATTAGTGTGAATGAAAAAATAAAGAACGCAGGTTCAAATCTCACCAACGACAATTTTTTTTATCAAATATTTTTCCAAAAGATGTTTTTCATTTTATACATCGTTTTTATTCTGTTATTTTTGGCGTATATATTTTTGTCATTTAAACTCAATAAAACATTGAAAACTCTAGTAATTTGCAAAACTTTTTCAAAAGAACTTCCAAGGAAGTGAACAGACACAGGTTAAATCCCGAGGTTGTGAACTTTTTTACTTAATTTTCATATATTATTTTTACTTTTTATACGCTCCACCATTGGATGGGGGGTATATTTACTTTCTCATTGCGTTTTTAACATTTTTTAACATATCGAAATATTGCTCTAAGACCCCATAAAGTATATATATTCTGGGCCGTGGTGAAATTCTGAATCGATCTTAACATGTCCGTCCATCCGTCTGTTGAAACCACGCTAACTTCCGAATGAAACAAGCTATCGACTTCAAAATTGGCACAAGTAGTTGTTATTGATGTAGGTCGGATGGTATTGCAAATGGGCCATATCGGTCCACTTTTACGTATAGCCCCCATATAAACGGACCCCCAAATTTGGCTTGCGAATCCTCTAAGAGAAGCAAATTTCATCCGATCCAATTGAAATTTGGTACATGGTGTTAGTATATGGTCTCTAACAACCATGTAAAAATTGGTCCATATCGGTCCATAATTATATATAGCCCCCATATAAACCGATCCCCCGATTTGGCTTGCGGAGCCTCTAAGAGAAGCAAATTTCATCCGATCCCGCTGGAATTTGGTACTTGGTGTAAGTATATGGTCTCTAATGACCATGCAAAAATTGGTCAACATCGGTCCATAATTATATATAGCCGCCATATAAACCGATCACCAAATTTGACCTCCGGAGCCCCTTGGAAGAGCAAAATTCATCCGATTCGGTTGAAATTTGGTACGTGATGTTAGTATATTGTATACAACGACCATGCAGGAATTGGTTCATATCAGTCCATAGTTATATATAGCTCCCATATAAACCGATCTCCAGATTTGACCTCCGGTGCCTTATGGAAATGCAAAATTCATACGATCTGGTTGAAATTTGGTCATGGTGGTAGTATATGATATTTAACAACCATGCCAAAAGTGGTCCATATCAGTCCATAATAATATATAATGTATAGCCCCCATATAAACCGATCCCTAGATTTGGTTTTGGAGCCTCTTGGAGGAGCAAATTTCATCCGAGTCAGTTGAAATTTGGTACATTGTGCTAGTATATGGCCGTTAACAACCATGCCTAACTAGGTCCATATCGGTCTATAGTTATATATAGCCCTCAGATAAACCGATCCCCAATCACACAAAATTGGTCCATATTAAGTTCATAATTGTACATAGCTCTCTACGTATCGTGCAAAAAGTCCATATCGATTCGTAATTATTTGTATTAGACTTACCTATACATAACATTTTTGTTTAATATATACCACGTATGGACTAACTCACAATTTAGAAAACGATTTTAGAAAGTTTTAAGATACCACAACCCAAGTAATTCGATTGTGGATGACATTCTTTCGTAGAAGTTTCTACGCAATCCATGGTGGAGGGTACATAAGATTCGGCCTGGCCGAACTTACGGCCGTATATACTTGTTTTTGTTGATATTCTAGTCATATTGCATTTAATTGTCCAAAATGTAAATTTTGACTTTAAACCGCCAAATAGCCTATTCTCTAAGACTGGTTTCAAAGAACTTTATCGGAAGTGGAAAAAATTCATGGAACTTCCAATTTTCTTATTGGGACTATAAAACAATCAAAAAGCGGCACTGTAAACAAATGTGAGGCCTCGACAAAAATTTTGCGAGAATTAAAAATGGAAGGTGGAAGACTGGAATCGCGATATATGATCAGATGAAATCAAAATGAATCATTTTCTATTTTTATTTTAGCGTGATATCAATACAGGCTGATTTAATATTCAAATCATTTAAACTACATATTATTATAGTATTCATTCGAGCTTATTGGACAAGAAGATTAAGGGAATGAATTGACACTATTAGGTTACTGAAAACAAAAAAAAAAATTGAAAAATTGAAAAAAAAATTGAATCTTATGTTCCCTCCACCAGGGATTGTGTAGAAACTTCTACTAAAGACGGTCATACAGAATTGAATTACTTGGTGCTAAGGGGTGCTTCATAAATTTTCTATAGAAATAAAATGTTGACAAAAATTTTACAGAAATAAAATTCTATAGAAATAAAATGTTGACAATATTTTCTATACTCGTATAATTATGAACCGATATAGATCAATTTTTGCATGGTTGTTAGAGACCATATACTAACACCATGCATTAAGTTTTAACCAGACCGGATGAATTTTGCTCCTTCAAGACGATCCGGAGGTCAAATCTGGGGATCGGTTTATATGGGGGCTATATATAATTATGGACCCATATGGACCAATTCTCTCATGGTTGTTAGAGACCATATATCGGATGAATTTTGCTGCTCCAAGAGGCTCCGAAAGTAAACTCTGGGGATCGGTTTATATGGGGCTATATATAATTATGGACCGATATAGACCAATTATTCCATGGTTGTTAGAGACCAACACCAGGTACCAAATTTCAACCTGATCGGATGAATTTTGCTCTTCCAAGAGGCTCCGGATGTCAAATTTGGGGATCGGTTTATATGGGGGCTATGTATAATTATGAACCGATATGGAACAATTTTTGAATGCTTGTTAGAAACCATATACTAACACTACGTTCCAAATTTCGGGCGGATCGGATGAAATATGCTTCTCTTTGAGGCTCCGCAAGCCAAATCTGGGATCGGTTTATATGGGGGCTATATATAATTATGGGCCCATGCGGACCAATTTTGTCACGGTTGTTAGAGACCATATACTAACACCACGTACCAAATTTCAGCCAGATCGGATAAATATGGTTCTTTTAGGGGCTCCGCAAGCCAAATCTGGGGGTCTGTTTATATGGGGACTACACGTAAAAGTGGACCGATATGGCCCATTTACAATGCCATCCGACCTACATCAATAACAACTACTTGTGCCAAGTTTCAAGTTGATAGCTTGTTTCGTTCGGAAGTTAGTGTGATTTCAACAGATGGACGGACGAACGGACGGACATGGCTAGTTCAACTCAGAATTTCACCACGACCCAGAATATATATACTTTATGGGGTCTTAGAGCAATATTTCGATGTATTACAAAATTATTTTTTGCAATTTATACTATTTTCGAATAATTTTGGAAATCTCAAATATATTATTTGTCCTTAGCGTATTTTATTGCGTAAACAACGAAAATCAAACGATTTTCAAATATCACATCCAGAGAACTTCTCGTGAATTAAGAATTAAGGCTATCCCTTTAAGATTTTTGACTAAACATTAAGAGTAATGAATTGGCAAGAAAATCCAATTTTGTTTTGCTAGGATGTTTGGGATAAGATAAATGTGACCTTGCTATAATTGCTAAATCAATTGAAAATATTTTACAATGTATTGAACTTCCTAAAATATCCAAATATTTTTAGCGGGAATCAAACATGTTTTGATATTCTACATACAACAATTTTGATATTCACAAAGCAATGGAAATACATTCGATTAAATTTATATAAATAATAATTATTTGTATATAATTATAAAAAACAAAAATCTTTGTATTTATTTTATCCGTTAGACCATATTTTACCATTGTGGTAAAATTACCTTATTCCGGTTTGTTTTCGATTGCAATTATAAATTCAAATAATTATTATCGTATTTTAGTAAAATATGAAACGATTACTCCAGATGGGAATTTTTTAGATCAATAGGGTGAAGCGCCACAACAAGTTCTGCATCTTAGATCGTAACAGCAATTCTGACTGCCATCAAATTGAAAATTTTGTATAAATATCGGTAATATAATCCAAATGAAATCAGTATCATCTTAATTAATAAAGAGGTTGAGAGAATTGTCAAAATGGTTAGTGGAATTTGAGGATTTTGTGCTATATCCTATAAGAATATCAAAAAAATTCAATATTCTCTTATGAGTTAATAAAGAATAAACAAAAAAATCAAGTCATTTAATATGTAGAAGTATAGACAAAAAAAAAATAATAATATTGTCCTGAACATTTATAACCGATTTCAAAATATATTGTGTTTAGTGTTGTATGCAATAGTGGACTTAGTGTTTGACCTACGAGGATTGATTAAACAAAACTATCATATTGTCAGATATGATGAGATATGATGCTGTGACCAGAAACCTCAAGAAAGAAATTCGTTACTTGGAGTGTTTTAATCCTTCTGTTGGATTGGCTCTATCGAAGAGATTGAACGATTCACTTTAAATTTTGTGTAAGGTAGTACTCGAATAAAGTTCCTAAAGGAGAGCCAATACGGTACAATGGTTTAGATGTCCACCTTGCATCGAATGGGTCATCGCTTTAATCCAATTTTCGACGGTTACATATTAGATAAGGTCGTCACCTGTGGTATTACAATGAACTACTTACGCTGTATGCGTATCTGTAATAACAGATAAACTCCTGATTGCACGCAGAGAAGGACTATGATCACTTCTAACATGTTTTCACTCCACAATGGTATTTGTTTGGATGGTGAACAATTAAAAGTTTTGCTCTTAAAACATGTATAGGGTACAATATTCCTTCTCTGGGTTCTTGCCATTGCACCTAGTGGGTTAATTGCGAATTGGAATGAAAAAATAGTTGATAACAGGAAAAGAAACACGTCAGTTATGATCACATCGGTTGATATATATGGCAGCTATAGCCAAATTTGAACCTATTTTTCCAAAATCAGTAGGCATTGAGTCGAAGTAAGAATCAAAGCCAAATTTGAGGACGATCGTACTTAAACTGCAAGCTGTACTTTATATACAACAAGTATATACGGCCGTAAGTTCGGCCAGGCCGAAGCTTATGTACCCTCCACCATGGATTGCGTAGAAACTTCTACTGAAGACTGTCATCCACAATCGAATTACTTGGATTGCGGTAAAACTTGCTGATGGCAAGGTATCTTCCTAACACCGTCTTCTAAATTGCAAGGTAGTCCATACGTGGTATATATTAAACTAAAAAAGGCCGATTAAATACGTATATAATTAAGTTTGACAAAATTTTCTATAGAAATAAAGTTTTGACAAAAGTTTCTATAGAAATAAAATTTTGACAACATTTTCTATAGAAGTAAAATTTGGACAAATTTTTCTATAGAAATAAAATCAAATTTGTACAAAATTTTCTATAGGAATAAAATTTGGACAAAATTTTCTATAGAAATAAAATTTTGACAAAATTTTCTATATAAATAAAATTTTGACAAAATTTTCTATAGACGTAAAATTTTGACAAAATTTTCTGTAGAAATAAAATTTTGACAAAATTTTCTATAGAAACAAAATTTTGACAACATTCTCTATAGAATTAAAATTTTGAAAACATTCCCTATAGAATTAAAATTTTGAAAACATTTTCTATAGAACTAAAATTTTGGCAAAATTTTCTATAAAAATAAAATTTGACAAAATTTTCTATAGGAATAAAATTTTGACAAAATTTTCTATAGAAATAACATTTTGATAAAATTTTCTATAGAAATAAAATTTTGGTATATTATTTTTGGCTCGAGTGGCAACCATGATCATGAACCGATATGGACCAATTTTTGTGTGATTGGGGATCGGCTATATATAACTATAGACCGATATGGACCAATTTTGGCATGGTTATAAGCGGCCATATACTAACACCATGTTCAAAATTTCAACCGAAGGAATTTTGCTCCTGGAAGAGGCTCCGGAGATCAAATCTGGGGAACGGTTTATATGGGGGCTATATATAATTATGAACCGATAGCGACCAATTTTTGCATGGTTGTTAGATACTATATACTAACATCACGTACCAAATTTCAACCGAATCGGATGAATTTTGCTCCCCCAAGAGGTTCCGGAGGTCAAATCTGGGGATCGATTTATATGGGGGCTATATATAATTATGGACCGATATGGACTAATTCTTGCATGTCTGTTAGCGATCACATACTAGCACCACGTTCCAAATTTCAACCGGATCGGATGAATTTTACTCCTACAAGAGGCTCCGGAGGTCAAATCTGGGGATCGGTTTATATGGGGGCTATATATAATTATGGGCCGATATGGACCAATTTTTGCATGGTTGTTAGAGACCATAAACTAACACCACGTACCACATTTCAACCGGATTGGATGAATTTTGCTCCTCTAAGGGCTCCGAAGGTCAAATCTGGGGATCGGTTTATATGGGGGCTATATATAATTATGGACCGATATGGACCAATTTTTGCATGGTTGCTAGAGACCATATACTTACATCATGTACCAAATTTGAGCCAGATCGGATGAAATATGTTACTCTTAGAGGCTCCACAAGCCAAATTTGGGGGTCCGTTTATATGGGGGCTATACATAAAAGTGGACCGATATGGCCCATTTGCAATACCATCCGACCTACATCAATAACAACTACTTGTGCCAAGTTTGAGGTCGCTAGCTTGTTTCGTTCGGAAGTTAGTGTGATTTCAACAGACGGTCGGACGGACAAATCAAATATTATAGTTTCCTTTCAAATGTCAGGGGGGTTTGATGGCAGATATTCTCCCAAGCAGAGCAGTTCAGCCAGTACATTTCCCGAAACAAATTTAAAGATTGTACCTATGAAGCCACCGTGGTGCAATGATTAGCATGCCCGCCTTGCATACACAAGGTCGTGGGTTCGATTCCTGCTTCGACCGAACACCAAAAAGTTTTTCAGCGATGGATTATCCCACCTCAGTAATGCTGGTGACATTTCTGAGGGTTTCAAAGCTAAGTGGATTCACTGCATGTAGAAAGCCGTTCGGACTCGGCTATAAAAAGGAGGTCCCTTGTCATTGACCTTAACATGGAATCGGGCAGCACTCAGTGATAAGAGAGAAGTTCACCAATGTGGTATCACAATGGACTGAATAGTCTAATTGAGCCTGGGCTGCCACCTAACCTAAGACTATATCAGATTCTGGATTTATAAGAACCATTTTTGTTTGAGTTTTAGAGGAATCATTATCATCTCTTGTTAGAGTGCAAGAAAATGATGAAATAACGCCTTGATTAAAAATCTAAAATCTGTAGATTTTCACACCCAATATTTAAATGATTACGAGAAGTAATCTGAAAGTTTTACATTCAGTTTCAAGGAATTTCCAATAAGTAAAATCGGTCTATTGGATACCTTACCAAATGGACCGATAAAATTGAAATCTGATACACGTTTTTGTGGGTCTAAAACACCATTTTTAAAATTTCAGGCAAATCGGATAAAAACTACGGTTTCTAGAACACCATCGAGTTAAATCGGGAGATCGGTCTTATGGGGGCTATACTAGAATATGGGCCGATACTCACCGTTTTCGTCACACCTCTTAAATTGGGTAAAAACTACGGTTTCTAGATTCCTAAACAATAAAATTATTTCTTGCACACCTATTTATAGTCCTAAAAAACCTCCAGATTTTCAATTTCAGGCAAATTGAACAAAAACTCTGGTTTCTACACGCCCAAAAAGTAAAATCGGGAGATCGGTCGATATGGGGCCTATACTAAAACATTGCCCGATACTCAGCATTTTTGCCACACCTCTTTATGGTCCTAAAATACCTCTAGATTTCCAATTTGAGGCAAATTTGATAAAAACTACGGTTTCTATAAGCCCAAGAAATAAAATCGGGAGATCGATCTATATGGGGGCTATACCAAAACATGGACCGATGCTCACCATTTTTTACACCTGTTTGTGGGCCTAGAATACCTATAGATTTCCAACTTCAGGCAAATTGGATAAAAACTACGGTTTGTATAAGCCCAAGAACTCAAATCGGAAGGTCGGTTTATATGGGGACTATATCAAAACCTGGACCGATGAAGCCCATCTTTTAACTTAACCTGCCTGCAGACAAAAGACGAGTTTGTGCAAAATTTCAGCACGATTGCTTCATTATTGAAGACTTTAGCGTGATTACAACAGACAGACAGCCAAATAGGCAGACAGACGAGAAATTCTAAGACGATATAACCATGTTATATCGTCTTAGAATTTCTCCCTGATCAAGAGTATATATACTTTATATGGTCGGAAATCGATATTTCTATGTGTTACAAACGTAATGACCAACTTATTATACCCCCGTCACCATTCTATGGTGGTGGGTATAAAAAGATAAAATTACCCATTAAAACAAGTAAGGAAAGTCTAAAGTCGGGCGGGTCCGACTATATTATACCATGCACCACTTTGTAGATCTAAATGTTCGATACCATATCACATCCGTCAAATGAGTTGGGGGCTATATATAAAGGTTTGTCCCAAATACATATATTTAAAATCGATCTGGACAGAATTTGATAGACTTCTACAAAATCTGTAGACTCAAAATTTAATACACTAGGGTGGAACACAATGTTAGTAAAAACAAGTAAGGAAAGTCCAAAGTCACGCGGGGCCGACTATATTATACCCTGCACCACTTTGTAGATCTACATTTTCGATACCATATCACATCCGTCAAATGTGTTGGGTGCTATATATAAAGGTTTGTCCCAAATACATACATTTAAATATCACTCGATTTGGACAGAATTTGATAGACTTTTACCAAAACTATTGACTCAATATTTAAGTTGGCTAATGCACTAGGGTGGAACACAATTTTAGTAAAAAAAATATGGTAAACATTTAAATCTGAAGCAATTTTAAGGAAACTTCGCAAAAGTTTATTTATGATTTATCGCTCGATATATGTATTAGAAGTTTAGGAAAATTAGAGTCATTTTTACAACTTTTCGACTAAGCAGTGGCGAAAAAATGTTGGTGTTTTGACCATTTTTGTCGAAATCAGAAAAACATATAAAGGGTGATTTGTTAAGAGCTTGATAACTTTTTTTTTAAAAAAAACGCATAAAATTTGCAAAATCTCATCGGTTCTTTATTTGAAACGTTAGATTGGTCCATGACATTTACTTTTTGAAGATAATTTCATTTAAATGTTGACCGCGGCTGCGTCTTAGGTGGTCCATTCGGAAAGTCCAATTTTGGGCAACTTTTTCGAGCATTTCGGCCGGAATAGCCCGAATTTCTTCGGAAATGTTGTCTTCCAAAGCTGGAATAGTTGCTGGCTTATTTCTGTAGACTTTAGACTTGACGTAGCCCCACAAAAATAGTCTAAAGGCGTCAAATCGCATGATCTTGGTGGCCAACTTACCGGTCCATTTCTTGAGATGAATTGTTCTCCGAAGTTTTCCCTCAAAATGGCCATAGAATCGCGAGCTGTGTGGCATGTAGCGCCATCTTGTTGAAACCACATGTCAACCAAGTTCAGTTCTTCCATTTTTGGCAACAAAAAGTTTGTTAGCATCGAACGATAGCGATCGCCATTCACCGTAACGTTGCGTCCAACAGCATCTTTGAAAAAATACGGTCCAATGATTCCACCAGCGTACAAACCACACCAAACAGTGCATTTTTCGGGATGCATGGGCAGTTCTTGAACGGCTTCTGGTTGCTCTTCACTCCAAATGCGGCAATTTTGCTTATTTACGTAGCCATTCAACCAGAAATGAGCCTCATCGCTGAACAAAATTTGTCGATAAAAAAGCGGATTTTCTGCCAACTTTTCTAGGGCCCATTCACTGAAAATTCGACGTTGTGGCTCGTTAGTAAGTCTATTCATGATGAAATGTCAAAGCATACTGAGCATCTTTCTCTTTGACACCATGTCTGAAATCCCACGTGATCTGTCAAATACTAATGCATGAAAATCCTAACCTCAAAAGAATCACCCTTTATATGGGAGCTATATCTAAATCTGAACCGATTACAATCAAATTTGGCACGCATAGCTATAATGCTAATTCTACTCCCTGTGCAAAATTTCAACTAAATCGGAGTTAAAAATTGGCCTCTGTAGTCATATGAGTGTAAATCGGGCGAAAGCTATATATGGGAGATATATCTAAATCTGAACCGATTTCAACCAAATTTGGTACGCATAGCTACAATGCTAATTCTACTCCCTGTTCAAAATTTCAACTAAATCGGAGCAAAAAATTGGCCTCTGTGGTCATATGAGTGTAAATCGGGCGAAAGCTATATATGGGAGCTATATCTAAATCTGAGCCGATTTCAATAAAATTTGGCACACTTGACTACACTACTAATTGTACTCCTAGTGCAAAATTTCAACCAAATTGGGGTAAAACTCTGGCTTCTGGGACCATATTAGTCCATATCGGGCGAAAGATATATATGGGAGCTATATCTAAATCTGAACCGATTTCAATAAAATTTGGCACACTTGACTATAGTAACAATTGTTCTTCTTGTGCCAAATTTTAAGCAAATTAGGGCAAAACTCTGGCTTCTGGGCCATATAAGTCCATATCGGGCGAAACATACATATGGGAGCTATATCTAAATCTGCACCGATTTCTTCTATTCCGAGCCAAAACACATACTTGTGCCAAATTTGAAGTCGATTGGACTAAAACTGCAACCTAGACTTTGATTACAAAATGGCTATATCGATTCAGGAGCCCACCCTGAGCATTTTTGCCAGAGACACCATGTGTCTATCTCGTCTCCTTCTGGGTGTTGCAAACATATGCACTAACTTATAATACCCTGTTCCACAGTGTGGCGCAGGGTATAAATATGAAAAAAGCGAGTTATAAACAATTGTATTAAAAGAACTTCCTGTGTGGTTAAAATAGAAAACATCTTTGAGAGTACATTTTTAGAAGTGCTTTTAAAGTTGTGCCTTTGGATAAACTTCCTAATCTATTGCTGGGTAATGGAGCGATGTGATTCCTCCAAGTGAATTATTTTGCAGCTTATTACCACATGTCCACGGAGAAATACATACAATTCTCCAAATATCCTTTTACTAGACCAATCAGGTTTCCGTACACGGGCACGCAAATAGGAGGTTCTTCTACACATAGTGACAGACAGAGAAAAGTCACCATTCCTATGAAGATAACTTAATTTGAGATTCTACATTAAATTAAATTGCATCATACCATTTTATTTCTCCATTTCAAAATTCTGAATAAAAGTTAAATTTTTATTTTCATTCATTACAGAAAATATTTATTGCCGTGTTATTTGGCTTAATTGCCCTTGCTGCGGCAGATGTCAGTCATCTGTATTTACCACCTCATGAAAATCCCGCTACCCACCATTCATCTTCTGGCTCGTATGGAAGTCACTCATTCCCAGAGAGTTACACTTCCTCATTTGGATCAGGCTCCTATTCTAGTTATGGTGCATCGGAACCATCGAAATTGACTACATATACATCGGGATCCTATGGCGCTGAAATTTCTGCACCTTCATTTGAATTTAGTTCATTTGGTAGCGGTAGCTATTCGGCTCCATCAAGCTTTTTCAGTGCAGATGGCAGCTCTGGTCATAGTAGCGCTCACGCCGATCATGGTCATGATAATCATGGCCACGGTGGCCATGACAGTGGTCATGGACATCACGAAAGTCACCATGAAAGTCATGGCCACCAGGAAAGCCATGGTCATGATAGCCACGGACATGGACACGACAGTCACGGTCATCACCAGGAGAGTCATGGACACAGTCAAGATGGTCATGGAAGCCACGGACATGGTACTAGTGGTCACGATAGTCACGGTCATGATAGCCACGGTCACGATAGTCATGGTCACGATAGCCATGGTCACGACGGTCACGGTCATGGTAGTCAAGGCCACCATCAAGAGAGTCATGGCCATCACGAGAGTCACCATGAAAGTCACGGAAATAGTCAAGGAGGTCATGGTCACGATAGTCATGGTCATGACAGTCACCATGAAAGTCATGGCCATGATAGTCATGGTCACGCAAATCAAGGTCATGACAGTCATGGACATCATGAAGAAAGTCATGGACATCACGAGAGCCATCATGAAAGTCACGGTCATAGTCAAGGCGGTCATGACAGTCACGGTCATCATCAAGATAATCATGGCCATCACGAAAGCCACGGCCACGATAATCACGGTCATGATAGTCATGGACACGGAAGTCAAGGGCATGACAGTCACGGTCATCATCAAGAGAGTCATGGCCATCACGAGAGCCACCATGAAAGTCACGGTCATAGTCAAGGTGGTCACGGACATGATAGTCACGGCCATCATCAAGATAGTCATGGCCATCACGAAAGCCACGGCCACGATAATCACGGACATGATAGTCACGGTCACGGAAGTCAAGGACATGACAGTCATGGTCATCACGAGAACCACCATGAAAGTCACGGTCATAGTCAAGGCGGTCATGACAGCCACGGCCATCATCAAGATAGTCATGGGCATCACGAAAGCCACGGGAATGATAGTCATGGTCATGACAGTCATGGTCACCACGAAAGTCATCATGATAGCCACGGCCTTGACAGCCACGGCCATGACAGCCACGGCCGTGACAGCCATGGCCATGGTCACGGACATGATAGTTATGGCCATGAGAGCCAAGGCAGTCACACTCACGAAACCCATGAACATCATGGGACAAACTATGGCTCAAATGGTGGCTATATCTATTAGGAGGCTTCCCCGAAATGGCAAAACACAGGGAAATGAGAGGCGTTTTAAAAATTCATTATTTTATTGTTGACGATTGTATTCGATCACTCTCACCCTTAAATAAATACAAAATATTTTTCTTTTGCAATATCCGATTTTGATGATTTTCCATAGTCTTGACATTAATAAAATTCGAGGATACTGTATTCCATGGCTTCAAGTAGTGATTACCCGGTACCGGAGCATGAGGATAATCGATAATGAATTGATACCTTAATGGCTTATCTTCAGAGTCTTTCATAACCAAATCAGAGGGCTTAACAAAAATCATATCCGCTTCATTGTTGGCGATATCCAGAGCATTCGGTAGGCCTAAAGGTATAGCATGAGCTAAGCCATTCACGCCTATCAACCCGGTCAGAAGAATCTTCAGCAATAAATTCCACAAAAAATTTCTCATGTTCTACCTGTATCTGAAAGTAACACAAAATAAAATTAAATAATTATTTATCGTAAAACATTTGAGAAGAAAATAAAAGACATTTCGTTATTCTACTAACCTCCGTTGTTTTATCTCTTGCCTTCAGCCTTGTCTGTTGCTACTTAAATGCAAATCTCGACTAAATACTTGGATTGTTAGTCCACTTTCTTTTATATCGAACAGGTTCAGTTGTTTAATGGACGCTCACTTTGGCAGACCATTGACTTTTATCATGGCCATAAATACCCTACCCGCCTAAGGCGGTTTGTTTGGCCACTCGTGGTGTTAAAGAGAAGACGATTAGCAGATACACAAAGTTACATAAGTTCTTGATGTAATGCGTTCTACTGGGCATTTAGATTTGCGCATGCGCAACTGTGACAACAAGTCGCCTTACTTGCTTTTATGGGACAAAAACATTTTCTTGTTTCATTTCAATGAAGAAAGTGGAAGAGAAATATTGTTTTTGAGATAAAGTTTAATGCTGCACTTTCATTGCATGAATGTCTTTAAATGCAAATTTTCTACCTCAAATATTTTTTGCCAAAACTAAGTGCACAATGGGTTAGGAAATAAGTATGACTATAAGAAAAATGGGTGGAAAGCTTATGATGCGAAAGAAAACCAAAAGGCAGGGCATAATTCATGAACTCCGAGGGACTACGGCAAGATTATGAACACATAAAGAACATTTTATTAAAGTTAAGAACATTTTATTAAATAGTTAATTATTCTAATGAAACAAGTTGGCAGTGATATCTACACTCAAAAAGAAGTTAAGGTTTTTGGTATTGATTCCGAGCCAAAGATGCCGTTTTTTTACAATAAATTATGTATCCGTTATAATTTAAAGTAAAAATGTTTTCTTAATCCCAAAAAAAATTTAAACCAAAGATGCAAAATCCTCAATATAAGTCTTAGCCTATATTGAGAAGCGTTTTTATCTTAAATCTAAAAATAATTCAGTTACTTCAAAGACGAGTTATTTAAATCAAACATGCGTTTCTTTACTTTAAAGAAAACTTAGCCTTAGTTCAAAGACATACGACTTTAACGGAGGGACGCAAATTTCCAAAATTTTTGTCCTAAATTTAAAAAAAAAGTATTTTTAAACAAAGATAATAAACTTTCTTTTAATTAAAATTTCATTATTTTAAAGAAATTTGTCCTTAATATTATATAAATTGCACATCCAAAAATTTTGATTGCGTACACTCAAAAAAAAGTTTACTTGGATCCAAAGATTTTCACCTTCCCTTAAGGATTTTGGTATTGATTCCGAGCCAAAGATGCGGCTTCTTTAAAATAAACACATTTTTTACAGACCTCCCTGGCTTTAAATCTAGGATCAATACAATAAAAATTAGATACAGATCTCATTTAACGAATTTTTATTCTCTTTTTGCGATATTTAATAAAGGTATTTATGTATTATTTACAAACAAATTCCAATTTCAAAATCGAAATTATGCCATGTACTTCAAAGTAAAAACAGTTTTCTCAATGCCAAAAAAAACTCTTAACCAAAGATGCAAATCCTTAAAATAAGTCTTAGCCTATATTTGAAGCCTTTTTAACTTAAATGTAAAAATTCAATATGTCAGTTGAGTTAAAGACGATTTCTTTAAATTAAAATTTTTTTCTTTATTTTAAGGAAACTTTGCCTTACATTAAAGATATACAACTTCAGCAGAGAGACGCCAAAGTTCAATATTTGTGTTCTAAATTTAATGAAAAACATTTTTGAAGCAAGGATTATAGACTTTATTTTAATTAAAATTTCGTTATTTTAAAGAATTTTGACGTTAACATTGTGTAAATTTCGAGTCCTAAAATTTAAGTTCCATAATCTTCCATATTAGGTCAATATTTTTTTTCAGTGTAATCTTTAATACCACGTAAATATTTTTTGCAGTGTAACAACATGATGATTATTGATGACTTTTTACATACGTTGAGATTACTAAGCGTCCCCTATGTTGATGTCGTAGTTTGCAATGATTTCAATTCGAATTTGCTCTGGGAAACAATGCTATCAGGCGGCATGTTTTCTCTGGGATTAACAGCGCCCAATAGCACGTATACTACTCATTACTCTACAACCTCTAATACACTGCTGGATGTCTCCAATATAGTTGTTTATGGTCAAATTTGGACACCAATGTTTTCAAGGGATGGCCTAATATTTTTGGTATATGCATTTTGTATGCAATCTGTTGGAAGGACCTATTCATATCGTGATTACGGGAATTTGGACCAGGAACTTCTTGAATTGAAAGGTTTATTAGGATACTGTGATTTATTTGCCGTCTGTCGATCAACAGTTAACTTTTACTCAGCATAATCTAAACTTACTCTTTACTGATATTGTGCCGGTGAGGATAAAGAGAGTTGTTCCTTATTCTAAGCATTGGTTCACGACGAATATTGGGGATCTCGTTCAGCAGATATGTCATATGCCAGGTGGAAACGCTTTAGAATGCCATTGCTACTTAAGGAATTTCGTGTACGTAGAAGGACTGTTAACGTTTCAATATGGATAGCTAAAACGCAATACTATTGAGAAAGATTTCGTATGGCCTTGGATACCCGGAGTACATGGAGGACGATTCAAGAAATTGGTATTGGAGAGGCCAGGAATATTGGGGAATGCCAAATGGATATTAATGAGCTAAGCATTTATTTACTAGTATACCGGTATCAAGTAATGAAAGTAATTTTTCCAAAGGTTTCGGCAGTGTAGCTAATGAGCATGGTTTCGAGGTGTGATGTGTAGACCAGGAAGAAGTTATGGCATGTTTTTCACAAATTAAGTCCAATGCAATTGGTCCTGATAGCATGGGTTCAAAATTTAATTTAATCCCCCCTATCCCTCCCATATTTAAACCACTTCTTTATACCCTCCACCATAGGATGGGGGTATATTAACTTTGTCATTCCGTTTGTAACACGTCGAAATATTGCTCTAAGACCCCATAAAGTATATATATTCTGGGTCGTGGTGAAATTCTGAGTCGATCACATTAACTTGCGAACGAAACAAGCTATCGACTTGAAACTTGGCACAAGTAGTTGTTATTGATGCAGGTCGGATGGTATTGCAAATGGGCCATATCGGTCGACTTTTACGTATAGCCCCCATATAAACGGAACCCCAAATTTGGCTTGCGGACCTTCTAAGAGAAACACATTTTATCCGATCCGGCTGAAATTTGGTACATGGTGTTGGTATATGGTCTCTAACAACCATGCAAAAATTGGTCCACATCGGTCCATAATTATATATAGCCCCCATATAAGCCGATCCCCCGATTTGGCTTGCGGACCCCCTAAGAGAAGCAAATTTCAGCCGATCCGCCTGAAATTTGGTACATAATGTTGGTATATGGTCTCTAACAACCATGCAAAAATTGGTCCACATCGGTCAATAATTATATAGCCCCCATATAAACCGATCCCCAGATTTGGCTTGCGAAGCCTCAAAGAGAAGCAAATTTCATCCGATCCGGCTGAAATTTGGTACATGGTGTTGGTATATGGTCTCTAACAACCGTGCAAAAATTGGTCCACATCGGTATATAATTATATATAGCCCCCATATAAACCGATCCCCAGATTTGGCTTGCGAAGTCTCCAAGAGAAGCAAATTTCATCCAATCCGGTTGTAATTTGGAACATGGTGTTAGTATATGATCTTTAACAACCGTGCCAGAATTGGTCCATATCGGTCAATAGTTATATATAGCCCCCATATAAAACGTTCTCGAGATTTGCCCTCCGGAGCCTCTTGGAGGAGCAAAATTCATCCGATCCGGTTCAAATTTGGAACGTTGTGTTAGTATATGGCCGCTAACAACCATACCAAAATTGATCCATATCGGTCTATAGTTATATATAGCCGATCTCCAATCACACCAAAATCGGTTCATAAGCATGATTGCCACTCGAGCCAAAAATAATCTACCAAAATTTTCTTTCTATAGAAAATTTTGTTAAAATTTTATTCGGTTCATAATCAAATTTTCATTATTGTCAAAATTTTATTTCCATAGAAAATTTTGTGAAAATTTTATTTCTATAGAAAATTTTGTTCAAATTTTATTCGGTTCATAATCATGGTTGCCACTCGAGCCAAATAAAGGGTGATTCTTTTGAGGTTAGGATTTTCATGCATTAGTACTTGACAGATCACGTGGGATTTCAGACATGGTGTCAAAGAGAAAGATGCTCAGTATGCTTTGACATTTCATCATGAATAGACTTACTAACGAGCCACAACGTCGAATTTTCAGTGAATGGGCCCTAGAAAAGTTGGCAGAAAATCCGCTTTTTTATCGACAAATTTTGTTCAGCGATGAGGCTCATTTCTGGTTGAATGGCTACGTAAATAAGCAAAATTGCCGCATTTGGAGTGAAGAGCAACCAGAAGCCGTTCAAGAACTGCCCATGCATCCCGAAAAATGCACTGTTTGGTGTGGTTTGTACGCTGGTGGAATCATTGGACCGTATTTTTTCAAAGATGCTGTTGGACGCAACGTTACGGTGAATGGCGATCGCTATCGTTCGATGCTAACAAACTTTTTGTTGCCAAAAATGGAAGAACTGAACTTGGTTGACATGTGGTTTCAACAAGATGGCGCTACATGCCACACAGCTCGCGATTCTATGGCCATTTTGAGGGAAAACTTCGGAGAACAATTCATCTCAAGAAATGGACCGGTAAGTTGGCCACCAAGATCATGCGATTTGACGCCTTTAGACTATTTTTTGTGGGGCTACGTCAAGTCTAAAGTCTACAGAAATAAGCCAGCAACTATTCCAGCTTTGGAAGACAACATTTCCGAAGAAATTCGGGCTATTCCGGCCGAAATGCTCGAAAAAGTTGCCCAAAATTGGACTTTCCGAATGGACCACCTAAGACGCAGCCGCGGTCAACATTTAAATGAAATTATCTTCAAAAAGTAAATGTCATGGACCAATCTAACGTTTCAAATAAAGAACCGATGAGATTTTGCAAATTTTATGCGTTTTTTTTAAAAAAAAAGTTATCAAGCTCTTAACAAATCACCCTTTATAATCAACCAAGATTTTATTTCTATAGAAAATTTTGTCAAAATTTTATTTCTATAGAAAATTTTGTTAAAATTTTATTTCTGCAGAAATTTTTTGTCAAAATTTTCTTTCTATAGAAAATGTTGTCAAAATTTTTTATTTCTATAGAAAATTTTGCTAAAATTCTATTTATTTTGTCAAAATTGTATGTCTATTTTGTCAAACTGAATTACATACGTATTTGATCGATCTTTTTTGATTTAATATATACCACGTATGGACTTACATACAATTTAGAAGATGGTGTTAGGAGGTTTTAAGATACCTTGGCATCTGCAAGCGTTACCACAACTTAAGTAATTGTGGATGGCAGTGTTTAGAAGAAGTTTCTACGCAACTCATGGTGGAGGGTACATAAGCTTCGGCCTGGCCGAACTTATGGCCGTATATACTTGTTAATTTTTAATATATTTTTAACCTATTGGAAACAAAAAATTTAAAAATTTCCGCTACACATATGAAAAAGGTATGTTATAAAAAATTGACTCAAAAGAACTCCCTGTGCAGCTAAAATAAAGAACTTCTTTGGGAGGAAATTTTTGGAAGTGCTTTTAAAGTTATACCTTTAGAAGAACTTCCAAATTTTTTTGCTGGGCATATATAGCCCCCATATAAACCGATCCCCAGATTTGGTTTTGGAGCCTCATGAGGAGCAAATTTCATCCGATTAAGTTGAAATTTTGTACATTGTGCTAGTATATGGCCTTTAACAACCATGTTTAATTAGGTCCATATCGGTCTATAGTTATATATAGCCCTCAGATAAACCGAAGACGATGTTAAGTAGTTTTATGATACCTTGCCATCGGAAAGTACTTCCACAATCCAAGTAATTCGATTGTGGATGACAATCTTTCGCAGAAGTTTCTACGTAATCCATGGTGGAGGGTACAAAAGATTCGGCCTGGCCGAACTTACGGCCGTATATACTTGTTTCAGTGTAATCTTTAATACCACGTAAATATTTTTTGCAGTGTAACAACATGATGATTATTGATGACTTTTTACATACGTTGAGATTACTAATTTGAATTCGAATTCAATTCGAATTTGCTCTGGGAAACAATGCTATCAGACGGCATCTTGTCTCTGGGATTAACAGCGCCCCATAGCACGAATGCTACTCATTACTCTACAACCTCTAATACACTGCTGGATGTCTCCAATATGGTTGTGTATGAACAAATTTCGACACCAACGTTTTCAAGGGATGGCCTAATATTTTTGGTATATGCATTTTGTATGCAATCTGTTGGAAGGACCTATTCATATCGTGATTACGGGAATTTGGACCAGGAACTTCTTGAATTGAAAGTTTTATTAGGATACTGTGATTTATTTGCCGTCTGTCGATCAACACTTAACTTTTATTCAGCATAATCTAAACTTACTCTTTAATGATATTGTGCTGGTGAGGATAAAGAGAGTTGTTCCTTATTCTAAGCATTGGTTCACGACGAATATTGGGGATCTCGTTCAGCAGATATGTCATATGCCAGGTGGAAACGCTTTAGAATGCCATTGCTACTTAAGGAATTTCGTGTACGTAGAAGGACTGTTAACGTTTCAATATGGATAGCTAAAACGCAATACTATTGAGAAAGATTTCGTATGGCCTTGGATACCCGGAGTACATGGAGGACGATTCAAGAAATTGGTATTGGAGAGGCCAGGAATATTGGGGAATGCCAAATGGATGTTAATGAGCTAAGCACTTTATTTACTAGTATACCGGTATCAAGTACTGAAAGTAATTTTTCCAACGGTTTCGGCAGTGTAGCTAATGGGTATGGTTTGGAGATGAGATATGTAGAACAGGAAGAAGTTATGGCATGTTTTTCACAGATTAAGTCCAATGCAATTGGTCCTGATAGCATGGGTCCAAAATTTATGCGTCTAATCCTCCCTATTCCTCCTATATTTAAACCACTTTTTTATACCCTCCACCATAGGATGGGGGTATATTAACTTTGTCATTCCGTTTGTACCACATCGAAATATTGTTTTAAGAACCCATAAAGTATATATTCTGGGTCGTGGTGAAATTTTGAGTCGATCTGAGCATGTCCGTCCGTCCGTCTGTTGAAATCACGCTAACATCCGAACGAAACAAGCTATCGACTTGAAACTTGGCACAAGTAGTTGTTATTGATGTAGGTCGGATGGTATTGCAACTGGGCCATATCGGTCAGCTTTTAAACGGACCCCCATATAAACGGACCCCCAAATTTGGCTTGCGGACCCTCTAAGAGAAGCAAATTTCATCCGATCCTTCTGAAATTTGATACATGGTGTTAGTATCTGGTCTTTAACAACCATGCAAAATTGGTCAACATCGGTCCATAATTATATATAGCCCCCATATAAACCGATTCCCCGATTTGGCTTGCGGAGCCTCTAAGAGAAGCAAATTTCATCCGATCGGGCTGAAATTTGGTACATGGTGTTAGTATATGGTCTCTAATGACCATGCAAAAATTGGTCCACATCGTTCCATAATTATATAAAGCTCTCATATAAACCTGACACCAGATTTGACCTCCGGAGCCTCTTGGAAGACCAAAATTCATCTGATTCAGTTGAAATTTGGTACGTGGTGTTAATATATGGCGTCAAACACCCATGCAAAAATTGGTCGAAATCGCTCCATAATTATATAGGCCCCATATAAACCGATCCCCAGATTTAACATCCGGAGCCCCTTGGAAGAGCAAAATTCATCCGATTCGGTTGAAATTTGGTACGTGATGTTAGTATATGGTATCCAACAACCATGCAGGAATTGGTTCATAGCGAATCGAACCGCGGACCATGCACTTTGTAAGCCAACACACTAACCACTGAGCTATGTACCTGTTATGGTCATCAATAGATAAATATCCATATAAGTTATATTTATATAGCTTGCGGCGCCCACGAACCAAATAAACAAAGTTTATTTAACAGAAACAAACATTTAGTTTGGCACCGTGGAGCAGTGGTTGCATGCCAAGGGTTGTAGGTTCGATCCCTGCTTCGACCAAAGTTTTTTTTTTACATATATTCCAAATATGTTCGGAAGATTCCGAAAAAATGTTCAACATTACATTGTAGTTTATTAAATTTTGAACTGTAAAATGTGTCTTATTAAAGACCTAAATTCAGAAAAGAACAGCGTTTGATATAAACGAAATGGACTGTGTTGTTTTTCAAAAATAACTTTTTTTATTGAAAAAATACAAATGTTGTAACAAACGAATTTTTTTGGTGATAAAAAAAATCTAACAAAAGAAAAACGTTTTCGGTACACGTTTTCCAAACTTTTTTTTTTCTTTGCGTGTATATACCCCCCATATAAATCGATCCCGAGATTTGGTTTTGGAGACTCTTGGAGGAGGAAATTTCATCGAGTCAGTTGAAATTTGGTACATTGTACTAGTATATGGCCGTTAACAACCATGCCTAACTAGGTCCATAACGGTCTATAGTTATATGTAGTCCTCAGATAAATCGATCCCCAATCACACAAAAATTGGTCCATATCAAGTTCATAATTGTATATAGTCCCCATATAAGCGATCCCCATATTTCAATTCTGGCTCTCTACGTACCGTGCAAAATTACATATCGATTCGTAATTATTTGTAGACTTACCTACACATACCTTTTTTGTCAAATATATACCACGTATGGACTAACTCACAATTTAGAAAACGATGTTAAAAAGTTTTAAGATACCACAACCCAAGTAATTCGATTGTGGATGACAGTCTTTCGTAGAAGTTTCTACGCAATCCATGGTGGAGGGTACATAAGATTCGGCCTGGCCGAACTTACGGCCGTATATACTTGTTAATAGTACAATAACAACGGGTATTTAACTCCACCTAATGGAAACATTTTAAAATTGAGTCAGTATCAAAAACGAATAAGGGATTCAGTCCAATAGCAAATCTGTGTTTTCTGTCTACAGTCTTTGAAAAGTTGTTACACAAACAGATTTTCGAATACTTGTCCGAAATTGCACTTCTTATTGAATGTCAGTCAGACCTTCGCCCTGGCCATAGTTGCGTGCAATAAAGGTTAGGTTAGGTTATGTGGCAGCCCGATGTATCAGACTCACTTAGACTATTCAGTCCATTGTGATACCACAGTGGTGAACTTCTCTCTTATCACTGAGTGCTGCCCGATTCCATGTTAAGCTCAATGACAAGGGACCTCCTTTTTATAGCCGAGTCCGAACGGCGTTCCACATTCCAGTGAAACCACTTAGAGAAGCTTTGAAACCCTCAGAAATGTCACAAGCATTACTGAGGTGGGATAATCCACCGCTGAAAAACTTTTTGGTGTTCGGTCGTAGCAGGAATCGAGCCCACGACCTTGTGTATACAAGGCGGGCATGCTAACCATTGCACCACGGTGGCTCCCGTGCAATATGATCTCCGCAAATATGTTTCAAGAGAAACATTTTATTTTTGACGATGAACATGGAACATGTTGGGCGTGATCACATTTCGTCTCTGCGTGTGACTGCACTGGTTGAGGTTTCGGAGAATATAAGAAGTAATCTGGATGACAATAAGTAAATTTTTTGGTACTTCTAGACCATTCCAAAGCATTCGACACGGTGAACCAACAATGTTATGTATGAAACTGCAGAATTTATTAATCTTTTCTCCATCACCCACACGCTTAATTAGATCATATTTGACAGATCGTTCTCAATCAGTATATACCGGGGACAAAATGTCTAACCCAACGGCAGTGAAGAGAGGTGTCCCACAGAGATCAATTCTTGACCCTATAATTGTTTCTATGTATATTAACGATCTCCCATAGCAAATGCATGATTGTAAGATTAAAATGTATGCTGAGGATGTACAAGTATATTTGGGAAGCCCGAAGGATAAAATACACGAAAACGTATCCTTAGGACACAAAATGTCTTCTAACTAATATTACACTAGATTTTAATATACTCATAGATAGTCAGAAGATTGAACTACCCAGCAAAAAAATTTGGAAGTTCTTCTCAAAGCACGACTTTAAAAGAACTTCCAAGAATGCCCTCCAAAAGATGTTCTTTATTTTAACTGCACAGGAAGTTCATTCGAGTCAATTTTTTTATAACCGAATTTTTCCATATTTTTAATGGGAAATTTATTTATTATTTTTTTTTTTTTGTTTTAAATTGGTTAAAAACATATTAAGAATTAATAAAATGGTACAAATTATTGAAATTTAGCCGAAAAAAATGTTAAATCCTTTCTAGAAAAAATGCGAATTTTTGAAAATATTTGATAACAACGTTCCAGACAAGCGTTATAATGGATTAAAAATCATAATAAATTTTAAAAATTATTCATTTGCCAAAATATAACAAAAATTCTTAATTCACATCCAAAACACTGAATTCATCTCACACCTTAAGAAGTAATGCCAATTCAGTGCAGCAGCTGTTGAAATGGTGGACATCCGTCCTATGACAAGCCCATGTTAAATTCATCGCTTCTGCGTCAATTTGGCACCACTTCCGGATCCAAAAAGAACATTTACACTACTTTTTTCGCGACGCTTTTTTTACTGGGTAATGATACGAGCTAACAATCTCCACTTTGTGTTTAACGATTGTCTAACCCGGATCGTCCAAAGGGAATCAGGATGCTGCTTGTGAAGACTTTTGTTTTGATCACCCTACGTTATGCTTTCGCTAGTTGTGACTCAGTCAGCCATCGTAAGTTTAATATTGCTTTTAATAGTGTTATAATATACAGTGCCACGCATAAGTATTGGCACAGCACCCTAAACCACATAGCGTTCAGGGTATCTACGAAGAAATGTGCCTAACAGAAATATTGATTTTAAGATCCATAAAATATATACCGATCGACTCAAAATCACCTCCTTAGTCGATTTAGCTCCTGGTGTTCGTCCGTCTGACCATGTATTTCTTGTTCGCAGTATTCAGGCCATTATTATTAACCGATTTTGATGAAATAGGTACAAATAAAACATTCATTGTCTAGACTGCTTGATGCTGTTATCAAACATAAAGGAATGCCCAAAAAGTACTAAATGTACCAAAAAACTAATTTTAAGAAAATTTGTTACTCTGAAAAAAGGTTTGCACCGCTCCAAGATTTTGTCTTTACACTAATAATTTTGGTATTGATTTATCACCATATGGTATTCAAATCCTTTCAAAAGTGTTAATTTAAATTTTCCAATTCATCCTCCATTACATGTATAAATTATGGCTGTTTGAAAGTGAAAAGCGTTTTAAAATAGAGACACCTCCTATGTTTTAATAAATTTTTGCTTTATGACCAAGAACACCAAATCATCGAAATTACGGATGTTTTCAATAATATTGAATTTTTGTTTAATTTTTTTAGGTCAAATTGAGCTCAGTTCAATAGATTTTTTGATATATAAATAGCCATTTTAAAGTCGGTCTCAGATTAATTTCGAAAGTTGTTTTGAAGTAGCCCCATACACCTCATTTATTTTGGTATTTAAAAGTCGTACCGTGTATCCGATTTGTCTGAAATAAACAGTCCTAATGAATTTTAGGTATCTACAGGGATGTGATACATTTGGTTGGCATCGGTCCAGTTTTTGTTATAGACCTGACATTTTGATGGGATAGATGTC
Organism: Haematobia irritans; assembly: GCF_050003625.1. Lineage (NCBI taxonomy): Eukaryota > Metazoa > Arthropoda > Insecta > Diptera > Muscidae > Haematobia > Haematobia irritans. The sequence goes on along the minus strand of NC_134399.1, from coordinate 63,841,328 downwards.
ACAAGTTTCATCCGATTTGCATTAAATTTCAAAATAGATGTGCCAAATATTGTCTATATCTTCCAATATTGTGATATGGGTTGCCATACTACCAAAATTGGTAAATTTTTGCTGCTTGGTAGATTGGTAAAATTCTCGATTTTTTGCAAAACATTCCTCTCCCACTAAGAGGTACGACAATTTTCTATAGAAATAAAATCTAGAAATAAAATGTTGACAAAATCTTCTATTAAAATAAACTTTTGACAAAATATTTTATAAAAATGAAATTTTGACAAATTTCTCTATAAATTTAATTTCTTGAAAAATTTTAGTTTTCGTGTTATTTCATACGATCAAAGTCCAATGTGAGTAAGTTCTTCCTTTTAATATATTAGAAGCAGTAACATTCCCTTGTTTGTTCAATCTAAAATTGTTAATACTTTTAAAATTTGACACATTTCCAATTCAAGGGATATTTATAACCCAAAAATTTGTCTCTAATAGGAGGGATGGTATATTCATTCGAAAAAATCATTTTTTCATCTTAACCATAAAAATTTGGTCAAAAACTTCAAAATAAACTTTTTAAATTCGGCAGATTTGTTTAAATTTTCTTTAAGTTTTGTTAGATTATTTTTGATTTGACTTCTTGAGGTCACAGGAGCAGTAAATTTTATCAGATTTGAGGACCAGTCCATGCACTAAAAAAATATTTACGTGGCATGCAACCTAAATTTTAGGGTGTGCAATTTACATAATACTAAGGACAATTTTCTTTAAAATAATGAAATTTTTATTAAAGGAAAGTTTATAATCTTTGCTTAAAAAAAATATTATTAAAATTAGGGAGCAAATTTTGAAAATTTATGTTCTTCCGTTAAAGTCGTATGTTTTTCCACAAAGGCAAGTTTTCCTTAAAGTAAAGAAAAACATTTTTGATTTAAAGAAATCGCCCTTAAATTAACTGAGGTATTAAATCTTTAAATTTAAGATAAAAACGCTTCAAATTCAGACTTATTTTGAGGATTTTGTATCTTTGGTTTAAAGTTTTTGTTGTATTTTTTTCGAATTAAGAAAACAATTTTTACTTTGAAGTATCTTTTATAATTTGAATTTTTAAACTGACATTTGTTTGTCTGTGAATAGCTTTATTAATATATCAAAAAAAAAAAGAGAATGAAAATTCCATAAATGAAATCTGTACCCGAAAAACATCTTTATTTTAAAGAAGCCGCATCTTTCGCTCGGAATCAATAACAAAAGTAAACTTTTTTTGAGTGTGGGGACCAATCTGAGAGCTGACCCGTTAATGACAAGCACATGTTAAAGTCGCTGGTCCCTTTCTCACGTTGTGACCAGAACATACATAACAGTGGTCAGTCGTGTATCTGTCCTGTCCGAAATGGGTCATTCCCGTAGGTAATCTACAGAACTTAGCTCTTGCATCTTCCGAAAGATATTATTTCATCCGATTGTCTAAAACGCTTCGATAAGAAATTTAAGATTTCTCTAGAATTTTTCATGTTAGCCTGATACTGGAATAGGCGATTAACGTCCAAATGCATAATATCATAATTTACAATTAATTATTATTCGAGCTTTATGGACAAAGTAAATTAGGAAACTGATCAATAGAACCATTGAAAAGATTTGTATCTGGCGTTTTCTTTTCAATGGTCCTATTGGTCAAGTTCCTTAATCTACTTTGTCTATAAAGCTCGAATAATTATTAATTGTAAATTAATTTCCCCAGAACTCTAACAAAATTGTTTCTTATGTGATGTAGTCTCAATATGTGAATATTTTAAATTTAGTTTCGTTAACTTTACCATTTGAACCTATCTACCGAAGGGATTATATTAAACAAGTAAGAGTAGAGTTTAGGTCGGCCCGGACGAAGCTTAAATATCCACCACCATGGAAATGCAGAGAAATTCTATTAACATTGAGTTTTTTATTATTGAAAAATTCCAGACTTTTGTTTATATATACACTGAAAAAAATATTGTCGTGAGGTCAAAGATTTCATGTCTTTAAAATACGAATGCAAATTTTGCTTAGCATAGAAGACACATTTCTCTACTATAAAGTTTTTTCCTTGTCCAAAAGTCGATAAACTTTTCAATGAAGTCGTATTGTCCTTATAATTAAGTGATTTGACTTAAAAATGGGTGTCATAACATGAAAGAAAAAATTTTTGGGCTAAGGACAACTTGACATTGATAATTCATAAAAATTCTTTAAAATTAATGAAATTGTCTTTAAATTTGTCGTTTTTTGCATCTTGGCTACAAAAGCAAAAAATCGTTCAAATAGACACCCAAAAAAAAGTGAACCCCCCGTGGAAGAAAATGTAGGTTTATTTTAGAAAATTTTAACTGAAATAGTTTTCTAATTGCAACATGTTACAAATAAATTAATACTTTTTGTCAAATTGAAGAAAAATTATTAAAAATAATTAATTTTTTCCCGTAATTTAAGAAAATTTCATATGTTGAAAGAAAAAATTGGATTTAAAAATTGTTAGCGCTGTACGAAGTTCAAGACAGCTACAATTTTAGTAAAATTTATTCATTTGAGAGACTTATAAACTCAATTTTAGCAAACTTCTGCCATTTTGGAAAATATGAACTATTTAATTTTTTAGTAAAATTGTGCACTATATTTGTATACAACTTTTTTTCTTATTTTTAGTTCACGTCATTAAAGTTAGCAAAAAATTATTCAAATAAGGAACATTTACTCATATTGTGCTAAATTTAACTAAAATCAACTAATCTTCATGAACTAAAATAAAGTTTAGTTGGCATTAGAGCCCTTTTTTCTGGGTGCAGGACATGTTTTTCAACACTTTATTTTAAAGACTTTTGATACCCTCCACCATAGGATGGGGGTATATTAACCTTGTCATTCCGTTTGTAACACATCGAAATATTGCTCTAAGACCCCATAAGGTATATATATTCTGGGTCGTGGTGAAATTCTGAATCGATCTGAGCATGTCCGTCCGTCCGTCTGTTGAAATCACGCTAACTTCCGAACGAAACAAGGTATCGACTTGAAACTTGGCACAAGTAGTTGATATTGATGTAGATCGGATGGTATTACAAATGGGCCATATCGGTCCACTTTTACGTATAGCCCCCTAATTTAGCTTGCAGACCCTCTAAGGGAAGCAAATTTTACTCGATCCGGTTGAAATTTGGTACATGGTGTTAGTATATGGTCTCTAACAACCATGCAAAAATTGGTACGCATCGGTCCATAATTATATATAGCCCCCATATAAACCGATCCCCCGATTTGGCTTTCCGAGCCTCTAAGAGAAGCTAATTTCAGCCGATCCGCCTGAAATTTGGTACATGGTGTTAGTATATGGTCTCTAACAACCATGCAAAAATTGGTCCACATTGGTTCATAATTATATATAGCCCCCATATAAACCGATCCCCAGATTTGGCTTGCGAAGTCTCCAAGAGAAGCAAATTTCATCCAATCCGGTTGTAATTTTAAACATGGTGTTAGTATATGATCTTTAACAACGGTGCCAGAATTGGTCCATATCGGTCCATAATTATATATAGCCCCCATATAAAACGTTCTTCAGATTTGATCTCCGGAGCCTCTTGGAGGAGCAAAATTCATCCGATCCGGTTCAAGTGTGGAACGTGGTGTTAGTATATGGCCGCTAACAACCATACCAAAATTGGCCGATATCGGTCTATAGTTATATATAGCCGATCTCCAATCACACAAAAATTGGTCCATATCGGTTCATAATCATGGTTGCCACTCGACCCAAAAATAATCTACCAAAATTTTATTTCTATAGAAAATGTTGTCAAAATTTTATTTCTATAGAAAATTTTGTTACAATTTTATTTCTGTAGAAAATTTTGTCAAAATGAATTACATACGTATTTGATCGATCTTGTTTGTTTTAATATATACCACACTGAAAAAAATATTGTCGTGAGGTCAAAGATTTCATGTCTTTAAAATTCGAATGCAAATTTTGCTTAGCATAGAAGACGCATTTCTCTAGTATAAAGTTTTTTTCCTTGACCAAAGGTCGATAAACTTTTCAGTGAAGTCGTATTGTTCTTATAATTAAGTGATTTGATTTAAAAATGGATATCATAACATGAAAGAAAAAATGTTTGGGCTAAGGTCAACTTGACTTTAATAATTTACAAAAATTCTTTAAATTTAATGAAATTGTCTTTAAATGTGTTGTCTTTTTGCATCTTGACTACAAAGCAAAAAATCGTTCAAATATAGGACATGTTTTTCAACACTTTATTTTAAAGACGTTTTTACTTGAAACACAGCATAATTTCTACTAGAAGTCGAGTCTTAATTTGGAAAATAAAGTCGTCGTTAACTTGTTTTTAAAGGAGTTTGATAGCATATGAAGAAAAAAAGCTGAAAAAGCGAAAAATTAAAATTTGCTTCCTAGAAGCAAGCACACAAAACCCGATTTTAAAAGAGAATTGTGTCTTAAAAGTATCCTTACTTGTATTCTCCGCTTCTTTGGCTCGGAATCAATACCAATTTTTTTAAAGTAAAGACAAAATCTTTGGAACCGTGTATGCTTTTTTTTTCAGTGCACGTATGGACTTACATACAATTTGGAAGATGGTGTTAGGAGGTTTTAAGATACCTTTCCATCGGCAAGCGTTACCGCAACTTAAGTAATTCGATTGTGGATGGCAGTGTTTAGAGGAAGTTTCTACGCATTCCATGGTGGAGGGTACATAAGCTTCGGGCTGGCCGAACTTACGGCCGTATATACTTGTTTTTACTTGAGACATAGCATAATTTCTACTGGAAGTCGAGCCAGGAATTGGAAAATAAAATTTTCGTTAACTCGTTTTTAAAGGACTTTGATAGCATATGAAGAAAGAAAGCTGAAAAAACGAAAAATTAAAATTTGCAAGTACACAAAGAAAGTACACAAACCCCAAATTTAAAAGAGAATTGTGTCTTAAAAGTATCAGTACTTGTGCTAGCATTTTGATCTAGGAGTGAGTTAAATCCCTTCGTTAGTAGTTATCTTTCAGTCAATCTACTGGCTCCTTTTCTGCAGATGTTGAAATCACCAAGAATAAAAAGTTCGGACGATCCTATTATATTATCGTTTAAATCATCTATGGTTTGAGACATTATACACCAAGAAAAAAGTGCCTTCGGAACTAAAGGAAAAAATGTTCATCAATTTAGTTTAGCCAATTTATTTCCATTAAGGTAAATTTTTGTTTAAAATAATAAAATTTACTTGCTTCAGTAAAAAAATCCTAAACTTAAAGCAGTTAGGAATAGTTCATTAACTAGAACAAGGCATGGAATTTTTCTAATACTGTTTTCTTCGCTGGGTATAAGAATTTACTACTGAACAAGAAAATTTTATTCACTGATAACAAAGCATTCGTAAAAATAAACAAAATATGAACTAAAACCAAGTTTCCTCAAATTTAGTAAAATTTCTTATAAAATGACAATTCTGACTTCCTTTATTATAGAAAGCTTATCATGCATACGAATAACACGTGGCATAGAAAATTATTTTAGTTCATTCGTACTAAGAAGTATTCAATCCTTTTAAAAGTTAAGGAGACATACTTGTTAGAATATACGAAATTTTCCTATATTTCTTTTATCTACCTGCAATCGATAACTGTCATCGATGTAATCGGTATGTTTGCGCGTGGGTTGGTTTTTTAGTTGGAATCGCGTTGTTATGGTATACGGAGGGATTGTTAAAAAATAATATGGTAAAATAAATAAAATATATAAAATATTTGTTATTTTAAATTAGTGAGAAAAAACTATGTTCGTGATGGTGCATAAAGAAAGAAAACAGAATAAAAACCCCTTCATTCGTCTTCATTTTGGAATCTACAATTAACAGGTAACATTCAGTGACGCTATCCTTTTGTGAAAAAATTGGTTTATGATTTTTTTTTTATTTGTTGGTATTGAAATTGTAAAAGGAAAAGTGAAAGTGAAATGTACAAGAAGAAGGAAAAATGCGGTTTACAGTTGATGACATTACATGGAAATTGGAAATAGTGGAATAATAAACTAATATTTCAAGGCCAGTCGATGTTGTTGATTTCAAATACGTATATTTAATATATTAATAAAACGTGTATTTTATAGAAGAAAAAATTGCTTATATAAATCAATAAAATTGTATTTAAAAACGAAGGTAAGCAGTTCTAAGTTTGAAGTAAAAAGGTTTACCACAAATATGTACGATTTGTCCCAATAAATGAAAAATTTCAATAAAATCATTCCATATATGAATTCAATTCAGTTAAATTTTTTCATTCTGTAGTATAGTGGTACATAAATATAGGAAAATGTTAACTAATATATGGAATGCATTCTACCTAATTTAAACGAAATTCACATTGTTCAAAAAAATAAAAATGTCTTTGGCGCTATACGAAGTTCAACTTTCTTCACAATTAGTTCATTTTAACTTAAAGAAGGGGTCACTTTTTTCTGGGTGTAGCACAGTGTACTGAAAGGTATGCCCACCGTTGCTCCATTCCTTTTGAAAAATTGCTCCCGATTCAATTAGCCTTTCAATTTGACGTATACCACTCGTTTTCCTTGACATTTTAGTATTGCGAGGTGTACCTAGTCGTGAAAGCGGCGTGAAATTAGGTATTTCAAAGTACTCATCTGAAAAAGCTCACGTTTCTACAAAGCAAAGTATATCAGATTTCATAATATTTTGGCCTATTGCTACATCAAGATGGACAGCTTGTAAAATTTGGATGTTTTGGTTATTTCATCTCCCACATCGAGCTCAATTTTGACTGGATCCGTATCGGAAACTTATTATATCCCCATCACCATCTTACGATGTTGGGTATAAAAATTGCAGAGATATTCCAAATATATATTCTCTTGTTGTTGATTAATATTAAGATATTTGGATACTTTTTATATATGCGCCAAAAAGTATGCTAAGAAATAACGAATAGAAATATTGAAGCTTTCAAATACGATCATAACATGCTTGGAAGAAGCAATGTTTCATTCACTCTATTAGTAGTTAATTAAGGCAATTTTCTCTCGCAAAATACGGCGCTATTAAGAAAACAAAATAAATCCATATCGAAATTAAACTAAGGCAATTATAAAAAATTTGCGTAATATAAGCATTTAACTATATATAGCAATCTACCAAAACAATATGGCGTAAATATGAACATAAGACAAAAGAAAATTATGCTATTAATCGAAATAAGGTGAATAAACTTAAGCATTTACTCCACAAACCCATTAAAAATGACCAATTTTGGGGTTTTGGGTGCAAACAAAAACACTTGGATGATTTGGAAAGTAGTCCCGCTAAGATGGTTTATTGCGACTAACGGCAAACGACTTTAAAGTTAAACTGGCAAATTAAGAAAATTATTTTTAAGCTTATCAATAGCACCTAATTATTTTCGGAATCTAAAATTTATTTAGCATCCCATAAAGAAATAATGTTGTAGTTGGAAACAAGTTTCAAATTATATTTCCATCTGAACTTTAATTGGTGCAGATAATTTGTACAATATTATATTTGTTTTGTATTTTGTTTTTACCTAGAAAATATATCAATACTACAACAGCAATATGAACTCTGTTTATACATTACACCACATTGTCATGAAGGTCATTTGCGCGGGGTAGAGGAAGAAAGACATTTAAACCTAACTTCACTGAAAGTTTTCATTTATGAGGAATGTACTTTTAGACAAAGTAAGGTTTCTTTTGAAGCTAAAATTTTTTCTCACTCCCTGATAAATTGGATTAGAGACAATTGTTGCATCTCTGTCATAAATTCTGGGCTAATTTTTGTTAACCCTTTGACTACCGATGTCCACTTAGGAAGACATTCGGAAACAACACCAAACTCTATTTCCCCACTTAGTTTCGATTTATTTCCCGATGTTATTTTAGTAGAGGCTTTAATCCATGTTTTCCATATTGGTAAACACTACAAAAGCATATTGTAAACTTCTTTAACAATAAACGAAAATTACAAGGTTTCGACACGAGGTTTTTATACCCTGAGCCACACTGTGGAACAGGGTATTATAAGTTAGTGCATATGTTTGCAACACCCATAAGGAGACGAAATCGACATATGGTGTCTTTGGCAATATTGCTCAGGGCCGGCCCCTGAGTCGATCTAGCCATGTCCGTGAACACATTTTCGTAATCAAAGACTATGTCGCAATTTAGGTTAGGTTAGGTGGCAGCCCGATGTATCAGGCTTACTTAGACTATTCAGTCCATTGTGATACCACATTGGTGAACTTCTCTCTTATCACTAAGTGCTGCCCGATTCCGTGTTAAGCTCAATGACAAGGGACCTCCTTTTTATAGCCGAGTCCGAACGGCGTTCCACATTGTAATGAAACCACTTACACTGAAAAAAACAGTGAACCCACCAGGAAGAAAACTTTTGATTCATTTAGACAAATTTTGAATATTTTTAGAAATTTTTAACTAAACAGTATTACAAGCGCTGGCATCGCGCTGATATCACAAAAATAAGTAAATATTTTTCGACAAATTCAAGAAAATTTATTAGACAAAATATTTTTTTTCACTTATTAAAGAAAATTTTGTAGTTTGAAGGAAAAAATTGGAGTTCAAAATTGCAAGAATGTCTTTAGTGACATACGAAGTTCATGATGGACGCATTTGTAGTAAAATTTACAAATTTGAAGAAATAATGAACTATTTTATGACAAATACGAATTTAGTAAATCTCTATACTTAACTTGTGTATAATTTTTTCCCGTCTTTTAGTTAATTTAACTAACGTACGCAAAAAATTATTAGAGTAAATGAAACTTTCACTAAATATAATAAGCTCATGAACTAAAATATAGTTAAATTGGCTTTAGTGAAATAGTGAGTTCATTTTTTTGAGTGTAGAGAAGCTTTGAAACCCTCAGAAATGTCACCAGCATTATTGAGGTGGGATGATCCATCGCTGAAAAACTTTTTGGTGTTCGGTCGAAGCAGGAATCGAACCCACGACCTTGTGTATGCAAGGCGGGCATGCTGACCATTGGCTCCCATCGCAGGTCGCAATTTAAGTCCAACCGACTTCAAAATTGGCACAAGTATGTGTTTTGGCTCAAAATAAAACCCTATTGATTTTGGAAGAAATCGGTTCAGTTTTAGATATAGCTCGCATATATATCTTTCGCCCGATATCTACTAATATGGCTCCAGAAGCCAAGATTTAAGCCTGATTTGCTTTAAATTTTGCAGAGGGAGTACAATTTTTATTCTCGATGTACAAGCCGGTTTTTGTTAAAATCAGTTCACATTTGAATATAGCTCCCATATATATCTTTCGTCCGATTTAGACTCATTTGACCCCAGAGGTCAAATTTGTAATCCGATTTAAGTGATAGGCACTTATAAGGCCACAGAAGCAAGAGTTTTTCTCTGATGTGCTTTAAATTTTGTACTGAGAGTAGAATTAACGTTCTCGATATACAAGCCAATTTTGGTTGAAATCGATTCAGATTTACATATAGCTCCCATATATATCTTTCGTCCGATTTACACTCATATGACCCCAGAGGTCAAATTTGCAATCCGATTTAAGTGGAATTTTGCACAAAAAGTAGAATTAACTTTGTAGCTATGTATGCTAAATTTGGTTGAAATCGGTTCAGATTTAGATATAGCTCCCATATATATTTTTGTGATTTCGGCAAAATTGGAAAAAAAAATACCCACATTTTCCTTGTAAAAACGCCATGTCTAAGACGAAAACTTGTAAAAATGACTCCAATTTTCCTATATTTCTAATACGTATCTATCGACCGATAAAACATAGATATACTTTTGAAAAGTTACCTAAAAATTGCTTCTCGTAGTCGATCGGTTTATATGGGGGCTATATACCATATAATTATGGGCCGATATGGACCAATTCCTGCATAGTTGTTAGGGACCACATACTAACACCACGTACAAAATTTCAACCGGATCGGATGAATTTTGCTTCTCCAAGAGGCTCCTTAGGCCAAATGTGGGGATCGATTTATATAGAGGATATTTTTAATTATGAACCGATATGGACTATTTTTTGCATGGTTGTTAGTGTCCATATACTTACACAAAATACAAAATTTCAATTTAATCGGATGAAAATTGGTCCTCCAAAACCAAATCTGAGGATCGGTTTATATGGGGGCTATATATATTTATGAACCGATATGGACCAATTTTTGCATGATTTTAGAGATCATATACTAACACCACCTACCAAATTTCAACCGAATCTGATGCATTTTGCTCCTTCAAGAGGCTCCGGAGGTCAAATCTGTGTATCGGTGTATATGGTGGTTATATAATTATGGACCAATTTTTGTATGGTTGTTAGAGACCGTATACTAACACCACGTACCAAATTTCAACCTGATCGGATGAATTTTGCTCCTCCAAGAGGCTCCGAAAGCCAAATCTAGGGGTCGGTTTATATGGGGGCTATAGGTAAAAGTGGTCCGATATGGCCATTTGTAATACCATCCGACCTACATCAATAACAACTACTTATGCCAAGTTTCAAGTCGATAGCTTGTTTCATTCGTCAGTTAGCGCGATTTCAACAGACGGACGGCCATACTTAGATCGACTCAGAATTTCACCACGAACCAGAATATGTATACTTTATGGGGTCGCGTAGCAATATTTCGATGTGTTACAAACGGAATGACAAAATTAATATACCACCAATACTATGGTGGAGGGTATAAAAACTGTAAAATTTGTTCCTAAAAAAAACTTTCACTGAGTGCATAACTGGCAATATAAAAGGTATGTCCGCTTCTCCGACAGAAAATTGCAATAACAACCACCTATTGCGATGATCACAATCCATAGAAATCCTTTTAATTAGGTACACATTTCAATTTATTTAATAAAAGTAAGTTTGGGTCAAAATATGATCCCAACATAAAATCTGAGATTTTTTTCTAACACAGCAGCAATTTTACACTTTTTCAGTCAATTATACTCCGGTGCACCTTTTTTGATGTGATACTTTTTCACGAGTCAAGAAATTTTGTTTTTTTTTTTGCCGTAATATTACACTGAAAAAAAACAGTGAACCCACCAGGAAGAAAACTTTTAATTAATTTTAGAAAAATTTTAGAAAGTTTTTAGAAAATTTTAACTAAGCAGTATTAAAAAACGCTGGCATCACACCAATATAACAAAAATTAGCAAATATTTTTCGACAAATTCAAGAAAATTTATTAGACATTATTAATTTTTTGCACTCATTAAAAAAAATTGGTAGTTTGAAGGGACAAAATTGGAGTTCAAAATTGCAAAAATGTATTTAGTGACATACGAAGTTCATGATGAACGCATTTGTAGTAAAATTTACAAATTTAAAGAAATAATGAACTATTTTGTGAGAAATACGAAATTTGTAAATCTTTATGCTTCAATTGAATATAATTTTTTGCTGTTTTTTAGCTCATTTAACTAACGTACGCAAAAAATTATTAGAGTAAAGGAAACTTTCTCCAAACATAATAATTCCATGAACTAAAATAAAGTTAAATTGGCTTTAGTGAAAAAGAGAGTTCACTTTTTTTTTAGTATATCAGTGTAACTTTTACCGCCTATAGGTATGCATATACTGGGTTGATCTTCTGAATATTAAATTTCAAAGATATTCAGCTAAATGATAAAATTAATGTTAGATAATGTCAGTGTTAAGATCTAATTTAAGAAAAAAATTAGATTAATTCTTGTTCTGCTTCTGTTATTGTTGGTTAACTCTTCAATCATTATTGTTTTTTTATTTCAGCTTAAAACCATGCATTGACTAAACTACAAGAGTAGCTTGTAACCAATATTCATTTTGGTTTATTGAATTATTCGAATTTACTCTGATAATTGGTTGATAGTTTCGCTGCAAGTAGAGGATGTTAATGAGGAACGTGGTAGTTCCAAAACGGCAGTCCATCCAACCGTCTTGCACTCCAAAAGGGTGTTTCCACATAAAATTTGACAAATATGCTTTTCCTCTGTTGATTAAGCTACTCTTGTAGTTTAGGCAACGCATGGTTTTAAGCTGAAATCAAAACAACAATAGTTATTTATAGAGATTAAAAAGTCATGGCTTTTTAAGCGAATATGGGCGTTGCTTTCAAAAAGATCAACAAAATACATTTCGTCTTGTAAATCTACATTTTTGAAATTGATTTTGCACCATTTCAACTATCCCATTTATCATCCTTAGAACAAGCATGTCATTATTTATGTTAATGGATAGATGGTTGTATTAGAATACTTCGTCTACATCTCAAGCGTCTATCTTATATTTTGGCTAATTGAAAAACATTAAACTTTTTTTGAAATTTCACGAATAGCAATATTTTGTTTACTTTCTAAAAGATGACAGGGAGGATGGTCAAAACAAATTATTGCGAATTTTAATTATTTCCTATAAATATGGATCAATAATTTATGTATATCATTAGTTAGTATATTACTTTTCGATGCATTAGAAATTATCGGAGACAAAATGGTGAGCAAACATTTGCTAACTAATTTTCAATCAACTGAATACTGGAAATAAAATTTCAGAAATTTTTTACAGCTTCCCTGGTTGTGATATATTCATTAGTTTTAACCAAAGCTGATGTCAGCGAACTTTTCCCACCACTTCGACATATAGGAAATGCCATTGGGGAAACTGCAGCGGCAACTTCCAATTTTCTGTTTAAAGCACCCTCTATACAAAGCGTTGTAGATAGCACAGCATATGCGGATTTTGGAGGTACATCGACGGTTACCCACGATTATGATGGTAGTCCATCGACACACCATGGCCAAGCAATTGAATTAGGTCCAGAAAGAAGTTCTCATCTTCGTAGTAATCATTCTGTAATGGGTCATGAAATAAGTGCTCCATCTATAGTTACACATGTCCATAATGGTGGTCATTCAGTTGTATACTTGGGCAGGGATTTTAACTATCAACATCAATATGATAATGCTCCTATTTCTAGCCAACACAATAATCATTACACAACACATGACACTGAAACTTATGATTCTAAGACTGATCACTCTGACCACCACTCAGAACATGGCGCTTCTATCTACCATAAAGATTCTACCAATTCAAATCGTCATAGACTCCCCTCAAACATTGCCGAACAGGCAGTATCATCGTTGGGAGTTCAAATCGTGACTCCTGCTTTGATTCCACAACCCGTTTTGGGCGGATTAACTTCATTGAACTACCTTATTCCAGCATTTAGACTTTTTCTGTTTCCTTCCCAAGTGCGAGCTCCATCGTTAACAACTCCCGTAGCAATTTCTACTAGCAGCGATCCGGCTGATTCAAAAGTAGCTGCATACACTTTGAATGGAGCTTTCTACTGAAAACAGAAACAATTTAATAGATTTCGGTAATTTTATAAGTGAATTTCAGAAAGGAATATAACAAATATATTACACATACAATAATATATCAATTAGTTTAAATATTATACACACACAAATATTCATATATTTCAACTAAAAAATTAATTATATCAAAGAGGTGAGCCTAATTTGGGAATATCGTTCTTTGTTTTGGTAAATCCCCCATATAGAAGATCTCCCATTAGCCGTTTGGACACAAATTTTTTTACACAATTTGCCTGAAATTTGAAAACCGTTATTTTTACGTCACAAATTGGTACACGCACAGAAAAACCATGTTTGGACATGGTTGCCGCATCCATTTAATGCTTATCTAGAGCATGTAATTGCCGCGAAAACCATGTAAAGGGTGATTTGTTAAGAGCTTGATAACTTTTTTTAAAAAAAAAACGCATAAAATTTGCAAAATCTCATCGGTTCTTTATTTGAAACGTTAGATTGGTCCATGACATTTTCTTTTTGAAGATAATTTCATTTAAATGTTGACCGCGGCTGCGTCTTAGGTGGTCCATTCGGAAAGTCCAATTTTGGGCAACTTTTTCGAGCATTTCGGCCGGAATAGCCCGAATTTCTTCGGAAATGTTGTCTTCCAAAGCTGGAATAGTTGCTGGCTTATTTCTGTAGACTTTAGACTTGACGTAGCCCCACAAAAAATAGTCTAAAGGCGTCAAATCGCATGATCTTGGTGGCCAACTTACCGGTCCATTTCTTGAGATGAATTGTTCTCCGAAGTTTTCCCTCAAAATGGCCATAGAATCGCGAGCTGTGTGGCATGTAGCGCCATCTTGTTGAAACCACATGTCAACCAAGTTCAGTTCTTCCATTTTTGGCAACAAAAAGTTTGTTAGCATCGAACGATAGCGATCGCCATTCACCGTAACGTTGCGTCCAACAGCATCTTTGAAAAAATACGGTCCAATGATTCCACCAGCGTACAAACCACACCAAACAGTGCATTTTTCGGGATGCATGGGCAGTTCTTGAACGGCTTCTGGTTGCTCTTCACTCCAAATGCGGCAATTTTGCTAATTTACGTAGCCATTCAACCAGAAATGAGCCTCATCGCTGAACAAAATTTGTCGATAAAAAAGCGGATTTTCTGCCAACTTTTCTAGGGCCCATTCACTGAAAATTCGACGTTGTGGCAGATCGTTCGGCTATTCATGATGAAATGTCAAAGCATACTGAGCATCTTTCTCTTTGACACCATGTCTGAAATCCCACGTGATCTGTCAAATACTAATGCATGAAAATCCTAACCTCAAAAGAATCACCCTTTATTTTGTCTTTGTAAAAATAGTTTTCGAGCGGAGAAAAATGTATGGTGGCAATATGGTTCTCAAATACCGCAAACATGTTCTATCATTTAAATGATAGAATTTGAGACCATTAAATGGTCGGGAAAATCATGTACCTGACCATTCAATTTTTTTTTACTTTTTTACAGGGAAAAAAGTATTTTTATAGGTTAAGTATAGACATGTCTAGAACCATTACATGGCCATAAAGACCATTTACATTTTTTTCGTGACCATTTAATTTTTTAACTTGTTTGCATCGAAAAGAATTTTATAAAAACATTGAGCAGGTACACACGATTTTCATTTTGCGCGTCAGTCGTGTGTTGATTGTTTCTTGGAATGGACGGAGAATACGGATTTACTGTGTTTTGTGTTAATTTATTTATTCAGAAGTGGCACGTGGTTTTATGTGAACACAAAAAAGGAAAGTATAATTGAAAAAATTTACCAGTCTTTTGTTCTGCAGTTTGCTATATGGTATCTTTTATTTGCAGTTACATGATGTCTGCGTTTGTACATTTGATGGGCACGATGTAAATATGGAATAAGTACTTATTGTTGAAATTAAAATAAAATAGAGTGTGTAAAAATATATGATGTTTGCATGAACGGCATTATAAATACAAATAAACAATGAATTAGTTTATAAATAAATAAAAACAAACAAATAAAGTTAATTTTGTGTTTTCTTTTTTCAAGTGGCGTCCTTTTTTCGACGATGAAAAAAGTTTTTTCATAAAGATCAAAACATTTTAGGTTGTGACCATGTTCTTTTAACTAGAAGAAAAACATTTTTAATGAATACCATAACATTTTAAATCGTGACCATTGTCTTTTCATTCAAACAAAATTCTTTTTATCAATATAATAACATTTTAGATGAGGACAATTACATTTTTCTTAGAACCATGTTCACTGAGTCAACATGGTTGCAGGTTAAAATGTTACATGGTCACCGCAAAAATAGCTCCTATCATATTATTTTGCTCTTCGAATATGATTGTGACAATCATGTTTCTTCTCTGCGTGTATGCGGAATATGATATGTCTCTATCCCTGTTTTGATATAGCGCTATATAGAGCGATTTGACGTTTTGGGAATCTAAAACCCGCAATCTTGATCCGATTTGCTTGAAATTAGAAATCTAGAAGTATTAAGGTCCATAAATCCTATTTGGTTTATGTACACTGAAAAAACACATATCCGTTTCCAAAGATTTTGTCTTTACACTAATGATTTTGGTATTGATTCCGAGCCAAAGAAGCGGAGACAATTTGATGTGAGGATAATTTTAAGACACAATGCTATTTTAACTATAAGTTTTGCGTAATTGATTCTAGGAATTCTAGGCGTGTTCTATACTAAGAAAAATTCGCATTCGTATTTTAAGGATATGACATTTTTGGCCTCACGACAATATGTTTTTCAGTGTAGGTAAATATTTAGTATATACCCTGTATACACCAAACTCCCGATTTAACTGAATGAGGGGATAGAAGACGCTCTTATCGTTCAAATTTCCCAAAACTAGAAATAACATTTTCCGATTTGACTTCTCGTGCTCATTCGACATTTCAAAGCTGTTATTTCGTTCGATATTCTTGCACCCTTAAACAAGAATTCCTCTAAGACAAGAATTCCATAAAATTCCGCTAAAATGACTCCATTTCATAATATATACCCCAAGGTATTATGTTATGAATGGAGCGCTATTAAGCGTATATATTGTTCCTACATAATAATGTAAAAGTCATTGGTCACAGGCTATGTTAGATATTGATGTCGCGTATTGTACATTTTTATACCCTGCGCCACACTGTGGAACAGGGTAAAGGGTGATTCTTTTGAGGTTAGGATTTTCATGCATTAGTATTTGACAGATCACGTGGGATTTCAGACATGGTGTCAAAGAGAAAGATGCTCAGTATGCTTTGACATTTCATCATGAATAGACTTACTAACGAGCCACAACGTCGAATTTTCAGTGAATGGGCCCTAGAAAAGTTGGCAGAAAATCCGCTTTTTTATCGACAAATTTTGTTCAGCGATGAGGCTCATTTCTGGTTGAATGGCTACGTAAATAAGCAAAATTGCCGCATTTGGAGTGAAGAGCAACCAGAAGCCGTTCAAGAACTGCCCATGCATCCCGAAAAATGCACTGTTTGGTGTGGTTTGTACGCTGGTGGAATCATTGGACCGTATTTTTTCAAAGATGCTGTTGGACGCAACGTTACGGTGAATGGCGATCGCTATCGTTCGATGCTAACAAACTTTTTGTTGCCAAAAATGGAAGAACTGAACTTGGTTGACATGTGGTTTCAACAAGATGGCGCTACATGCCACACAGCTCGCGATTCTATGGCCATTTTGAGGGAAAACTTCGGAGAACAATTCATCTCAAGAAATGGACCGGTAAGTTGGCCACCAAGATCATGCGATTTGACGCCTTTAGACTATTTTTTGTGGGGCTACGTCAAGTCTAAAGTCTACAGAAATAAGCCAGCAACTATTCCAGCTTTGGAAGACAACATTTCCGAAGAAATTCGGGCTATTCCGGCCGAAATGCTCGAAAAAGTTGCCCAAAATTGGACTTTCCGAATGGACCACCTAAGACGCAGCCGCGGTCAACATTTAAATGAAATTATCTTCAAAAAGTAAATGTCATGGACCAATCTAACGTTTCAAATAAAGAACCGATGAGATTTTGCAAATTTTATGCGTTTTTTTTTAAAAAAAAGTTATCAAGCTCTTAACAAATCACCCTTTATTATAAGTTAGTGCATATGTTTGTAACACCGAGAAGGAGACGAGGTAGACACATGGTGTCTTTGGCAATAATGATCAGGGTGGGTCCCTGAGTCGATATAACCATGTCCCTCTGTCCGTCTGTCTGTGAACACATTTTTGTGATCAAAGTCTAGGTCGCAATTTGAGTCCAATCGCCTCCAAATTTGGCACATGTTCCTAATTTGGGTCAGAATAGAACCCTATTGATTTTGGAAGAAATCGGTTCTGATTTAGATATAGCTCCCATATATATCTTTCGCCCGATATGCACTAATATGGACCCAGCAGCCAGAGTTTTATACCGATTTGCTGAAATTGAAATTTTGTACAAACATAACACTTAGTCGTATAGTCAAGTGTGCAAAATTTTATTGAAATCGGTTCAGATTTAGATATAGATCCCATATATATCTTTCGCCCGATATGGATTATATGGACCCAGAAGCCAGAGTTTTATCCCGATTAGCTTGAAATTGTGTACAAACATAACACTTAGTCGTATAGTCGAGTGAGCTAAATTTGGTTGAAATCGATTCAGATTTAGATATAGCTCCCATATAAATCTTTCACCCGATATGGACTAATATGGTCCTACAAGCCAGAGTTTTCGCCCAATTTGGTTGAAATTTTGCACAGGGAGTAGATTTAGAATTGTAGCTATGCGTGCCATATTTGGGTGAAATCGATTCAGATTTAGATATAGCTCCCATATATATCTTTCGCCCGATATGCACTTATATGGACCCAGAAGCCAGAGTTTTATCCCGATTAGCTTGAAATTTTGCACAAGGAGTACAATTGGTAGTATAGTCATGTGTGCCAAATTTGATTGAAATCGGTTCAGATTTAGATATAGCTTCCATATATATTTTTCGCCCGATATGGACTTATATGGCCCCAGAAGCCAGAGTTTTGGCCCAATTTGGTTGAAATTTTGCACTAGAAGTACAATTAGTAATATAGTCATGTGTGCCAAATTTGATTGAAATCGGTTCAGATTTAGATATAGCTCCCAAATACATGTTTTTCTGATTTCGACAAAAATGGTCTAAATACCAACATTTTCCTTGTTAAATCGCCACTGCTTAGTCGAAAAGTAGTAAAAATGACTCTATAATATACCCTTTTTCTTTGGAATCTACACTGAAAAAAAAAGCATACTCGGTTCCAAAGATTTTGTCTTTACTTTAAAAAATTTGGTATTGAATCCGAGCCAAAGAAGCGGAGAATACAAGTAAGGATACTTTTAAGACACAATTCTCTTTTAAATTTAGGTTTTGTGTACTTGCTTCTAGGAAGCAAATTTTAATTTTTCGCTTTCTCAGCTTTTTTTTCTTCATATGCTATCAAAGTCCTTTAAAAATGAGTTAACGGCAACTTTATTTTCCAAATTAGGACTCGACTTCCAGTAGAAATTATGCTATGTTTGAAGTAAAAAACTTCTTTAAAATAAAGTTTTGAAAAACATGTCCTATATTTGAACGATTTTTTGCTTTGTAGTCAAGATGCAAAAAGACAACAAATTTAAAGACAATTTCATTAAATTTAAAGAATTTTTCTGAATTATTAAAGTCAAGTTGACCTTAGCCTATAAATTTTTTCTTTCATGTTAAGATACCCATTTTTAAGTCAAATCGCTTAATTATAAGGACAATACGACTTCATGGAAAAGTTTATCGACTTTTGGACAAGGAAAATAACTTTATTTTAAAGAAATGCATCTTCTATGCTAAGCAAAATTTGTATTCGTATTTTAAAGACATGAAATCTTTGACCTCACGACAATATTTTTTCAGTGCATTCTCTGTAATTACTTTATTCTCGGTACCGATATTATACGGCTTTAGACAAATTGCATTTTTACGTATTGCCATATAAACTCGATCATCATTATCGATAACCAAAAATGAAATGGATAACAGCAGCACTTATAATATAGTCGGTCATAACATATTGCTTTACGTCCGAGTAGTTCACACCAGAGAATGAAGCCGCCGAGTCGCGCCGCCGATTTCAGTCGCCGCCGACGATTTTTGACCAGTCGACGCCGCCGCCGAATATATCGACTCATCTCGACTCAAATTTAGCCGCCAATTAATCAAAAATATCGATTTAAATCAGAAAAATGTATTACTAATTGTCGTATTTTATTCCAAAATTTTGAACCTTCCACCCACAATCAATCTATTTCACACTGCTATAATAACTTTGCAAAAAAATTTGCTCAGAAAATTTGAAGTCAATGTAAATTTGATTGTAAGATTGGTTGTACAACTAATCTCATTACCATTCGAATAACTTCAAATTGATTTTATAATGGATAATTGTCCACCGCCGAATGGACAAATCTATATCGGCTTAGCCGTCAAGCCGCCGCCGCCGGAGACAAAAATTTAGTGTCAGCCGCCGCCGACAAAAATGGGTCGGCTTCATTCTCTGGTTCACACTGGAATAAGTTTTGTATACAATAAATCTTTGCTTATGAAACTTCTTACTATATTATGGTGCCGTGAAAAATTATTTAGTTTTAATAATATAAGCCCATAAAGGTATTAAATCACTCTCGGGGATACTACGGTACTGACCAGGGTGAAAAAGTATTGAATAAAGTACTCTAGTACTGCATTTTCCAACCCTAAATTGTATCCGAATATTTAGTGAGTACAACTTTGACTTAAAGTCCACTTTCTTTGTTAGAACATCGTTGCACTAAATAGAAGATCCCAGGAGTTCATTTATCCATTTGGGAGATCTTTATTACCATTTACCTTATTTTTCAATCCAAGATAATGTATCTCGAACCAGTACTAAAATCTTTCAAGCAAGTGCCGGTCAAATAAGAGGTTCCATTCTAATGGACGTACTCTGAATGGTGGTTATGCAAATGAGACAGAATAAAATGATATAACACACAAATAGATTTAATTTCAACGTAATAAATAATGTTTGACACAAATTTAAAATTATGCAATAATAAACCATCAGAATTTGTTTACTCTAATGTGAGCTAAAGAACAGGTTCGAAGATGTAGAAATCGGTGGTTATTATAGTAAATCCTTCGTACTCATATGCATTACAAATTTTATGAGACATATACCACACTTAGGCTTGACTATCGGTGCCTGGCATTTGTATTTTTTTTTTTTTTTTTGAATATGGATTTATTAAATCATTGAAGTTGCATACGCAGAAATAATCAAGATTGATATCGAAATAAATACACTCGAAAGATATGCTTGTCTAATAATGGTATTTGGTTGATAATATAAATCTCGCCATACATCTCAATTGTTTGGCTCAGCTGCACGCAAAGGAAATACTTTCCTTCGGAACGAAATTTTAGAGAAATTAAAATCCCATTTACTATAAAGTATTTTCCTTAATATCAATAATTTTTTTACGAACGTTGCAGTGTTTTTCTGGTAATACTTTTTATTTGTTTTAAAAGAAAATTTGTTAGTGTCAAAAGAAAACTTCGTTTATTGAAAATTTCCTCGGAAAAGAAAACTCTTTCAGTGGGTAAAATGTCTAAAATGCCTAAAGGCCCAGGAAATGCTAACGACTTAAGACATGTCAGATTGTTGGTCTTCACACATACATTGAAAAAAGCATGCCCGGTTCCAACGATTTTGTCTTTACTTTAGAAATTTTGGTATTGATTCCGAGCCAAAAAAGCGGAGAATATAAGTAAGGATACTTTTAAGACACCATTCTCTTTTAAATTTGGGTTTTGTGTTCTTACTTCTAGGAAGCTAATTTTAATTTTTTCTTTTTTCAGCTTTTTCCTTCATAGGCTATCAAAGACCTTTAAAAACGAGTTAACGACAACTTTATTCTCCAAATTCAGACTCGACTTCCAGTAATTATATAGAGAAATGCGTCTTTTATGCGAAGCAAAATTTGCATTCGTATTTTAAGGACATGAAATCTTTGCCCTCACGACAATATTTTTTTCAGTGTATGTATCTCAATCATATATGACAGTTTAACTTAAAATTAAACCTTATAAATTTCTTATTTGTTTTAAATCAAAGCCAGTTGTATTTTAAGATCGAAGTTCATATGAGATATATGAACTTTTCTAATACAATCTGAAATAAAAACTATTTTAGTACAAGATGGCTTAGAGAGACAATTCGGCATACCACAGAATTGTCCCTGAATCAGATTTCAATATGCTTTATCGACTCTCAAGAAGCTAAATCATGAGATCGATTGAATGGGGGATATATTCAAAAATGAATCATCATCTTCAAAGCTAGACTTTAAACTTCAAAATATTTGTGACGGACTTTGAAAGGTGGTTTTAGAATGTTACCCAAGAATACATTAAGTTGGCATGGGGCAACATTTAGTATTAGCTCGTAGGTAGGTAGGAAGTTCACCACTTGTAGTATCACAATTGACTGAGTAGTTCACGTGGGAGCCACTGTGGTACACTGAAAAAAAATACTGTCGCGAGGCCAAAGATTTCATGTCCTTAAAATACGAATGCGTTTTTGATTAGCACAGAAGATGCATTTCTCTGATATAAAGTTTTTTTTTTCATGTCCAAAAGACGATAAACTTTCCTATAACGTTGCTTTTTCCTTATAATTAAGTGAATCAACTTAAAAATGGGTATCTTAAAAATGAAAGAAAATTTTGTTTGACTAAGATCTTTAATAATTGTGAAAAATTCTTTAAAATTATTGAATTTGTCTTTAAATTTGTTGTCTGTGTGCATCTTGACAACAAAGCAAACAAGTATATATGGCCGTAAGTTCGGCCAGGCCGAATCTTATGTCCGATCCGGAGTTCAAATCTGGGGATCGCTTTATATGGGGCCTATATATAATTATTGACCGATTTCGACCAATTTTTGCATGGGTGTTTGAGGCCATATATTAACACCACGTACCAAATATCAACTGAATCATATGAATTTTGGTCTTCGGAGGTCAAATCTGTTGATCGGTTTATATGGGTGCTATATATAATTATGCACCGATGTGGACGAATTTTTGCATGCTCATTAGAGACCATATACTATACCAAATTTCAGCCGTATCGGATGAAATTTGCTTCTCTTAGAGGCTCCGCAAGCTAAATCGGGGGATAGGTTTATATGGGGGCTATATATAATTATGAACCTATGTGAACCAATTTTTGCATGGTTGTTAGAGACCATATACTAACACCATGTACCAAATTTCAGCCGGATCGGATGAAATTTACTTCTCTTAGAGGCTCCGCATGCCAAATCGGGGGATCGGTTTATATGGGGGCTATATGTAATTATGGACCGATGTGAACCAATTTTTGCACGGTTATTAGATACCATATACTAACACAATGTTCCAAATTTCAGCCGGATCGGATGAAATTTGCTTTTCTTAGAGCAATCTCAAACCAAATTTGGGGGTCCGTTTATATTTGGGGCTATACGTAAAATTGGACCGATATGGCTCATTTGCAATATCATCCGACCTACATCAATAACAACTACTTGTGCCAAGTTTCAAGTCGATAGCTTGTTTTCTTCGGAAGATAGCGTGATTTCAACAGACGGACGGACGGACATGCCCAGATCGACTCAGAATTTCACCACGAAACCTGAAATAAGGGGCTACCACTATACCTAAGCTAGTCCCCTGAATGTGTGAGGTAGTTGCATAACTAAAACTGAAGCAAGAGGATTTATATCTTTATTATCTGCAGTCGATGCTGGGCTATGGGAAGAAGTCGCAAGGTGTTAAATCACAAGATCTCGATGGTCAATTGTGATCATATTTTCGAGAGATAACACGGTCCGGAAACTTTTACGGTGAAATAGTAATGCTACACTAGTTTTCACTACTGAATATCTGTGTATCAAATCTCTGATCAAAAAGGGGTTTCGTTAGAGATATTAAAGTCAGGTAAAGATTCCCTTAATGACATGTTTCATCCATTGTCTGGAGCCATATTGAGTAGGGAGTAAAAAGGTCTCAAATCAATAGATGCAACATTTTATTAACAGAATCTTTCATAAAATTTGATTGATAGACACAGAGACTATTTAAGATTGTCTGTCAATTCGACTACCTGCAGCACTATTTTTTGCATATAATGCCTTTTAGGCCAGATATAATGTCACTGTGACTTTCTAGCCCTTTCTTGAATTTTGATTTTGGCAAAACCATTGTTGGCAAGAATTCATATCATTCAGAATGTCATATTGCATTTACTATCAGTAACAGAGTTTGCCGAAATATCGAAAGGTAGACTATGTGATATAATGATACTTAAAATAGATGCCAAAGAAAATTTAACACTGGTACCCAAAGGGATTCCAAAATTCCTACACAGACACTTTCAAAGGAGATGGATTTAATCGTGGGTATTACAAGTAAATAGTCTTACTTTGCTTAAGCTTATATTTATTGGCATCAGACCGAACGGATCTACTGCATTTCTTATCGGTGTACATCTAGTTTTATTTTTTCTGGAAATATCCAATTACTACATTTTCAAAATATTTGGACGTTTGCTGACTTAATATTAAAATTACTATTAATCTTACACATAACCTTCATCGTCTTAAGAACGTCTAATAAATACAAATTTGAAATGGAATTGATTCATTACTTTTTACTTTCTAATTTTATATTGGGAAGTTTTTTTATTGAATTAAATCCGACAACATATAGTCTATCCAAAACAAGCCAATAATAAATAAGATTCTGTGAGACAATCAGGTTAATAAATAAGAAAACAAAAAATGATAACGTAATCGAAATTTGCCAAAAAAAAATGTCAATTGAATATAGCAAATTTAATTGTCTGTAAGTATTTAGAAGGGTAAAGAAATAATCCTATTCTAAGTGCTTTAATTTAAATTCTTTTAATTTCTGGTTTTTTGATTTTTTATCTATCTGGAAGTACCTTCCACGTCGCAAAGACGACAAATGTCCACATGTTGGGACGTAATAAGTAACTGATTATAGAAATTTTTATTAGTAATTGAGACCCAAATATGTACCATTAATTGCTTAACAAATCCTATAAAACGAGCAAGCATATCATAATAAAGCATCAGTTTTACAATAAACGTTCTTTCGACTGTGATAGGATAAAATCAACATCACCAATATGGTAAGTGGAAGTAGATTTATCCCAGCAGTACTCCGTAACGAAATTTTAGAAAAAGTGCTAATATGTGATTACATAACGAGCGATTGTTGATTAAACCCTTAAATTAGGAAAGCAAACGAATCATGACTCGGATGCGTACAAAAAAAAATTTAGGACAACTTCAATACATGAAAACCCCACAGATCACCTCAAACATGTTTCAATAACATAATGTTAATAATTTTGGTGGCAAAAAAATGTTTCGGCAAATATATGCATGTGTTCCGATTTCAAATACATAAATTCTGAGAAAATTAAATGGTGGCGTCAATCACGTGGAAAAGTAACATTATGCTGTTACAAAACGTTTATGGTGGTTATATTCCTCCTTTGAGGTGATCATATTCCTTGACCTGTACTTATGTTTGAAATACATGTATGTTCTTAAAAGATGCACTATTGCCGGTATATATGTCAACACGCAAAGAAAAAAAACGTTTGGAAAACGTGTACCGAAAACGTTTTTCTTTTGTTAGAGTTTTTTGAATTGCTTCGAAAAGTATACACTTTTATCACCAAAAAAATTCGTTTGTGAAAAAATTTTTATTCTTTCAATAAAAAAAGTTATTTCTGAACCAACAACACAGTCCATTTCGTTTGTATCAAACACTGTTCTTTTCTAAATTTTGGTCTTTAATAAGACACATTTTACAGTTCATAGTAAAAACTTAATATAGTAGAATGTAATGTTGAACATTTGTTCGGAATCTTCCGACCATATCTGGAATATATGTAATAAAAAAAAAAAAATTCGGTCGAAGCAGGGATCGAACCCACGACCCTTGGCATGCAAGTCGGACGTAGCAACCACTGCTCCACGGTGCCCAACTAAATGTATTTTTCTGTTAAATAAACTTTGTTTAATCGGCTCGTGGGCGCCGCAAGCTATGCTATATAAATATAACTTATATGGGTAATTATCTATTGATGACAATAACGGCTACATGGCTCAGTGGATAGTGTGTTGGCTTACAAATTGCATGGTCCGTGGTTCGATTCTCCGTCCAGGCGAAAGGTAAAAAAAAATTTTAAAATTCATAAAAACGTATAATTTCTTCTACATTGTTTGTGTTACAGAAAAAGGTGCTAAGAACTAAAAAACTTCGTGGAAAGATGTGAGAGAAAATGCAATTAGCCAGAAAAAAATTTTTTTGAGTTAGTCTTTATGAAATTGTTTTTACATCCTGGAAAAGAATAAACGTTTATAACAAAAAGTATATACTTTTCTTCCAAATACACTTCAACGAAAAGCAAATGAGAAACGAACTTTGTTTGTCTAAAATTTCGTTTGGGAGGAAAGAATTATTTTTTTGCGTGAAGGAGTATGGTTTTTATCCTAGTTTTGATCGAACGCCAAAAAGTACTTCATTTTGGATGGAAAGAATATTTCTGAATTTTTCTGACCGATTTCTCATAAAAATTTTAATACAATTTTATAAAATGTGAATTCGGAAATTCAAAGTAAAATGGTTCCGACAATGCGTTACCCAGTAAAACGGACGAATGATATATATGGGAGCTATATCCAATTCTGATTTCAAAAAAATTTGCTGGTTTTTGCTTATGCTGCTCCAGCTGCTATCTGCCATGTTCAGAGTGGTGGCTTTACTCATGCTGCCTCGGCCCCAGCCCCTCGCTATTCAGCTCCAGCTGCTGTTTCCCATGGTCATAGTAGCGGCTTTACTCATGCTGCCTCAGTACCAGCACCCCGTTATTCAGCTCCAGCTCCCATATAACATGGTCAAAGTGGTGGCCATTTCCATGCTATTTCCCATGCTCATGCCGCTTCGGCACCATCTCCTCGTTTTGCAGTTACTGGTTTTGTACAATCCTCAGCTTTTGCTGTCCACTATGCTGGTGTGCGTAGTAAGAATTTTAACTACAGTGCCTTTGCAAAATTTCACGAAAATCTGAGTAAAACTCTGGCTTCTGAGGGCATATAAGTGCATATCAATCTAAATATATATCATAACTATATCTAAATCTACTACTCCTTGTGCAAAAGTGGAAACAATTCAATGTAAAACTCTGGCTTCTGAGTGCATATAAGTGCATATTGCGCGTAAGATATGAGTGCTATGTCTAAATCTGAACCGTTTTCTTCCAAAAACAATAGGGTTCTATTCTGACCCAAAAAATCTTACATGTGCCAAATTTGAAGTTGATTGGACTAAAACTAGACTTTGATCACAAAAGTCTGTTCACAGGCAGACGGACGGACATGGCTAGATCAAATCAGGGGCCGGCCCTAAGTGTTATTGCCAAAGACACCATGTGTCTATCTCTTCGCCTTCTGAGTGTTGCAAACATAGGCACTATCTTATAATACCCTGTTCCACAGTGTGGCGCAGGGTATAAATATACAGGAGAACTCTTTTAAAAAGTAGGGCCAAGGGAAGTCTCCCTACAGGAAAAGAAATTGAGGTACTCTTTTTTCAACGGATGGTTTCCACACATGTGTCATTTACATTTTACACAAATCATTTTCATATTTTTTAAAGGATGTGTATATACAGATATGTTATACATGCAGATGTGAAATGGGCCGCTTTAAAAACAGCTAAAGAAAGGTTTCGCTAATATATTAATTTTGTTTGTTCAATTTATGCATTCCAGACGTCCTCAACATTTCCTTTCAAAAAACAAATAAATACCTATTTATGGAACACCCTCTTCCACTGCCCTACAAAATTTCAAAAAATGAACGTCCCTATCCGCCATCACAAATGAATAACTAAAATAGGGGATTTTTTTGTCTAGAATTTATCCTCCATACCTTTTCCATTTTCGTGTCAAGTTTAGGAAAATTGTTATCCCGGATCCCTTAAAAAGTTCGTTTCTTATCGGTGTCTTAACTTCAAATCGAACTAATATTTCTAAGAACTGTGAGCACATTTTATAGCAATACTGGTTTTTATAGACATGCGTGAGGACATCCCCATTTTGGTGTAGTATACAGCCAGAAAAGGAATATAGTCACCTAAAACATGTTTCAAGAGCTACATGTTATTTTTGGATGGGAACATGTAACATATTTGTCCCAAAACTGTTATTTTCGCGAAAATTATGAATATGTTTGCCGAGAAAAGAACAAATTTGCGACAAAAATATTCCAAACAGGTTTGGGATGATCACATTCATTGGGTTGGCTTACCTCTTGTCAACCCAACCTAGGCTTACCTAAAATTTTGTTTCGGTATAACCCATTTTTCATAGACAACAGAAAGCATTCATATTTTAATGTTTATCCGTATTACAGAAAGCCACCGTATTTTCCGTGATTTCCTTACTCTGCATCTCGATGGCTCAGGCATTGAGCAATACTTATTTGCCGCCCCATCAAGGCAGTGCTTCGAGTGTAAATTTTGTCGCATCTAAGCCTAGTGGATTTGCTCAAGCAGCATCAGCACCTGTAGTCAGTTATAGCGCTCCAGCTGCTGTTTCTCATGGACATGGTGGTGGTTTCGCTGCTTCAGCACCTGCTCCCCACTATTCTGCTCCAGCCGCTGTTTCCCATGGTGGTGGCTTCACTCATGCTGCCTCGGCCCCAGCTCCTCGTTATGCTGCTCCAGCTGCTGTCTCCCATGTTCAGAGTGGTGGCTTTACTCATGCTGCCTCGGCCCCAGCCCCTCGTTATTCAGCTCCAGCTGCTGTTTCCCACGGTCATAGTAGCGGCTTTACTCATGCTGCCTCAGCACCAGCACCCCGTTATTCAGCTCCAGCTACCATATCACATGGTCAAAGTGGTGGCCATTCCCATGCTGCATCGGCACCAGCCCCTCGCTATTCAGCTCCAGCCCCTATTTCCCATGCTCATGGTGGTGGCTTTACTCATGCTGCTTCGGCACCAGCTCCTCGTTATGCCGCACCAGATCCTGTTTCTCATGGTCATAGTGGTGGTTTTACTCAGGCTGCCTCGGCACCAGCTCCTCGTTATGCTGCACCAGCTACTGGTTTTGTACAATCCTCAGCTCCTGCTGCCCACTATGCTGCACCAGCCGCCGTTTCCCATGGTCATTCTGGTGGTTTTACCCACGCTGCATCTGCTACAGCTCCCCGGTATTCTGCACCTGCACCCGTTTCTCATGCTCACTCAACTGGTAGGCATTCTAGTGGTTTTGTTCAAGCAGCATCGGCTCCAGCTCCACGATATTCCGCACCTGTTGCTTCGTCTCATGGCCATGGTGGAGGATTCGTTCAAGCAGCTTCCGCCCCAGTTCATCGTTTCACCGCTCCTGCCGTTACTTCATATGTCCATAGTAATTCAGGCTTTGCTTCCGCTCCAGCTGCCTCTGGCCCAGCAGTAACTTATGCTGCACCAGCTGCCCATTCTGGTGGATACTCGGGTAACGCTGTTGGAACTAAATATGCGGCCAATGGTGGTTATCTTCGTAATTAAGATTTGATTCGAAGATTCGTACTTATTTTGTGATTATAGAGAAAATATAGATAATATTTCGATAAAAAAAATTTAATTTATTCGATATAATACAACACTTGTGGTCCTGGTGTTATACTAGACTGTTCTGTCCATTGTGATCTAAAGTGGTGAATTTTTCTCTTATTTCTGAGTGCTGCCCAATGACAAAGGACCTCCTTTTTGTAGCCATGTCCGAACGGCGTTTCACATTATAATGAAACCACGTATACAGTCAGAAATGCCACTAGCATTATTGAGAAGGGATAAATCATCGATGAAAAACATTGGTAGATATATCTTAGTATGTATACAGTGAAACCTCTCAAGCGTGGACACTCTGAAAACCGCTGACCTTGACGATCATCGATTCTGTAATGACGTTAATACAATGTTTTTTTCTGAGCCGAAGTATATCAAAACCTTTCTTTTTTGTCAATCAGTTTTATCTTAAAACTTCTTAACATTGTCTTCTAAATTGTAAGTTAGTCTATATGGGGTATATACTTGACAAAAAAGGCCGATTAAATAAGTATATAGTTCAGTTCTCGGGATCGGTTTATATGGGGGCTATATATAATTATGGGGGCTATACGTAAAAGTGATCCGATATGGCTCATTTGCTCAATATCGACCTACATCAATAACAACTGCTTGTGCCAAGTTTCAAGTCGATAACTTGTTTCGTTCGGAAGTTATCGTGATTTCCATAGACGGACGGACAGTCGTACAGACGGACGGACATCGCTAGATCGACTCAGAATTTCATCACGAACCAGAATATATATACTTTATGAGTTCTTAGATCAATTACAAACGGAATGATAAAGTTAATATACCCCCCATCCTATGGTGGAGGATAAAAAAATACGAAAATCGAGAAATGGGACCTCACACATCATTTGAAATGAGAAATTTAATAATAAATCTCCAGCAAAAAAGAGCTTCCAAAAAAGTTGTTTTTATCCCCAAGTTGTGATCCGGAAGTAGTGCAAACTTGGATCATCTCCAATGAATTTTACATGGTCTTGTCATAGGACGGATGTACTTCATTTTTGGATCTTTGCATTACTTTAGAAGTTGTGCCTTGGAAGTTAAGTTAGGTGAAGAAATTTAAAACACTAAAAGACAATATTTTTTTACAATTGCACTTTTTATTTTTATCAGTATTTTTTGTTACACTTTTATTATTTTATTATCTAATTTTTTCAAATTGAAAAACTTCTTCACCGGGGGTTGATCGTGGGTATGTCGGTATCATAACAGAACGCCTTACCACACTCAGCCACAAACGCCATTGACAACGATGCATCAAAACGTCTATGTTTCTGACATGAACCTAATATGACACCACGGCATGACATTCTAACCACTTCCTGAGTTGTTCTTTATTATTATGAATGAAAAAATAAAGAACAGTGGTTCAAATCTCACCAGTAGAAATTTTTTCACTTCCATGGAAATGAAAAAGTCAAACGGCACAGATTCAAATCCCAGCGGGGATGAATTTTTTTTTTATTATTTTTATTGATTTTCTATTCTTGTTTGCGAAATTTAATTTTTCAAAACTTAAGTTTTCACTTAAAACGGCCTAATTCCCCAGCAAAAAAATTTGGAAGTTCTTCCGAAGGCACAACTTTAAAAGCACTTCCAGAAGATGCACTCCCAATGATGTTCTTTATTTTAACTACCCAGGAAGTTCTTTAAATTCAATTTTTTATAACTTGATTTGTTCATACTTTTAATGGGTAATTTTAACTTTTTTTATTTCAAATAGGTTAAAAACAGAGTAAGAATTCATAAAATGGTACAAATCATTAAAATTTTGTCGAAAAAAATGCTAAATTCAATCTGAAAAAATTGTGAATTTTTGAAAATATTTGAGGTCAAACGTTTCCAACAAGCGTTAGAATCCATTAAAAATTATAAAAAATTATAAAAATTATTTATTTGACAAAATATAACAGAATTTTTTAATTTACATCCGCAACACTGAATTCGGATTACACCTAAAGAAGTGATGCAAATTCAGTGCAACGGCTGTTGAAATGAAGGACTTCCGTCCTATGACAAGCCCATGTTAAATTCATCGCTTCTGCGTCAATTATGCGCCACTTCCGGATCCAAAAAGAACATTTTAATTACTTTTTTGGTGACGCTTTTTTTGCTGGGGGGTCGTGGTGAAATTCTGAGTCCATCTAAGCATGCCCGTCCGTCCGTGTGTTGAAATCACGCTAACTTCCGAACGAAACAAGCTATCGACTTGAAGCTTGGTACAAGTAGTTGTTATTGATGTAGGTCAGATTTGACCTCCGGAGCCTCTTAGAGGAGCAAAATTCATCCGATCCGGTTGAAATTTCGTACGTGGTGTTAGTATATGGTCTCTAACAACCATGCAAAAATTGGTCCATATCGGTCAATAATTATATATAGCCCCCATATAAATCGAACCCCAGATTTGACCTCCGGAATCTCTTGGAGGAGCAAAATTCATCCGATTCGGTTGAAATTTGGTACATTACGCTAGTATATGGCCGCTAGCAGCCATGCAAAAATTGATCCATATCGGTCTATAGTTATATATAGCCGAGAAAATTTTATCAAAATTTTATTTCTATAGAAAATTTGTCAAAATTTTATTTCTACAGAAAATTTTATCAAAAGTTAGTTGCTATATAAAATTTTGTCAAAAATTTATTTCTATAGAAAATTCTGGCAAAATTTTATTTCTATAGAAAATGTTGTCAAAATTTTATTTCTATAGAAAATTTTATCTAAATTTTATTTCTAGAGAAAATTTTATCTAAATTTTATTTCTATAGAAAATTTCTAAAAATTTTAGTTCTATAGAAAATACTGGTAATATATACCCCTATGGACTAACTTACAATTTAGAAGACGGTGTTAGGTTAGGTTAGGTTAGGTGGCAGCCCGATGTATCAGGCTCACTTAGACTATTCAGTCCATTGTGATACCACATTGGTGAACTTCTCTCTTATCACTGAGTGCTGCCCGATTCCATGTTAAGCTCAATGACAAGGGACCTCCTTTTTATAGCCAAGTCCGAACGGCGTCCCACATTGCAGTGAAACCACTTAGAGAAGCTTTGAAACCCTCAGAAATGTCACCAGCATTACTGAGGTGGGATAATCCACCGCTGAAAAACTTTTTGGTGTTCGGTCGAAGCAGGAATCGAACCCACGACCTTGTGTATGCAAGGCGGGCATGCTAACCATTGCACCACGGTGAAGACGGTGTTAAGAAGTTTTAAGATACCTTGTCATCGGCAAGTGTTACCGCAACCCAGGTAATTCGATTGTGGATGACAGTCTTTAGTAGAAGTTTCTACGCAATCCGTGGTGGAGGGTATATCAGATTCGGCCTGACCGAACGTACGGCCGTATATACTTGTTTATATTCATCGCCATCATTGTGGCATCAAAACCAATTGAGTCGAGCTACAGGGACAAAAACGACTGTTTATACCCTTCACCACTACTGTGGTACAGAGTGTAATAAGTTTGTGCATTTGTATGTAACGCCAAGAAGGAAAAGTCTGAGACCCATCGTTTAGTATACCGATCGTCTTAGAATTAAATTCTGAGTCGATTTAGCGATGTCCGTCTGTCTGTTGATGTATTTTTGTGTGCAAAGTACAGCTCGCAGATTTAGTCCGATTGTCCTAAAATTTGGTATAGGGTCCTGTTTCGGCTCAAAGACGATCCCTATTGATTTTGGAAAAAATCGGTTCAGATTTAGATATAGCTGCCATATAAATTTTTCACCGATCTGGTCATAATTGGCGTGTATATCAACCGATCTTCCTCAAATTCCGTACATCCGAATATTTTATGAGTCTCGAAAAACTTGCAAAATATCAGCCAAATCGGTTTCAGATTTAGATATAGCTCCCATATATAGCTTTCGCCCGATTTACACTCATTTGCCCACAGAGGCCAATTTTTTGCTCCGATTTAGTTGAAATTTTGCATAGGGAGTAGAACTAGCGTTGTAACTATGCGTGCCAAATTTGCTTGAAATCGGTTCAGATTTGGATATATCTCCCATGTAAAGCTTTCGCCCGATTTACACTCATATGACCACAGAGGCCAATTTTTAACTCCGATTTAGTTGAAATTTTGCATAGGGAGTAGAATTAGCATTGTAGCTATGCGTGCCAAATTTGGTTGAAATCGGTTCAGATTTAGATATAGCTCCCATATATATGTTTTTCTGATTTCGACAAAAATGGTCAAAATACCAACATTTTCCTTGTAAAATCGCCACTGCTTAGTCGAAAAGTTGTAAAAAGGACTCTAATTTCCCTAAACTTCTAATACATATATGTCGAGCGATAAATCATAAATAAACTTTTTCGAAGTTTCCTTAAAATTGCTTCAGATTTAAACGTTTCCCATATTTATTTTTTACTAACATTGTGTTCCACCCTAGTGCATTAGCCGACTTAAATTTTGAGTCTATAGATTTTGTAGAAGTCTATCAAATTCTTCCAGATCGAGTGATATTTAAATGTATGTATTTGGGACAAACCTTTATATATAGCCCCCAACACATTTGACGGATGTGATATGGTATCGAAAATTTAGATCTACAAAGTGGTGCAGGGTATAATATAGTCGGCCCCGCCCGACTTTAGACTTTCCTTACTGGTTTTAATATGTTTCGGTGTAAAACTTTGAGTTCCAAACATATAGGAACTCAAAGTTTTAGCACATTATTTTTAAGTGCAAGCATATAATGTTCATAAACTAGCATAACATGTTTGCGACATGTTAGAACATATTATGTTTTGGACATAACATTTGTTTAAATACAATATGTGTTTAGAAAGAGAGACCGAGAGAGGTTGCTGCAAGTAAAAAATTGAAGTGACCAACTGGCGCCTTAAAAATATATACACACTAAGAAAAGTTCATTTCACAGAAAAAATTTCCGTAGTTAAACTAACGCTAAATTTAACTTATTTATATTGTAAAAAATATTTGTTAGCAGTTAAATTTTATTATTTTTTTGCGAAATTTTCCACAGACCAATGAAATTTTCGTTTTTTTAAGTATGTCTCGAATATTTTATGAACTAAACGTGAGTATAAAGTTCGATGACCGTACACATAAGTTCAATATGAACTAAAGCAAATGAAAATTTTCGTACGATTCCCAAAAATAGTAAGAACTACAAAGAACGACTGCTTAAAATGGTCATGATTTGGCGCCAATGATTTTCTTCTTAAATTTTAGTTCAATTCTTCTTCTATAAGAGGGTATAATTTCGTACTGTATGGTTAAAATGGTCATGATTTGGCGCCAATGATTTTCTTCTTAAATTTTAGTTTATTTCTTCTTCTATAAGAGGGTATAATTTCGTGAACTGTATTTAAAAGGTACAGCAGGGCATTAAATTTTCCTGGTTTTAACAACGCTTTGGGGAAATATCAAAATGTGAAGTAAAATTTAGTTTAATTTTCGTACGTATTAGTTTATTCTTCCTATAAAACAGTTTATTTTTTTTCGGTGTAAAAGTGTTTTCTACCAGTGTATGCCTAAGGGACTTATTAGAGGATTGGTAAGCTAATAACCGTTTAAGAATCCTATTTTTCATTAAATAGTTTATCAGTTGTTTGTAATCGTTGATTAACTTTTTTTATGAACACGGAATTCTAAAAATATATATGCTTGAATCAGAACATGTTTGTTAGTATATGTTACAGAAGAATATTTTTCACGGTACACCGGGTCAATCGAACATGCTTATTTTGGATAGGCTGTATTGGCTTTTCCAATCGAACGAAAAAATTCGATTTATGTTGGGGAATGTGTAATATATGCACCACATTTGTTACCAATCGAAATCTATATAAGTGACCGTAAATTAAATGGCCTAGCCTAAAATATAGCGATCCGCATCGTAATTACCTCGTAGAGAAATTTAAATTGTAGCACCCATAACAATGGAAAAAGATTGTTATCATTATATTGAATTAATTTCAAGTCATAATTATTTAATATACACACAAAAAAATATCAATTAATTTGATTGTCAATACAATTAAAATTATGTTTAAATGTGAGCTAACAACGTAATTTGTAAATACAATTACGATTTTAGTCACTTTAGCAACCAATTTTGTTATATCAACAAACATTTTGTTATAGCAACAAAAATTTTGTTGAACTTAAAAATTTTCTGTAGAAACAATTTATTGTTAGCTCAAAAATTATAATATTATTTTCTGTGTAAATAGCATACAAATAGAGAGAATAGCAACATAAATGAATGTGAAATAAATCTTCGATTTTTTATTCTTAATTTTTGGAACTAAACAGGTATTGTTTTTTTTTCATCCATTACCTAGCGAATGTTTGCATATGAATCCAATGACGTATTTGATTAATGGATGAAATCGTCTATAGTATATAAAAACATTTTCGCCAATATTATACAAGCACGGTGATTCATAATCATTTTCTTCAAAACTATACACTGAATGATTGTATTACCCAGGAAACAAGTGTCGCAAAATTGGCGCAGAAGCGATTAATTTAACATGGGCTTGTCATAGGACTAATGTCCACCATTTCAATAGCCGGTGAACTGAATTTGCACCACTTCTTAAGGTGTGATCCAAATTCAGTGTTTTGGATGAGAATTAAGAAATTTTGTGATATTTTGACAAATAAATAATTTTTAAATTTTTTTATGATTTTTAATACATTATAGCGCGTGTCTTAAATGCTTAAAATTAAATATTTTCAAAAATTCGTAATTTTTCTAGAAAGTATTTAGCATTTTTTTCGGAAAAATTTTAATAATTTGTACCATTTTATTAATTCTTGATCTGTTTTTAACACAAAAAATTTTTAAATTTCCTATTAAAAATATGAAAAAAGCGAGTTATAAAAAAATTGACTCAATTGAACTTCCTCTAAAGAACATATTTGGGAGGACATTTTTGGAAGTGCTTTTAAAGTTGTGCCTTTAGAAGAACTTCCAATTTTTTTGCAGGGTAGTTTTTATAATGAAAATACGTATATTTTGAGTCACAAATTTATCTATTTATCTATATGCATTGATGTATGTTTTTATTTGTCAATCTTTTTTAATTTAATTAAAATTTTTAGTGGGGTAGTTAATATTTTAATTAAATTAAAGAAAAATATTTTATATTGATTACGTTTTCAACTTCAATCAACTTTTGAATTGGGAAAATTTAAACACATATATGTTTATAAGCAATTTCTAAATTAATATATGTTTGCATCCACACATATTAAATTTCAGAAAATATGTCGCAAACATAATATGTTCTAACATATTTATATATATGTCCCAAACATATTATACTATAGTTTTTTGCTACTGTTGAAAATTTTTAAACGGATAGGCTGTGTTGAAGCGAGTTCAACAACATTACTTCAATTTTATTGGAGAGCGTATTAGGATTCGCTCCAACAACACATTTTATTGCCTCTACATTAATTTCTTCTTTCTTTTATTTAATAATTCCGTATTCTCTAAGTTTTGAATATTCTGTTTTCTAAGAGAATGTTTGTCATGTTTTCTTTATTTAAGTTTATCGAATTTCATTTTCTACTTTTATTTATCCTTTTTCTATTGTTTTCGTTAAGATTTACCGTGTTAACGGAATTTGTAAATTAACTTTGAATTTTTCTCTATTAGAGTTAGTTACGGTTGAATTGTCAAAGAAGAAGGTCACGAAGACCAATAAATTCTTAGAAAAGAAAATTAAACGAACGTCTTTTCTTTAAGAAAGGTTTAGGCTTCGCGCTATATGACGTGCGCGATAACCAAACGAAACCAAACTCAAAAGCCCTTATGTTCATCAACGTGTGAAATAAGGCATTCCATTCAAAGCCCTTTCAATCTATAACGCGTAGGTTGAAAGGCATACAAACATATGGTCCATTCGAGCCTCCTAATTGGATATTGGGAGAAGGAACAACCAGGAGCAACCGTAGCTCAACAAAGTACCAGTGAAAAATTCATACATTGGATATAAAACGATTCTCGACCGAGAATATAAAAGGCGACTCCAACGAGGAGAGAAACATCATCATCACCAGCGAACTTCATCATCATCATCAAAAAGTGGTAAAGAATAGATTGGGTAAGTGCAAATGTGTTAGTGGTTCGTGGTGTGATCAAAAGAAATCAGTGAATGTCAACGCTGTCATCTCGCGCAGATAAAACGTATACAAAAATACGAAAAACGATAACAAAATTCAAAAATTTCGTTTAAAAAACATTGTGTTTGGCCTTTCAGATTATGAACAGGCCCTAAGATACATAAAATTCAAAAACAGTGCTATAAAAATTTGAGACAAACTTAAACGTCAAATTAATCACAAAAAAGGAGACAAAAGTGAAAATAGACAACTCCAAAAACAAAAAACAATACAAAAAAACTGAACGAAACATTCAATTCAAAGTACACGCATACTCTTTCGCGAGAAAAAGGAAGAAAATAAAAATAAACAACAACAACGTTTGTCTACGGGATAATAAAAAACGTCAAAAGTTGTTCAAAATACATTCCGTGCTACAATAACAATTTTCCCACAGTTAGTAATTACCAGATTGACAATTTCAACGATTTAAAATTTTAACGGTCATTCAGTGGTAACATTCCATCAATTTTCCCTTAAGACATTGATCCCTACTGGGTAACTTGTTGATCATATGACAGTTGATAATTGGCACAAATGTCATACGTCAAACTAACTGGTATAGTAAAGAAACACAAGTGACCGGCGGTAAAAAAAAAACGTTTTAATTCTTCGCGAAAGTTTTTAATTAAAAAAGAACGTAAAACAATTTAGAAACGGTTTCACATAAACAAAAAGTGAAAGAAAATAATGTAAGTAATCAAATAAAAGTGTGGTGACATTAAAAATAAAGGCAACTAGATCGAAAATAAACGGTAAAAATATTTGCCTTACAATAGTGGTAGTGTGTGTGTGTGTGAGAAAAAATTATTGGAACAAAAAGGAAAACAAGTGATAGTGACAATAAAAATAGAAAGAAAAAAATAAATAAATAATTAAACCGCCATGTGAATATTGGAATTATTATATTAAAATAATTTTACAAAATCATCGAGAAAGAAAGGTGAAAAGGAACCAAAAAATTATTTTCAAAGTACCGCTATAATAGTGTTGCCGTGATAGTGGGAAAAAGTGCCAAATTATATAGGGTTACCCTACCTTGAGGGAATTTTCCTCCGCGGACAGAATAAAGAATCCCACATACAAAACAAAATAATAAACAATCAACAAACGGTGTTGTGGTGAAAACAAATAATAGTGGTATAGAAAATAATTATAACGACTTAAAAAAAAAAAAATTAAATATTTTTCACAAAATTTAATTAAAAATTAATTTGATTAAAAACAATTGTGCAGTGAAAAATAAAATAAATTTTGGGTTGCTTAAATAATAATGTCACAGCGGAGGTAATTTCCTTCGCGGTTCCAGAGACACATCCAGCAAAAATTATTCGGTGAGTCGTTCCAATTTATTTTTCTTGGAAAATTTTCAAAATATTGGCCAGAAACGACTGCGGACAAGAAGAATACAGACGATCTTGGTGGCAGAGAAATATTTTGAGAATTTTGAGCCCCTGTACACGATACACATACACTCGGAAAGTTTTTCATTTCACATATCGTTGTTCCAACTTAAGTAATTTTTACGATTGGGTCATCGCGACCAAGAAAGCAAAAAACACAGCGTATGCACAAAACGACATAGCGTTGCCGCATAATTTTTTCGCAGAACATCCGCCAGAGATTCAACAAAATTACATACAACCTTACGAATTTTCAACATTTTGCTATTTTCTCTACTGGTTTTCGTGTAAAAGATAATAATAATAGGTTCGGTGGAGATTTTAGCCTGAAACATTTGAGCATACCGTCATTCAAAAATATTTAGTGGGAATTTTGCGATAAAAATATATTTACATTCAATTGTACAGTCACAATACGTTCATTGCGATTGCATTTTGATATATTGTCGAATCGTCTTCATAAGCGGGCAAATCTTCGGGATATTACAATCCAAAAGTAAATCTTTGCGACCCAGAAACGTATAATTTTCTTTGGTGTTTCTCAAGTAGGTGTAAAAAATCACACAGGAAAATGGCTACGCGTCGAAAATTTCTTTTTAATCATAATCAGATCGTAACATTCTGCCAGGAACTCGAAAATCAAAAGGCAGAAACACTATCGGTTCAGTTACTAGAAATTAAAGATTTGGAATTGGAAAGAAGATGGCCACAGCTAGTTGCGAGTTATGAGGCATTAGCATTAGAAGATGAGAAAGAAGAACATGATTATAATGACGTTAATGGCCAAAAATTTGAAGAAGCTTGCGCTAAATATCAAAAATGCAAGGAAAGCATAATGATAGCTATTTGTTCTAAAACAAATAGTCAACAAGAAAACAGTGTCGATCATATTCCGCCACAACGAAGTGCGCCTTCTCTCAAATTGCCGCCCTGCGCTACTCCACCTTTCGAGGGGGGATACTCTAAATGGCCAGCATTTAGAGACATCTTTTCAGCTGTATTTGGAAATCATCCACATTTATCCCCAGCTCAGAAGCTGTATCACCTTCGCGGTAAAACCCGAGGGGAAGCGAATGACATTGTGAAGAAATTTGATTTAACCGACGCCAATTTTAGTTTAGCATGGGAAGCATTGAGAAATCGCTACGAAAATAAGCGCATATTGGTGAATCAACAAATGAAAAAGCTTTTTTCGATTCAATCTGTTTCAAACGAGTCACCAAAGTCAATTCGACAAATACAAAGCGCGATTAACGATAGTCTGGCGATTTTCAAGTCTTATGAAATAGCCGTCGATAATTGGGATCCGATCCTCATACATATTGTTTCTTCTAAAATTCCCGACGACACGTTACGAGCCTGGGAAGATTCTTTGTCAAACCACAAGGAATTGCCTTCGTGGCAACAAATGGATTCATTTCTATCAAATCGAATTGAGAAACTAGAAACAGTACTTGATTTTCGAAAACCCAATACGAGGGAAAATCAAAATTCAAAATCCCAATCGTTCCATATCTCCGCGACAAATCAAAACTTAAAAACAATGTGCAAGAAGTGCAATCAGAATCATTGGCTTATGTCGTGCAAACAGTTTAAAGATTTGTCACCCACTGACCGTACCAAATTCGCTATGGAAAACAAATATTGTCTAAATTGTCTCTCACCTAACCATTTCAAGTCAGACTGCACCAGCAAGAGGCGGTGCGCAAAATGCAAGAGAAAGCACCACACGATGTTACACATAAATTCGAAATGTGATCAAACGCAAGAAAAAGTTCAAGAAAACGGGTCCCGAAATCCTAAGCAGGATGGGCCATCAACTTCAAAACAAGCACATGAAAATACATTTTTGAATACCACCGAGCCGGTGGAAGAAATTAATACACTCTTTTCACAAAATGAAAGTACAACTATTTTACCAACAGCACGAATATTCTTGGAACATTGCGGAGAACTTTTTGCGGTTAGGGCACTTCTAGATGCAGGGTCAGAACGAAGTTTCATTTCCAAACGCGTTCAACAGAGGTTGGCCATCCCGATGGAGACCCATAACGCTCAGATTTCAGGGTTGGGTGGCACGGTCGTAAGCAGTTGCAAGGGGAAATGTATTCTAACTGTAAAGGCTCCGAAATCTGATTTCAAAATCATAATTAAAGCATTGGTCGTATCAAGTTTGGCTCATTTGTTGCCTTCGCGGCCAATCAAGACGACACTTCTCAATAAAGTGAAGGGTCTGAACCTCGCAGACCCATTTTTCCATAAGCCAGCCCCAATCGATATGATCATCGGTAGCGACTACCTTCCGTTCATCAATAAAACGGGATCATTACTTCAGATTGATGGTGGATTGGAGGCCCGAG
Organism: Haematobia irritans; assembly: GCF_050003625.1. Taxonomy (NCBI): domain Eukaryota; kingdom Metazoa; phylum Arthropoda; class Insecta; order Diptera; family Muscidae; genus Haematobia; species Haematobia irritans. Next base: position 63,800,232 of record NC_134399.1, on the reverse strand, counting down.
AGTCTCAATTTGGCTGGTATTTGTCAGGTCCAGCAGATGCCGAACAAGTTAACGCATTTTCAACTATTGTGTCTGAATCTGAGACATTTGCACTCCACGAGCAGCTAAAACAGTTTTGGGAGTTAGAAGAAGTAGAGAAACCTCAGATCGAATCCGATACTGACACATGGTGTGAAAATTTTTATAAATCAACGACTTATCGACAAAGTGACGGTCGATATGTAGTCCGACTACCCTTCAAACAGGAATATCCACACGAAATATTCCTGGGGTCTTCGCGACACATGGCATTCGGTCAATACATCCGGATGGAAAAGAATTTAAGTAAAACGCCAGAACTAAAACGCGAATACGATAAAGTTCTTCGCGAATATGAGGAGTTAGGCCACATGACACTTGTAAAAAGAAATGACGGGAACAACGAAATAAACTATTTTCTTCCTCATCATGCCGTGGTTCGGCCAGAAAGCAAGTCCACAAAAGTCCGCGTGGTGTTCAACGCGTCGAAAAAGACCTCCAGTGGACATTCTTTAAACGACGTTCTCCATTCTGGGCCGATTCTGCAGCAAGACCTGGTGAAGGTCTTACGAAACTGGAGGTACTATCAATTCGTATTCAACGGCGACATTCAAAAGATGTACCGCCAGATATGGGTCCATGAAGACGACCAGAAATTTCAACGAATTTTATTTCGTCCCGCACCCAATAAGCCTGTACAGAATTTTCAATTAAAAACCGTTACCTTCGGCGTAAACGCCGCCCCATTCCTCGCGATTAGAACCCTATTAGAATTGGGAAGAGACTGCAAACTATTATACCCACAAGCGTCACAAATTTTGCAACACGAAGTCTATGTCGACGACGTATTATCAGGCGCTCATTCCATCGCGGAAGCCAAAATCAAACAGGATCAGCTAGTAAAGGCTCTTTCATCCGCTGGATTTCCCCTTAAGAAGCTTACTTCCAATAGTAAGGCTCATTTACAACGCTGGCCCCGAGAAGATCTTCTGGGCGAAGAATTTTTAAACATTGAAGATCACAGCGCCAAGAAAACACTCGAAACACAACCCCGTGAAAAGTGGGTTGCTACCTTTTGCACCACAATCGACGGAGAAGATATGAGTTCAAGATTTTCGTCACTCAATCGCTGTCTACGAGTCTTATGCTATATGTTCCGATTCTATAACGCCTGGAAAAGAAAAATAGTCACCAATAACAATTTTCTACGTCAAGAAGAAATCTTATTTGTAGGACATCGTCTCATTCTTCTATCACAACAGACTGCATTTCCAAGAGAAAATGGAAATCTACGAGATAAACGAAGAGTATATAATCAAAACAGACACCTCCCCGTTCATCCATTTATCGGCGATAAAGTCCATCTCCTGCGCAGAGCACCAATCTTCGCCACACCTGAAATATCTCACGACGTTCCAGAAAACTCGCTATCGCTACTGAATTGCTGGGAACGACTAAAATCTCTCCACCGAATCTTCGCACATCGGTGGAAATCTAAATACATTATCGAACCTCAACAGCGAGCAAAATGGATTACGAACAATAATAATATTCGGTCAAATGATTTTACAGTAATCAGGGACTTGCTACCACCCACCGAAAGGCGAGTTTTGAAAGTCCACTACAACGACCATCGAAATGTTAGGGTAGCCGAAACTCTAACACAAAACGGCACAAAAACTCGACCGATGGTTAAATTATGCACATTGGTAACTAATACCGCCCAACGCAAATACAGTCCACAAAACCACACCGCCTCAAGAAATCTAGCACAATCGCGCGATTTGATCACCCCCACAAACTACTTAATCATTTGTACGAACTTCTTTCTGTTCTTTACTTACAGGTCAATATATGCCATTGACGCAGCAGCATTAGCTATAATGCAATATTACACCGATTGTACAGTCAGGGGCGATCAAAGCTGCACATGCCTATAAAAAGAAGGACGAGACCAAATCACTCTTCCATGCTGAGGCGGGAATATGTTGAAGCGAGTTCAACAACATTACTTCAATTTTATTGGAGAGCGTATTAGGATTCGCTCCAACAACACATTTTATTGCCTCTACATTAATTTCTTCTTTCTTTTATTTAATAATTCCGTATTCTCTAAGTTTTGAATATTCTGTTTTCTAAGAGAATGTTTGTCATGTTTTCTTTATTTAAGTTTATCGAATTTCATTTTCTACTTTTATTTATCCTTTTTCTATTGTTTTCGTTAAGATTTACCGTGTTAACGGAATTTGTAAATTAACTTTGAATTTTTCTCTATTAGAGTTAGTTACGGTTGAATTGTCAAAGAAGAAGGTCACGAAGACCAATAAATTCTTAGAAAAGAAAATTAAACGAACGTCTTTTCTTTAAGAAAGGTTTAGGCTTCGCGCTATATGACGTGCGCGATAACCAAACGAAACCAAACTCAAAAGCCCTTATGTTCATCAACGTGTGAAATAAGGCATTCCATTCAAAGCCCTTTCAATCTATAACGCGTAGGTTGAAAGGCATACAAACAGGCTGTAATATGGTAGGCCGGCTACTTTTTAATTGACCTGTTACATTATTTTATTTATATATCTACTTTAGTACATTATTGACTTAGGAAGCCACTGTGGTAGTTTAGTTTTTTATTTAATTTAACACTCGCTTAATAGTTACCAATATCTAACATCTGGTAATACATATTTGTTATACCCTCCACTATAGGATGGGGCTATATTAACTTTGTCATTCCGTTTGTAACACATCGAAATATTGCTCTAAGACCCCATAAAGTATATATATTCTGGGTCGTGGTGAAATTCTGAGTCGATCTGAGCATGTCCGTCCGTCCGTCTGTTGAAAGCACGCTAACTTCCGAACGACATAAGCTATCGACTTGAAACTTGGCACAAGTAGTTGATTATTGATGTAGGTCGGATGGTATTGCAAATGGGCCATATCGGTCCACTTTTACGTATAGCCCCCATATAAACGGACCCCCAAATTTGGCTTTCGATTGCTCTAAGAGAAACAAATTTCATCCTATCCGGCTGAAATTTCGTACATGGTGTTAGTATATGGTATCTAACAACCGTGCACAAATTGGTCCACATCGGTCCACTTTTACGTATAGCCCCCATATAAACGGACCCCCAAATTTGGCTTGCGATTGCTCTAAGAGAAGCAAATTTCATCCGATCCGGCTGAAATTTGTACATGTTATTAGTATATGGTCTCTAATAACCATGCAAAAATTGGTCCACATAGGTCCATAATTATATGTAGCCCCTATATAAACCGATCACCGGATTTGACCCCCGCAGCCCCTTGGAAGAGCAAAATTCGTCCGATTCAGTTGAAATTTGGTACATGATGTTAGTATATGATATTTAACAACCATGTCAAAAGTGGTCCATATCAGTCCATAATCATACATAGCCCCCATATAAACCGATCCCGAGATTTCGTTTTGGAGCCTCTTGGAGGAGCAAATTTCATCCGAGTCAGTTGAAATTTGGTACATTGTGCTAGTATATGGCCTTTAACAACCGTGCCTAACTAGGTCCATATCGGTCTATAGTTATACATAGCCCCCTGTTAAATCGATCCCCAATCACACAAAAATTGGTCCATATCAAGTTCATAATTGTATATAGCCCCCATATAAGCGACCCCCATATTTCAATTCTGACTCTCTACGTACCGTGCAAAAGGCCATGTCGATTCGTAATTATTTGTAGACTTACCTATACATACCTCTTTTGTCTAATATATACCACGTATAGACTAACTCACAATTTAGAAAACGATGTTAAGAAGTTTTAAGATACCACGACCCAAGTAACATAATTCGATTGTGGATGACAGTCTTTCGTATAAGTTTCTACGCAATCCATGGTGGGGGGTACATAAGATTCGGCCTGGCCGAACTTACAGCCGTATATTCTTGTTTTAAATTAACTTCCAAGTTTTTCGTCTTATCAACTTTTTACCACAGCTTCTTTCAATATTTATGAAATATATGACAATAAATTGAATTTATTCATTTGGTGTAGATGTGATTTTTCTTCGCTCTTAAAAAAACTCATTATTGAAGAAACTGATGGGCGCTTCGATATGTCACATACCAAAGATAAACATGTCATTCCATTTGATCTGGCTCTAAATTGGGCGTTGGACAAGTAATTAACAAATCGAATTTCTTTACAGCATGAGTACTTATATAGCTACCAACTTTCTCAATGAACAATAAATATAACGATTAATTAATTTTGGATGGTGTAACAAATGAAAACATCTAATATGTTATTTCACACTTCAATCGATTAATAACACTAGTTTACACTGAAAATGTATTTTTGTTATGTATTTTGATCTGCTTTGATGAATGAATGAAATGTCCGACTATATCGCTGAATCGCCAAATGAAAGGTATTGAAATGATGAATAAGCGTGTATAATTGGAGCTGTGATAAGTTAAGTGGTTCAAAAAATATCGATGTAAAAGGGGCAAATTTTCAACAAAAAAAAAACTATGTTTTACAGAGACCCTTTTCCACCGGAAAAGTACAAACCATTTAAAACAAGTATATATGGCCATAAGTTCGGTCAAACCGAATCTTATGTACCCTCAACCATGGATAGCGTAGAAACTTCTACGAAAGACTGTAATCCACAATCGAATTACATGGGTTGTGGTATCTTAAATCGTTTTCTAAATTGTGAGTTAGTCCATACGTGGTATATATTAGACCAAAAAGGTATGTGTAGGTAAGTCTACAAATAACTACGAATCGATAGTACGTAGGGTAGTACGTACGCACGGTACGTAGGGAGCCAGAATTAAAAATATGGGGGTCGCTTATATGGGGGCTACATACAATTATGAACTTGATATGGACAAATTTTTGTGTGATTGGGGATCGATTTATCTGAGGGCTATATATAACTATAGACCGATATGGACCTAGTTAGGCATGGTTGTTAACGGCCATATACTAGCACAATGTACCAAATTTCAACTGACTCGGATGAAATTTGCTCCTCCAAGAGGCTCCAAAACCAAATCTCGGGATCGGTTTATATAGGGGCTATATATGATTATGGACTGATATGGATCACTTTTGGCATGGTTGATAAATATCATATACTACCACCAACCAGATCGAATGAATGTTACTTCTCCAAAAGGCACCGGAGGTAAAATCTGGGGATCGGTTTATATGGGGGTTATATATAATTATGGACTGATATGAACCAATTCCTGAATGGTTTTTGGATACCATATACTAACACCACGTACTAAATATCAACTGAATCAGATGAATTTTGGTGTTTCAAGAGGCTCCGGAGGTCAAATCTGGTGATCGGTTTATATGGGGGCTATATATAATTATGCACCGATGTGGACCAATTTTTGCATGGCCATTAGAGACGGTGTATATGAGGGTTATATATAATTATTGACCGATATGGACCCATTTTTGCATGGTTGTTAGAGACCATATACTAACACCATGTACCAAATTTCAGCCTGATCGGATGAAATTTGCTTCTCTTAGAGGGTCTGCAAGCCAAATTTGGGGGTCCGTTTATATGGGGCTATACGTAAAAGTAGACCGATATGGCCCATTTGCAATACCATCCGACCTACATAAATAACAACTACTTGTGCCAAGTTTCAAGTCGATAGCTTGTTTCGTTCGGAAGTTAGCGTGATTTCAACAGACGGACGGACGGACATGCTTAGATCGACTTAGAATTTCAAAACGACCCAGAATATATACATATATATATATATATATATATATATATATATATATATATATATATATATATATATATATATATATATATATATATATATATATATATATATATATATATATATATATATATATATACAGTCGAAACTCGGTTTAACGAACGATATATTGTCAGGCTCTTTCGTTATTTAGAAAAATTCGTTAAATCGAACGGGAATATTAAATGTTAACTTTTATTGAAAATCGTAGTTTTTTACCAGATGAGTAAAAATTCATAATCATTTGAAAAAATTAAAGCACAGAGACACTTAAAAAATAATACTTAAAATAATCCTGATGAACTTGATATATCTAGGTTAGGTTAGATTGAAAAGAGGATCCAAGATTCGTTGTCGTATGGGGGCCTATATACACCAATGTCATAATTTGTGTGCTCTTAACTTCTTAGACGAATTGCCTAATTTGTTTCCAGTCCCCGGTTTCAAGATAGGCCAGGCATAGGTAGTGTTCATAGTAACATCTTCCTAAAACGCCCTACATACACCATTACTCTGCTGCTCCTGTCGGCATAGATGTACTCTCAACGCTAGATTGCCGTTTCGACCGAGCACCAAAAAAGTTTTTCAGCGGTAGTTTATCCCCCTCACTAATGATGTTGACATACCTGTGTATTTTATAGTTTCTCTTCAGCTATAAGACGGAGGTTCCTTGTTATTGAGCTAAATATAGAATCGGGTAGCACTCATTATTAAGAGAAAAATTCACCACTTGTTCAACTGGCAATCCTACGAAATATTGCCACTAACGAACCTATCACAGGACTAGTACCAGTGCTCGAGTTTGTCGTAGTTTTTAAATTTTCATATATTTTATTGATTTCTATACTCTCTTCATTTTAAAATTTTATTTGATCTAGACATTTACCTATGGGCCAACATAGTCCAAAAGTTTTTCTTTCTGGTGCAGTTTGGATGTTCAAAATAATACCGGTACCTAAGGGTTTGTCCCAGATTGGTTCATGAGGACCTGTCTAGTCCTACTAAGTTCTCCCAGGTTATGTAGTTTGGAATGAGTCCAATCCGTGGCCTGCAGTGTAAATTTATCCCCGTCAATGACAAACCCGTGTTGAAGTGACCGGTCCCTTCCATACGTTTCGGCCAGAACTGGGACTGGTCTATTCACACCAGGGAGTAGTCCTGTGGCTCTGTTGTAGATCCATTTCCCGTAGCGAAGCTGCGCCACTCTATCTAACCTAACTTTACCAGTTACCCGGCCATTGAGTATGTGTTTTCAAACATTTTAATGGAATCTAAATATCTTGGGAATGCCGTACTAAGGACTTAAGCCATTCTCACAATCGTCAAATAGTGCTGATTTTTTGTTGTTTATTTTCTTAAGATTAAAAGCCTTTTCGTTAATCGAACGTAAATTTTGTTCAATTGTTCGTTATTTAGAATACTCAATGTTAAGAATTTTGACGTTCGTTAAATTGGATTTTCGCTAAATGGGATATTCGTTAAACAGAGCTTCGACTGTATATATATATATATATATATATATATATATATATATATATATATATATATATATATATATATATATATATATATATATATATATATATATATATATATATATATATATATATATATATATATATATATATATATATATATATATATATATATACTTTATGGGGTCTTAAAGCAATATTTCGATGTGTTACAAACAGAATGACGAAGTTAATATACCCCCATCCTATGGTGGAGGGTATAAAAACGGCCGGTTTCTCGTTTCTTCTTCACGCCATCGGATTTGTTCACTCAATTGCTTATAACTTTGTCATTTTTCGGTCGTTTTTCTACTAGTTGGTCTTATTACTTACGTTTGAGTATCATCTATACGACCATGAAGAGAAAAAAGAAATTTTAATGGTTTGTACTTTTCCGGTGGAAAAGGGCCACTGTAAAACATTTTTTGAAAATTTGTCTTTTTACATCAATATTTTTTGAACCACTTAACTCATCACAGATCCAATTATACACGAATATTCGTCATCTCAATACCTTTCACGACAACGATATAATCGGACATTTCTAACTACAAATATAACTTGTTTAGTGAAAAAAGAGGGAAAAGAAATTTAGAAAAAAAATTTTCGAATTCAGAAGATCAAAATACATAAGACACATCTCATCTTATGTACATAAAAAATTTTATTTTGTAAACTAGTGTAATCAATAGCAATATACACACAAAGAAAATTTCATTAAAATTGAGCAAACGAAAATTTTTCATTGATATAATGAAACATTTTCATTAATACAACGAAAATATTCGTTAATAGTACGAAACGTTACGTTAATTAACAGAAAATTCGTTATAATAACGAAAAATTTCGTTGTATTAACGAATTTGTTTCATTGGCTCACTTTTAATGACACATTTCGTTAATATAACGAAACTTTTTCTACCAGTGTACTAAGTAATTAATGATTGAATTTATAATGAAAACAAACATTGATAAACTGCCAGACTAGTTGAAATTTATAACTTTTTTTTGAGGGTATTGATTTCCAACAAATTTGTATAGAAGAGTTAATCGTTAGTAGCATAAATGTTATTATGTTAATTGTGTTTTCGATATTAATAATAATCTAATAATTTCGAAACTAAATATTTATACACATTAAAGCTTCTTTATAAAAATTAAAGCTCTAGTTGAAAAGGCTCTTGTTTTAAACCCAAGAAAATTTTGGTTAATACCGAAAGTAAAGTTGGCGTGAAACAACAACAAAGAAGTTTTTAAAATATTGGTCACCGAAATTAATTAAACAATGATTGGTGCAAAATTCATTTGTTTTTGTATTTCAAATAAAATATTTTATTTAAACGTGGTTGTCTTTTTTGTAAACCTTCTGTTCAAAGTGTACATTAAATTAGAGTTTTAAACGGGTATTCCCAAAAGTCGAATACTATTGTTTGCAGTTTTGCAATCAATAGTATTCGACAAATTAGCTGCTAGTGTTTGCCTCAATACTTCTTTATGTGGTTTACAGTTGCAAATGTTCATTTCTAAGGGGGACCTGCTGAAGATTAGTATAACGAAAATAAAAAACCAATTTCATTTAATGAACTTGCATTTAATTTTGTTAATGAGGATTTCATTAAAAAATTGGTATGATTTGTAATACAGCGATATGTAGCTTTCGCATTTCGAACGTGTTGAAGCATACTCGTACAGTTAAAATTATATATTCAATTGTATTGTATGCCTTTGAATGTTCAAAAAGTCCTTTTTATACCCTTCACCATAGGATGGGGGTATATTAACTTTGTCATTCTGTTTGTAACACATCGAAATATTGCTCTAAGACCCCATAAAGTATATATAACGGTGATACGGTCAAAATTTGGTCAATATAAACTTGATGTATTTCTTTCAATTTTGCATTTAAAAAACCTGAACACCCCTCATTTTGAAGGTGTGTGCGTGTAGAATGTTGCTCCTATTTTGATTTTGGAATTCACTCTTCAGTTGTCAAAATGTCGTCCAAGCAAGAAGAGCAGCGTATCAAAATTTTGCTCGCGCATCGCGAAAATCCGAACTACTCGCACGCAAAGCTGGCAAAATCGCTAAAAGTTGCCAAATCAACCGTTACAAATGTAATTAAAGTGTTTGGGGAACGTTTGTCGACAGCCAGGAAGTCTGGATCGGGGGGAAATCGAAAACCGGAAGCCGCTGAGACGACAAAGAGAGTTGCTGGTAGTTTCAAGCGAAACCCTAACCCCTCTCTCCGAGATGCCGCAAATAAGCTGGGTGTATCGTCTACAACCGTGCATCGAGCCAAAAAACGAGCCGGACTATCGACTTACAAGAAGGTAGTGACTCCAAATCGCGATGATAAACAAAATACGGCGGCCAAAGCGCGATCCCGGAGGCTGTACACGACGATGCTGACGAAGTTTGACTGCCGACTACAAGCAGCTTCCGGGACAGGAGTTTTATACGGCAAAAGGAAGGGGAAAGGTAGCAGATATTTTCAAGCACATAAAACTGTCAAAGTTCGCAAAGAAATATCTGGTTTGGCAAGCCATCTGTACCTGTGGCTTGAAAAGCAGCATTTTCATAGCTTCCGGGACTGTCAACCAAGAAATTTACGTGAAAGAGTGTTTGAATAAACGTGTGCTGCTTTTCCTGAAGAAACACGGTTGTTCCGTACTGTTTTGGCCGGATTTGGCATCTTGCCATTACGGTAAAAAGGCCATGGAATGGTACGCCGCCAACAACGTGCAGGTGGTTCCCAAGGACAAGAACCCTCCCAACACGCCAGAGTTCCGCCCAATTGAGAAGTACTGGGCTATTGTCAAGCGGAACCTAAAGAAGACCAAAAAACCTGCTAAGGACGAGCAGCAGTTCAAGGCAAACTGGCTTTCTGCGGCGAAGAAGGTGGACAAGGTGGCTGTACAAAATCTGATGGCAGGTGTCAAGCGCACAAAAAAAAAATTCTGATTCAATCACGAAATTAATTGATCCAATTAATTTTTTAATTGAAATGTCTTCAATCACAGAAATGATAGTATCAATTAAAAAATTAATTGGCAGTCAATTAAAAAATTAATTGATCCAATTAAAAAATTAATTGATACTATTAATTTGTGTGATTGATTTTTATTTCAATTAAAAAAATTGTTGATTCAATTAAATTTTTTATTGAAAATTTTTTAAAACTCAATTAAGATTTTAATTGGAAAAATGTTCGTGAAATTTGTTTCTGTGCGTGAGGCCCGGCAATTCGGATTTGGAAAAGCGAAAGCTTAACTGAATATTTTTCCTGAATTTTATACTAATTGAACTTGAAAAATAAATTTAATTTGATTTTTTAAATAAACGATTTCACCGATTTACACGCGTTTTCCCTTGACCAAATTTTGACCGTATCACCCTTTATTCTGGGTCGTAGTGAAATTCTGAGTCGATCTAAGCATGTACGTCCGTCTGTCCGTCTGTTGAAATCACGCTAACTTCCGAACGAAATAAGCTATCGATTTGAAACTTGGCACAAGTAGTTGTTATTGATGTAGGTCAGATGGTATTGCAAATGGGCCATATCGGTCCACTTTTACGTATAGCCCCCATATAAACGGACCCCCAGATTGGGCTTGCGGAGCCTCTAAGAGAAGCTATTTCATCCGATCTGTCTGAAATTTGGGACATGGTGTTAGTATATAGTCTCTAACAAGCATGCAAAAATTGGTCCACATCGGTCCATAATTATATATACCCCCCATATAAACCGATCCCCAGATTTGGCTTGCGGAGCTTATAAACGAAGCAAATTTCATCCGATCCGGCTGAAATTTGGTACATGGTGTTAGTATATGGTCTCTAACAAGTATGCAAAAATTGGTTCACATCGGTCCATAATTATATATAGTCCCCATATAAACCAACTCCCAGATTTGGCTTGCGGAGCCTCTTAGAGAAGAAAATTTCATCCAATCCGGTTGAAATTTGGTACGTGGTGTTAGTATATAGTCTCTAACAACCATCCAAAAAATCGGTTCATAATTATATATAGCCCCCATATAGACCGATCCCCAGATTTGAACTCTGTAGACTCTTGGAGGAGCAAAATTCATCCAATCCAGTTGATCCAATTTGGTACGTGGTGTTAGTATATGGTATTTAACAAACATGCCAAAATTGGTCCATATCGGTCCATAATCACCCAGCAAAAAATCGTCTTCAAAAAAGTAGTGAAAAAGTTCTTCTTGGATCCGGAAGTGGTGCAAAATTGGCGCAGAAGCGATGAATTTAACATGGGCTTGTCATTTGTGGAACGTTTGACATCAAATATTTTAAAAAATTCGCAATTTTTCTAGAATGGATTTGATATTTTTTTCGGCACAATTTAAATAATTTTTACCATTTTATTAATTCTTAATATATTTTTGACCTATTGGAAACAAAAACTTTAAAAATTTCCGCTACAAAATGAAAAAGGTATATTATAAAAAATTGACTCAAAAGAACTTCCTGTGCAGCTAAAATAAAGAACTTCTTTGAGAGGAAATTTTTGGAAGTGCTTTTAAAGTTATATCTTTAGAAGAACTTCCAAATTTTTTTGCTGGGCATATATAGCCCCCATATAAACCGATCCCCAGATTTGGTTTTGGAGCCTCATGAGGAGCAAATTTCATCCGATTAAGTTGAAATTTGGTACATTGTGCTAGTATATGGCCTTTAACAACCATGCCTAATTAGGTCCATATAGGTCTATAGTTATATAGCCCTCAGATAAACCGAAGACGATGTTAAGTAGTTTTATGATACCTTGCCATCGGAAAGTATTTCCACAACCCAAGTAGATTGTGGATGACAATCTTTCGTAGAAGTTTCTACGTAATCCATGGTGGAGAGTACAAAAGATTCGGCCTGGCCGAACTTACGGCCGTATATACTTGTTAGAATTAATTTGTAGTTATCACATGAGAACAATAAGAAGGTATTCTTTTTTAATTCGATGTATATACCAAAAAGAAAGTCCTGCAAACTTTAACATTAATAAGTTTGCGGGACATAAACTTATTCAATGTAACAACTAGTATGTCATTATTATCAAATCCTACAATTAATAACAATAAAGTTTTAAATTTATTAAATAAAATTTAATGGATAAAATTTTATCCAAAAAGCAGCACTTTCTTTGGGAATGTTGTATTAGAGGTGCACGTGAGTGAAATTTCACTCACACTCACGCACATTCACTAAGCCAAATATTTATTCACGCACGCTCACACTCGATAAGTGTCGTAGCCACTTACGCACATTTACGAAATTAAAAGCAGTACTCACGCACGTGCGTGCGAAATTAAAGCAGAATTAACAGGTTGGCTGATAAGTCCCCGGTCTGACACATAGATGGCATCGCTAGTATTAAATGCATATTATTTTTATATAGTACCAACCTTCAAATGATTCGTGTCAAAATTTTAGGTCTCTAAGTCAATTAGTTTGTGAGATAGAGCGTCTTTTGTGAAGCAACTTTTGTTATTGTGAAAAAAATGGAAAAAAGGAATTTCGTTTGTTTGTTTTGATAAAATACTGTTTTCTGAAGGAAAAAAATAGGGTGGAAGCAAAAACTTGGCTTGATAATGAGTTTCCGGACTCTGCTCCAGGGAAATCAACAATAATTGATTGGTATGCAAAATTCAATCGTGGTGAAATGAGCACGAAGGACGGTGAACGCAGTGGACGACCGAAAGAGGAGGTTACAGAGGAAAACATCAAAAAAATCCACGAAATGATTTTGAATGACCGTAAAATGAAGTTGATCGAGATAGCAGAGTCCTTAAAGATATCAAAGGAACGTGTTGGTCATATCATTCATCAATATTTGGATATGCAGAAGCTCTGTGCAAAATGGGTGCCGCGCGAGCTCACATTTGCCAAAAACAACAACGTGTTGATGATTCTGAGCGGTGTTTGCAGCTGTTAACTCGTAATACACCCGAGTTTTTCCGTCGATATGTGACAATGGATGAAACATGGCTCCATCACTACACTCCTGAGTCCAATCGACAGGATGAGTGGACAGCGACCGGAGAACCGTCTCCGAAGCGTGAAAAGACTCAAAAGTCCGCTGGCAAAGTAATGGCATCTGTTTTTTGGGATACGCATGGAATAATTTTTATCGATTATCTTGAGAAGGGAAAAACCATCAACAGTGACTATTATATGGCGCTATTGGAGCGTTTGAAGGTCGAAATCTCGGCAAAACGGCCCCATATGAAGAAGAAAAAGTGTTGTTCCACCAAGACAACGCACCGTGCCACAAATCATTGAGAACGATGGCAAAAATTCATGAAGTGGGCTTCGAATTGCTTCCCCACCCACCGTATTCTCCAGATCTGGCCCCCAGCGACTTTTTCTTGTTCTCAGACCTCAAAAGGATGCTCGCAGGGAAAAAAATTGGCTGCAATGAAGAGGTAATCGCCGAAACTGAGGACTATTTTGAGGCAAAACTGAAGGAGTACTACCAACATGGTATCAAAAACTTGGAAGGTCATTATAACCGTTGTATCGCTCTTGAAGGGAACTATGTTGAATAATAAAAACGAATTTTGACAAAAAATGTGTTTTTCTTTGTTAGACCGGGGACTTATCAGCCAACCTGTTAAAAGCAGACTCACACAGAATTAAAAGCAGACTCACGAAATTAAAAGCAGACTCACGCTCATGCACGATTCATGACAATTCACGTGACTCACGACAAATTCACTAGACTCACGACATTTTCCAACCGGGGATGAGCAAAGGTAACAAAATTCATAAATAAAATATAGTTCGACAGCTAAATTAATTTCAGTTAACATACGAGTAAGAATTAAATCTTAATTTTTTTCGTGAGCGTGGTTTGCAGAAATTTTATTCACGTACATTCACGAACCGATTTTATTACTCACGCACAACATATTTATTTTAGTCCCATTTACGCACATTCACGAGAGTTGCTTCAAATTTTATTCACGACTCAAGTGATACACGCGTTTACTACGCGTGTCACGACAATTTCGTGTCACGCGCACACCTCTATGTTGTATGTTTCATTTTTCCCATGAAATGTGAACATTATGGTTTGGGGAAGTCATATTCGTTATCTGGGTGCAATTCGGCTTTGCACAAAAGAGTCACAACTTTCGTCCGGCATTTGGACCATTCGTACGGGAAATGGATCAATCCCAGGACCGGTACTAGGCTAGTCCCTGGTGTGTGACTCACCCTCACGCACATTCACGAAGAAATATTTTTTACTCACACACATTCACGCACGACATGTGGGTAGGAATTCATGTTCATACACACATTCACGAAATGAAAGGTCATACCCACGCACGAACAAGGTTTAAAGCTCCACGCTCACGCACGATTCACGAACGTTTGCGTAGTTTACGACAATTCTCGTGATTCACGAACATTTTCGGGACACGGCAATTCGCATGATTCTTTTGTTTCATGGCAAACCTCCCCTCGACGAAATCATTAACAAAAGAACAAAGTAAAAATCTATCATCAGCGGACAATCAAACAATAGACACTATTGAAATCTAACTGTGAGCATGAAGTTAATCGTGAACATGAATTTTAACGTGTACGTGAATTTGTTAGTGAACGTGAATTTTATCGTGAGCGAGAATTGATTCGTGAACGTGGATTTTATCGTGAGTGTGAATTTCATCGTGAACGTGAATTTTTCGTAAGCATGTTTTCGAAAATCATCCACGAAGAGAATTTCATTTTCACTCACGTTCACGCACAACATAGTTTTGATTGTTCCCATTGGACATGGACATCCACGAGATTTAGATTATATTTCATTCACGACCTACGTAGTTCACGTGTAAGTCACACGTGTCACGAAAATTTTGTGTCACACACACACACCTCTAGTATAAACCTGTCCCAGTTCTGGTCAAAACCTATTAAAGGGACCGATCAATCAAACATGTATGTCATTGACGGGGTAAATATACACCTTAGGACACGACTTGGACGCATTCCAAAGGGCATGTCCTGGGACAATCCAGTAGGACAGTTCCTCATGAACCAGTTTGGAATAAACCTGTTTCATGTTCAGCGTCCGAATTGCACAAGAAATGAAACATTTTTTTAAACATGTTGAAGAGTCGATTACTCTGATAATTGTGTTTCAGTAAATGTGTAGATTCAATAAGATATTAATATCAATAGGGTATAGAAATCAATAAATTATAAGAAAATTTAAAAATTGAACAAAATTAGAGATCGGGTTTTTAGCACCTTTATCTCATAAACAATATACATTCGGATTCGCGTTATTGAATGCACCCTTCACAATAATCAAGAAATATATCTTTTCATCAGCTAAATGTGTCGTTACGACCAAATTACATTGGTAATTTAAATCTACGAAATATTTTTTCGGTATAACATCTAAATTATTAAACATCATATCCATTGTCATGTGGGTGTCAATTGTCTTTCAATCGCTAACGAGTTTTATTAAAACAATTTTAGTGCACATTATGATTAAAACGACAACAAAAACTATTAACTAAGTAAACCAATAACAAATCGGCAAACGTGCATGGGATGTGGTGTCTTCATCAAAACGTACATCATTTTATTAATTATATGGTGGGTGGTTTTACTGACAACACTTTGCAGCAAAAATTGTTAACCACCTATAGAAATGTTGATTTTATCTTTGTCAGAATCTCTGATCACTAATATGACAACGAATATTTTTTATTCCAATTGATCATTTCTATATCCTCTACCATAGAATGGTGGTTATATTAACGTTGGAATTACACACCTGTATTTATGATTGTGGAAAAGTCTGTGTTGGTCCAGCCATGTACGTCCGTCCGTCCAATTGTTGAAATCACGCAAACTTCCGAGCGAAAAAGATTTCGCCATAGAACAAGTAGCTCTTATTGCTGTAAGTCGACGAGAATTTGGAATTTGCTATCATATTTGTTTGTACATTTCGATTCTAAATCCATATGGATGGCATCGGTGCCTTAGCCAACAATATGGTTAGGTTAGGTTAGCCAACAATATAGTTTACCGAGTTCCAAAGATGTGTTCACCCAGAGAAGGAATATGATCACCTGCGAGAGCAACCATACTTCTTAATCTTCCTCGGGGTCTTGATGATTAAAATTTTCGTAATTTGTTACATAGTGGTATTATCGTTTCCAAATATTGAAATTTTTTATTCTTCATCATGTCATCTGGTCGGTAGCTAAACGATCCGTCATTACAATAAATCACTTGAGATCAATGGAAAACAACTTTACCGCATCTTACACTTACGGACCAATGTACGAGGTCAGTTCGGAAACTTCTTAGCCTAGCACAAAAAGCGCGGTATAAACAGAAAAAAGTTTTGGAAACTTTCATCTCTCTTATGAACACATGTTAAATTTTGTTTCGATCTGGCAACTCCTTCATATAGAAACAGGTGTTCAAAAAAGACGCATCCGCAATTTTTTTACAATGGAAAAATTAGAAATGCGTGCTGTCATTAAATATTTACATAAAAAAAGTTTATCGAGACAAGAAATTCATATTGATATGGTGAATGTGTTAGGTGAAAGTGCTCCTTCATATGCAACAGTAAAAAATTGGGTTGCTGAATTTAAACGTGGTCGTACCAGCAAGGCCGTATTCAGGGGGGGGGATGAGGGGGATCAAACCCCCCCAAAATGAATGAATGTTTTTATATAAATAAATATATATTTTTAGCTGCATAGAAAAATCTTATCGAAGATGTTGAAGAAAAGCTGAAGGTTTTATTTTGAAAAACGCTTACCTATAAAACTTGCACAAATCCTAGAATACTAGTTGAAAAGCCCGTCAAACGACGGTCGAAAAAAAACAAATTGTTTTTGTTCTCGCACCACAAATTTCATTTTTGGAAAATGTCTTTCTGCTTTTTATGTGTGTTTGTTGTTCTTTTTGTGAACATGACTCGCTTTGTTTGTAAATGAAATGGCGCAAAACTGCGAAAAGAACCTGCCTAATTCAGCGATGGAAGCACTTGGAAAGTGCAATAAAGAGATATTTCCAAACGTGCATATTCTTTTAAAAATTTTGGTCACTTTGCCGGTTACTCAGGGATGGAAAATACAATTTTTAAGAAAGTACAAAAAATGTATTTTTTGAGCGGAAAGGTACTTTTTACTAAATTTCAACAAAAAATTTCACTGGAAGATTATTGTCAAGAGACTGAATTTTAAAGAAAATAAAATTTGGACAAAATTTTCTATATAATAAAATTTTGCAAAAATTTTCTATAGAAATAACATTTTTACAAAATTTTCAATTAAAATAAAATTTTGACAAAATTATCTATAAAAATAAAATTTTGCAAAAATTCTATATAGAAATAAAATTTTGACAACATTTTCTACCGAAATAAAAAATCGATAATATAGAATCGCATTCTTTTTTCGACTAAAACTTTCTTGAAGTTCAATAAAATCCTATTTTTGACTATGCCTTTTACAAAATCGAGATTTTCTTCCCACATGAACATTTCTGCCATATTTGTAAAAGACTATTAGCAAATAAGGTTGATAAAGACTTTCTCAAAATAGTAAAATATTTTGTCAAAGCTATTGTACCATAAATCTGATATCGACTCAAAAATGTCTACACAAAAGGTACTAAATCCTTCGCGGGGGTACTACGGTACTGACTGGGGTGAAAAAGTATTGAAAAAAGTACTACAGTACTGCATTTTCCATCCCTGCAGTTACTACGTGCTCATCCGAACGTTCATTTTCAACAATGAAGAGATTAAAGACGTATCTTAGAAATTCGACTAGCGAGAGTAGACTCAATGGATTGGCATTAATGTCGGTTCATCGCCGAATAAATGTGCCGACTGAAGAAGTCATTGATTTATTTGCTGCCCAAAAAGCCCGTCGGCTCAATTTAATATTATAAAACAAGTAAGTCTAAAGTCGGGCGGGGCCGACTATATTATACCCTGCACCACTTTGTAGATCTAAATTTTCGATACCATATCACATCCGTCAAACGTCTTGGGGCTATATATAAAGGTTTGTCCCAAATACATACATTTAAATATCACTCGATCTGGACAGAATTTGATAGACTTCTACAAAACCTATAGACTTAAAAATTAAGTCGGCTAATGCACTAGGGTGGAACACAATTTTAGTAAAAAATAATACAGTGTGGCGCAGGGTATAAATATGGGAAACATTTAAATCTGAAGCAATTTTAAGGAAACTTCGCAAAAGTTTATTTATGATTTATCGCTCGATATATATGTTTTAGAAGTTTAGGAAAATTAGAGTAATTTTTAAAACTTTTCGCCTAAGCAGTGGCGATTTAACAAGGAAAATGTTGGTATTTTGACCATTTTTGTCTAAATCAGAAAAACATATATATGGAAGCTATATCTAAATCTGAACCGATTTCAATCAAATTTGGCACACATGACTATACCACCAATTGTACTCCTTGTGCAAAATTTCAAGCTAATCGGGATAAAACTCTGGCTTCTGGGTCCATATAAGTCCATATCGGGCGAAAAATATATATGGAAGCTATATCTAAATCTGAACCGATATCTAAATTTGAATCAATCAAATTTGGCACACATGTTATAATTTGAAGGCGATTGGACTTAAATTGCGACCTAGACTTTGATCAAAAAATTGTGTTCACAGACAGACGGACGGACGGACGGACAGACGGACATGGTTATATCGACTCAGGGACCCACCCTGAGCATTATTGCCAAAGACACCATGTGTTTATCTCGTCTCCTTCTGGATGTTACAAACATATGCACTAACTTATAATACCCTTTTCCACAGTGTGGCGCAGGGTATAAATATTGTATACATACATATGCATAAATAACATTTTCTACACATGAGATTATATGAATATTTTTTTTAAGTTGAAACCCAAGTTGAAACTCCGGCTAAACCAAATTTTTTAAAACACTTCACATTTGTGTAACTAAGCAAGTTTTTACGCAAATTAGTTTCCATTGCTTTATTCATTCGATCAATGTACAGCATGATTGTAAATGAAAATCAACTTCCAATTACGGCTATCTTTTTATGTTTCCTAGAATGTTAGACTAGCAGATGGGCTAGATCGATCCATTTTAATGCCCATATCAATTTATTTGAAATATTTCGAACAATCGAAATTATTTTTTTTTTTTAATTTTATTTTAAGGTCATATACATAAGTGGAATATTGACAGAAAATTTTTTTAAAGTTGTTTTTTATAGCAAATTTTGTCAAAATATTATTTCTATAAAAAGTTTTGTCAAAATTATACTTCTATAGCAAATTAACTAAAATCAACTAAAATTAACTAAAATTAAAGAAGAAAATCATTGGGCCGAATCATGACCATTTTAACCATAATGTAGTTCATTCTTACTATTTTTGGGAATCGTACGAAAATTTTCATTTGTTTTATTTAAAAATGAACTTATGTGTACGGTCATTGAACTTTATACTCACGTTTAGTTCATAAAATTTTTGGACATACTTAAAAAAAGTAAGATTTCATTAAGCTGTGGAAAATTTCAATAAAAATAATAAAATTTAACTACAAGCAAATAAATTTTTTCCAATAAAAATAAGTTAAATTTAGCGTTAGTTTAACTATGGAAATTTTTTTCTGTGTAAAATCAATATTTTATTATACCCTGACCACTATGTGGTTTAGGGTAAATATTATAAGTAAATATTTTTCAAAAATTCAAGAAATTATTTATTATTTTTTTCACTTGTTAAAGAAAATTTTGTAGTTTGAAGGAAGAAAAAATCGAGTTCAAAAACCCATTTGAAGTAAAATTTACAAATTTAAAGAAATGATTAACTATTTTGTGAGAAGTATGAATTTAGTAAATATTTATGCTTCATTTGTGTATAACATTTTCCCGTTTTTTAGTTCATTTAAAAACGTACGCAAAAAATTATTAGAGTTTAGGAAACTTTCTCCAATAATTCCATGAACTAAAATAAAGGAAAATTGGTTTTTTGAGTGTAGATTTAATGCTTCTTAAAAGAAGTCGCATCTTTGCTTAAGGGAATGTCAAACTCTTTGCATTCAAGCAATTTTTTTTCAGTGTTGGTTTTATAATTTTGAATTGGTTTATTTTGTTCAATATCGTTGCATTCATTTTAATAGTTATCAAAGTCAACCTATATGCAGGCTACTATTTCGAATAAGTAACTCCTCGAAAGTTAATGAACCTTGAAATGGATCACTCGATCATCTTGACACTGATGAGATTCTATTCTATGCTCTTAAAACGATCACGAAATTTGTTTTCAAATCTATCCGTAGTACACAATCGAATTGGCCAATTAGTGGAGCCGAAATTAGCAAAAATATGCAGAGTGTAGTTCAGATTTTTACCCTCGTATTGATGCAAAGCAAACACAAAAAAAAACATCCAAATCATCTTCAGCCATAATGGCATCAGCATGTACCAATTATGTGAGATTGTGAGCTATTCTTGAATGGTTACTTTCTCGATTTTTTGTTTTTAACAAACCCAGAAAAACATATTTGCAATTTTTTTGTTTTTTTTTTTTTTTTTTGCTGAAACACAATAAACTTAAACTATTGGGTAATCGGACAAAATGTTGGATTTGGCCAATTAAAATTTCGTCATTAATATCAATGGTGGCAAAACGATAATTTATCCAAGATGTCCAGAACATGCGACGAAGACAATGACAGACCACAGATAGAAAAAAGAACGAGCAACATGTTTTCTGACTTGTTAAGGCTAAGGAAGAGTTTGGATGACTTGCCGACTGGCCTGGTAGCTGGTTGTCTCAATGCTGGTTTACTATATCGATTATTGGATTAATTGTTTACTAAATACTGGCGTGGGGTAATTCGGGTATTCTCTTTCATTTATTCGTGCTCATTCTTTGTTTTTCGTTTGAGTTTTGTATAAAAGTATCTTCTAAGTTGGAGTAAGACATCAGTTTTGGATACTACCTTCATTGGATTAGAATCTATTCACCAAACACCAACATCATGGTAAGTAGAAGAAGATCCTACCAATGGTCTGGAAGATGGGAGATATTCATTCATGGTTCTTTGCAGAAAATCTTTGTTTTAACCTTGGCCGTTTTGGTTGCCTCTGCTGTGGCAGGTCCCTTGAGCAGCACTTACTTGCCACCCCATCAAGGTAGTGCTTCGGCGCCATCCAGACAGTATTTGGCTCCGGCTGCTTCTGCACCAGCAGCTCATTATGCTGCTCCTGCTGCTAGCTCTCATGGTCATTCTGGTGGATTCTCTTCGGCTAGTCACTCTGGAGGTTTTGCCCATGCTGCCTCGGCTCCTGCTGCTCATTATGCCGCCCCTGCTGCCGCTGCTCCTTCTAGACAATATTTGGCTCCTGCTGCTTCTGCTCCAGCTGCCCATTATGCTGCCCCAGCTGCTGTCTCTCATGGTCATAGTGGTGGTTTCTCTTCGGGTGGTCACTCCGGCGGTTTCTCTCATGCTGCCTCAGCTCCAGTTGCCCACTATTCAGCCCCAGCTGCTTCCCGTGGACATAGCGGTGGTTATTCTCAAGCTGCTTCTGCCCCTGCTGCCCGTTATTCTGCTCCAGCTTCATCCGGTTCTTATGGCCACAGTTCCGGTGGCTTCTCCCATGCTGCTTCTGCTCCAGTTGCCCACTATTCGGCTCCTGCTCCTTCCCATGGTCATAGCGGCGGACACTCAACCGGTTTTGCCCATGCTGCTTCTGCTCCAGCTCCCAGTTACTCTGCTCCTGCTTCTCGTGGTCATAGCGGTGGCCACTCAAGTGGTTTTGCCCATGCTGCTTCTGCTCCAGCTGCCAGTTACTCTGCTCCTGCTGCTTCTCATGGTCACAGCGGTGGCTACTCATACGGTGGAAGTTCCAGTGGTTTTGCTCAAGCTGCCTCTGCTCCTGCTGCTAGTTACTCTGCTCCTGCTGCCAGCTACTCCGCTCCTGCCGCTAGCTACTCCGCTCCTGCCGCTAGCTACTCCGCTCCTGCCGCTAGCTATTCTGCTCCCGCTACCAGCTACTCCGCCCCTGCTGCCAGCTACTCCGCCCCTGCTGCCAGCTACTCTGCCCCTGCTGCCAGCTACTCTGCCCCTGCCGCTCACTACTCCGGCAGCTCTGTCGGCACTCAATATGCCGCCAATGGTGGTTATGTCCGTCACTAGATGGTACCCACAAATTTTAGTCAAATTGTGATCTTAAATAAATTAATAAATGTTATATTTTTAAAAATGTAAATCAAAAGTATTATTTCGTTGGGAAACATATACAAAAGAAAGAACAACAACTAAAGATATTCCTGCAGATTCCACAATTGAGTAGTCTAAATTCGAACAGATTGGTGCTGGCTAGGGCTGCCTAGACACACGGACGGACATTACCAGATGCTAGACCAACATTTCTGTATGTTAATAATAAAAATTTTTGTGGAAGAAAATTTCATATTTTTAAAGCAGAAATTGGAGCTAAAATTTGTAAAAATATCTTTAGCGCCATATGAAGTTCAAAATTCTTGAATTTTTGGAAATTTTAAACTACATTAGTAAAATTTGTATTGATTTTAAAACCCATAAAACATACATAGGGTGTCACCGTGGTGCAATGGTTAGCATGCCCGCCTACAAGGTCGTGGGTTCGATTCCTGCTTCGACCGAACATCAAAAAGTTTTTCAGCGGTGGATTATCCCACCTCAGTAATGCTGGTGACATTTCTGAGGGTTTCAAAGCTTCTCTAAGTGGTTTCACTGCAATGTGGAACGCCGTTCGGACTCGGCTGTAAAAAGGAGGTCCCTTGTCATTGAGCTTAACATGGAATCGGGCAGCACTCTGTGATAAGAGAGAAGTTCACCAATGTGGTATCACAATGGACTGAATAGTCTAAGTGAGCCTGATACACCGGGCTGCCACCTAACCTAACCTACATTGATTGACTCATAATCACAAAAAACTGAAATGGACTACCCACATAAAAACAAAAAGGAAAGCTCTCGATATTCAGGTCAATAAGATGAAGTTTCTTATTGGGCCGCCATCCAAAATTTCATTTGAAGATAAAGTTCTACAAATGTATCATAAAACCTGTCTGGACGTATGAAATCGAATTATGGGGAACTGCTTCAAATACTACAATAAAAATACTGGAACAATTTCAGTCAAAAACTCTGAGGAAAATATCCGGAGCACCGCAATACATAACAAAACAAGCGACTACTTGAGGAGCTGAGCTATGAGAACAGTTAAGGAAGAAATACTACACCAATTACAAAATTACAAATTAAGAATAGAAGCACACCCAAATTCTCTTGCAGCAGGCCTGATGGCAAATCCGGCAACTTTTACACGGTTTCGAAGAAGAGCACCACAAGGTATGGTTTAAAATTTAAATCTATTTTGTTTTACAAAATCAAAAAATTTTAATGCGGATCAATTCTAAAATCTAAAAAATATTTTTTGTGTGTATAGCTACCATGTATATGTATCTCTCGATTTCGATAAATGGGGTCAGATCGAGCTTCTTTACTAACCGCTTGGCGTCGAATTTGGCACCACGTAATCTACTTCATTACCCTTCAATTGCGCAAAATTTCTTCGAAATCAGTTCAAATTTAGATATAGCTCCCATATATACGTATCGCCCGATTTTCCAAAATTTGGCCATAATAGCCTTATTTATTCACCGATCTTACTCAAAGTTGGCAAAATGTAATCTTCTTTAGCATAAATTAAGCCTGCAAAAAATCATCCATGTATCACCCGATTTTCACAAATTTTGCCATAATACACTTAAATATTAAGCAATGGTCCTCGACTTTCAAATTAAGATGTATTACCCGATCTTACTGCATTTCTGTTAGTATGAAATTTGGGGGCTACATATAATTCTAGACCGATATGGATATAGATCTGATTGTTTTTTTTTTGTCTTCGATTATGCTTTTTATACCCTCCACCATAGGATGGGGGTATATTAACTTTGTCATTCCGTTTGTAACACATCGAAATATTGCTCTAAGACCCCATAAAGTATATATATTCTGGGTCGTGGTGAAATTCTGAGTCGATCTAAGCATGTCCGTCCGTCCGTCCGTCTGTCCGGCTGTCCGTCCGTCTGTGGAAATCACGCTAACTTCCGAACGAAACTAGCTATCGACTTGAAACTTGGCACAAGTAGTTGTTATTGATGTAGGTCGGATGGTATTGAAAATGGGCCATATCGGCCCACGTTTACGTATAGCCCCCATATAAACCGATCCCCAAATTTGGCCTGCGGAGCCTTCCGGAGCAGCAAAATTCATCCGATCCGGTTGAAATTTGGTACGTGGTCTAAGTATACGGTCTCTAACAGCCATGCGAAAATTGGTCCATATCGGTCCATAATTATATATAGCCCCCATATAAACCGATCCCCAGATTTGACCTCCGGAGCCTCTTGGAGGGGCAAAATTCATCCGATCCAGTTGAAATTTGGTACCTGATGTTAGTATACGGTCTCTAACAACCATGCAAAAATTGGTCCATATCGGTCCATAAATATATATAGCTCCCATATAAACCGATCCCCAGATTTGACCTCCGGAGCCTCTTGGAGGAGCAAACTTCATCCTACCCGATTGAAATTTGGTACGTGGTGTTAGTATATGGTCTCTACCAACCATGCAAAAACTGGTCCATATCGGTCCATAATTATATATAGCTCCCATATAAACCGATCCCCAGATTTGACCTCCGGAGCCTCTTGGAGGGGCAAAATTCATCCGATCCGTTTGAAATTGGGTACCTGATGTTAGTATATGGTCTCTAACAAGCATGCAAAAATTGGTCCATATCGGTCCATAATTATATATAGCTCCCATATAAACCGATCCCCAAATTTGAACTCTGGAGCCTCTTGGATGAGCAAAATTCATCCGATCCAATTGAAATTTAGTACGTGGTGTTAGTATATGGTCTCTAACAACCATGCAAAAATTGGTCCATATCGGTCCATAATTATATATAGCTCCCATATAAACCGATCCCCAGATTTGACCTCCGGAGCCTCTTGGAGGAACAAAGTCATCCGATGCGGTTGAAATTTGGTACATTTCGTTAGTATATGGCCTCTAACAGCCATGTAAAAATTGTCAAATTTTACTACTATAGAAAGTTTTGTCAAAATTTCATTTCTATAGAAAGTTTTGTAAAAAGATTATTTCTATAGCAATGTTTGTCAACATTTTATTTCCATAGAAAATTTTGTCAAAATTTTATTTCTATAGAAAATTTTGTAAAAAAATTATTTCTGTAGAAAATTTTGTCAACATTTTATTTCTATAGACAATTTTGTCAACATTTCATTTCTATAGAACATTTTGTCAACATTTTATTTCTATAGAAAATTTTGTCAACATTTTATTTCTATAGAAAATTTTGTCAAAATTTTATTGCTATAGAAAATTTTGTCAACATTTTGCTTCCATAGAAAATTTTGTCAACATTTTATTTCTATAGAAAATTTTGTCAAGTTTTTATTTCTATAGAAAATTTTGTCAAAATTTTATTTCTATAGAAAATTTTGTCAAACTGAATTATATACGTATTTAATCGGCCTTTTTTTTGTTTAATATACATATACCCCTTATGGACTAACTTACAATTTAGAAGACAGTGTTAAAAAGTTTTACGATACCTTGCCATCGGCAAGTGTTATCGCAACCCAAGTAATTCGATTGTGGATGACAGCCTTTAGTAGAAGTTCCTACGCAATCCATGGTGGAGGGTACATAAGATTCGGCCTGGCCGAACTTACGGCCGTATATACTTGTTAATAATTAAGACGAATTATAGAATTAAAATTTAAATAATTTGTATTGCCACTTGTAATACGTTTTTTATGGGATTTGTTCATAATATTGCAAAACATTTAGTGGAGATTCCCATAAAGTCCAAGATATATTTTATAACATTTACCGGCGAACACGGGCTCATGCGCGTAAATTCACAATTGATCATCTTTCACAATTCACCACCACGTGGTGCAATGGTTAGCATGCCCGCCATACATACATATGGTCGTGGGTTAAAGACCAGTTTCGACCGAACACCAACATGTTCTTCAACGATGAATGATCCCTTCTGATGACATTTCTGAGTATTTTAAAGCTTCTCTCAGTGGTTTCACCGCAATGTCGAACACCGTTCGAACTCGGCTATAAAAAGTAGATTCCTTGTCATTGAGCTAAACATAGAATCAGACAGCGCTCAGTGATAGGAGAGAAGTTCACCACTGTGGTATCACAATGGACTGAATAGTCTAAGTGAGCCTTATCTATGCTTATACATGTTTTATCTATGCTTATACATGTGACATCTGGCGTGCCTGAAGGTATCCACTTAGGACCAGTTCTGTTTAATCTATATTTGAACGATCTTCCGTCGGTTATAGTATTAGTGAGAATTTTGATGTACGCAGATGATGTTAAGTTGTTTCTTTGACTTAATTCTGCTAGAGATTCGTTCCTTCTTCAGGATGACATTGAAAGGCTAGTCGAATGGTGTGCTTCTAATTGTATGATACTTAATCTTGTAAAGTGTAAGAAGATGACTTTTTCTCGTAGAGTTTGTGAACAGACTGAGTACAGTATTGGGAACAATAAGCTAGAGAATGAGCATAGATTTAATGATTTAGGCGTTTTGTTCGATTCCATGCTTGACTTTGGTTCTCATACTGAGGAATGTGTAAATAAGGGTAAGGGTGTTTTGGGTTTCATTAAGAGATGGTCTAAGGAGTTTGTTGATCCTTATTTGACGAAAAGGCTCTTTACGACTCTGGTTAGGCCGATATTGGAGTACTCATGCGTTGTCTGGTCACCAAGTTATCGCTGTTCTATTGATCGCATTGAATCTGTCCAGAAGCAGTTTCTTATTTTTGCTTTGAGAGGGCTTGGCTGGAATAATTTATATGACTTACCTCCTTATTCTAGCCGTCTTTTGTTAATCTTCCTTCTCTAGAGAGTAGAAGGTTTATGCATGATATTGTATTTCTCACTAAACTTATTAATGGAGATATTGATCCACACTACCTAACCTCGAAAATTTGCTATAATGTTCCTAATCGTTTAACTAGAAACTTTGTACTCTTAAAGACTGACTTTTGTAGACATAACTATGAATTATTTAATCCACTTAACGTTTTGTGTAGAAACTATAACTCGGTGTACATTGCTCTCGTTATCTAAATTGATAACATCCTGCCATAAAGGACACTATACTTAAGTTGGACAATAAGGTTGTTGAGCCAAGGGTTGTTGCCTTCTATTTTTTCAGCTATATTGCTATACATTTGAGCCTTTTATATTCATCTAACTGCGGGAGTCCCTATCGTCTCGCGGTGGCCCTTACTGACCTAAAGGCCCAGGGGGTCCTTTCTGGCCCATTTTAAAACACATGATGCCCTCTTACTGTCTCTGACATCTGGAATTTTAAACCTTGTCTGGCTCAATAGGGTCCCTACTGACCCATCTGCATTAGCGTAGCTAGACAATTTTCCTAGGGGGGGCTATAGCCCCCCTAGCTAAAACTTTATAGACTGAACTTATAGGTTCAACTAATGTTTTATTTCATAAAATTGAGACTGATGATTGTCCCAGGACGTGTCCTTTGGGATGAGTCCAAGACGCGTCCTAAAATGTAAGTTTACTCCGTCAATGACAAACCCATGTTAAAGTGGACGGTCCCTTCCATACGTTTTGATCAGAACTGGGACTGGTCCATACACACCAGGGACTAGTCCTGTACCAGTTCTGTGGTTGATCCATTTGCTGTAGGATAGTTCCACACTTTTCCCAGCAAAAAATTGGGAGTTGTTCTAAAGGCACAACTTTAAAAGCACTTCCAAAAATATCTTCAAAAAGAAGTTAACTATTTTAACTACACAGGAAGTTTTTTTACTACATTTTTTTTATATTTTAATGCGTAATTTTTTGCTTTCTTTTTTCAAATAGTTAAAAAAAAGAGTAAGAATAAATAAAATGGTACAAATTATTCAAATTTTGCAACAAAAATGTTAAATCCATTATTGAAAAATCGATAATATATGAAAATATTCGAGGGAAAACGTTTCAAACATGCGTTAGAATGCATTAAAAATCATAAAAAAGTATAAAAATTATTTATTTGGGAAAATATCACAAAATTTTTAATTCACATTCAAAACACTGAATTCGGATCACACCTTAAGACGTGATGCAAATTCATTGCAACGGTTGTTGAAACGGTGGACATTCGTTCTAGGACAAGTTCATATTACATTCATCGCTTCTCCGCCAATTTTGTACCACTTCCAGCCCCAAAAAGAACATTTTCACTTCTTTTTTGGCGACGCTTTTTTGCAGCATTATTAAGATATTAATTTATGAAAGAATAGTTTTAATATCAATTACTATTTTTTATTCAACTAAATCATAAGTTCAACCACAGCTTTATTTCATAAATATCAGACTTCTACCACAACCCAAGTAATTCGATTGTGCATGAAAGTCTTTAGTGGAACTTTGTGCGTTGTACTATATACTCGTACAACGCACAAATTTTTATTATAAAATTTATAAAAATGTAAAATCGTAAATAGATTTTCAAATTCTGGGGGGGGGCTAAAATTTTTCTGGGGGGTCTAAGCCCCCCCAGAGGCCTTCCTACGCTTATGCCCATCTGTTTATATTTGCTGAAACTTATTGATCCGCAGAGCCGTTATTGACTCAACATGGTCCTTACTGACCAGCATCTCGAACACCTAAACTTTGGGTTCCCTACTGACTCGCTGTGGTCCTTACTGGCCTAAAGGGTCCCTACTGGCCCATTACATTACATTTGATTAATAATTCAAAGTATATTTTGTAAAGTCCCGGCAAGAGGGCGATTAACCGAAGCCGAGGCTTTTTGAATAATTTATTTCACATCGAATTGTCACAGTGTTGAATTTGCCTCGGTCAAAACACCCAGTACAAATAAAATGGAAAACATTTTATAAAAAAATCCTTGATTGTCATTATAATATCAAACTACTAAACTTTGAATACTAAAAAGTCTTTTAGTTCTAAAAGAATGCATTTTTTGCCGAATATCGGCTACGGCCAAAAAAACCGCTTCGATCGAGCTCTAGTCACGATAATTTCGAGTCACGTGCATACCTCTATTTAGCATCTGTTTAACAACAGACTTTTTTCTGTGTAGTTTTTCAAGCTTGAAAATGTGGTAAAGGGGCCAGAAATAATGTTTGCTATTACCATAAATTTGTTTATCCGTCGTCGTTGTAAAGTAAATCATTTGTATGGAGAATTCGTGGAAAATTTTCGAGGCCTGTAAAATTGTTCGCTAAAACATGTAGGTGATACTTTTAAACATGTTCGCCGGTATATGTTATAAAAGATATCTTCGACATTATGGGAATCCCCACAAAACGTTTTGCAATATTATGAACATATCCCATAAAAGGTATTACAAGTGGCAATACAAATTATTTATAATTGTATTTCAATAATATGTCTTAATTATGACAAAACATAATCGAAGAAAAACAAAAAAAATATTTTTTTTAACAAAACTTCATTAAATAGCAAAAAAAAAAATAGACGAAGAATAAAACAAAAAGCGCACACGCGTGACTTTCAACTCTAAATTGAACCCAGACAACAAGGAAGAGATTTTTTTTGTGTTTCTGCCATAGCATACTTACACCCATATTGGGTATAATTATCCACCAATACAAAGTTGGTAACACAATTGTATTGTTACTAAGAAATCTTCAAAAATTTTGGTATAAAATTTAGCAAAATCTGTGAAAATGATATCAGTTACAGGTGCTTTATCCATTGGATTAGAACTCAATCATATAGAACTCAAACACCAGAAATATGGTATAGAAGTCTTAATTTTTTTGTAAATTCTGATTATTGAAATTTTTTATTCTTTATTTTCAGAAATTATTCGTTTTATCGTTAGCTGTTTTGGTATCCTCAGCCGTGGGCCAATTGAGTAGCCATTATCTTCCACCCCATCAAGGTAATACTGGTGGTTTCTCACCTGCCAGTCATTCGGTGAATTCTTTCCAAGCATCTGCCTCAGCTTATGCCCAACCCTCTCGTCAGTACTTGGCTCCAGCTGCAAGTTATTCTGCACCAGTACAATCGAACCATTACTCCTCTGGAGGTTTCTCCCATGGTGGCCATAGTGCTACTTCTTCCCATTATAGTGCTCCTGTTGCTCCTTCCCGAAAATATTTGGCTCCTGTCGCTTCTGCCCCAGCAGTGAGTTATTCAGCTCCTACTTCTCAAGGTTTCTCTCATGCTTCGAATGGTGGGAGAAGCTTCTCATCTGGTGCCTTTTCCTCTGTACCTTCCAACCAGTATTTAGCTCCAGCTGTCTCAGCTCCCAATACCAGATATACTGCTCCTGTTTCTCATGGCCATGGAAGTGGTGGTTATACCAATAGCTTCGCCCAAGCTGCCTCCACCCATTACTCAGCACCTAGTGTTAACAATTACTCGACTCCTTCTCAGCATTATGGACATCATACCTCTTCTGGATTCTCTGGCAGTGTTGGTGGCACTCAATACGCATCAAATGGAGGTTATGCTCGCAATTAAAGCAATATCAGCGAACACCGACTCATAACAAAATTGACAGTGTAGACATAACATTTTTTTTTTAAATAAAAGTAATTAATGAATATCGAAATATTGTTGAATGTTTTCATTATGCCCGCAACGTTTTTCTTTTGTTAAAGTTTTTTGAATTTCTTCGAAAATTTTAAATTTTTGTCACCGAAAAAATTAGTTTGTTACAAAATTTTTATTTTTTCAATAAAAAAATTATTTTTGAGCCAACAGCACAGTCCATTTCGTTTATATCAAGCACTGTTCTTTTCCGATTTTAAGTCTTTAATGAGACACATTTTACAGTGATGTTGAACATGATGATGTTGTGATGTTGAACGCCTTTTCCGAATCTTCCGAACATATCTGGAATACATGTAAAACCCAGGACCCTTGGTATGCAAGGCGGACGTACCAACCACTGCTCCACGGTGCCAAACTAAATGTATGTTTCTGTTAGATAAAATTTTTTTTCATCGGCTCGTGGGTGCCGCAAAATATGCTATATAAATATAACTTATAACGATATTTGTCTATTGATGACAATAACAGCTACGTAGCCCAGTGGATAGTGTGTTTGTTGGCTTACAAATTGCATGGTCCGCGGTTCGATTCTAAAATTTAAAAAAAATTTAAAATCGAAAAATTTCTTCTACATTGTTTGTATAACAGAAAAGGGTGCTACACTAATAGAAAAAATTGCGCTCCACAATCGTGAACGGAAGGTGACAAAATGAAACGGAAACGTTGACAAAAAATCAAAATGGAATGTTTACGATTTCGTCCACGGGCGTTCACGATTTCAGGAACGGCATTCGTTTTTCTTTGGCCATGAAAATTCTTAAAATAATCATTATCCAATGTGCAATGTGCTAAGGCGACTGTTAACACGTATGGTGCAGACGACACAGGTTCGAGTCACGCTAGCGGAAATCTTTTTTTAATTTTGTTTTTAAATTAGTAACCATTACGTTTTCAGATCATGAACGCCGGTTGTTGTTTTGACAACGCATGGTGTCATTTTAACGTTGTAAGGTTGACCCCATATATTCTCAGTTTGACAACACATGTGTGGTGATTCCATTTCATGAACGGATAGTTTTGAAATGACCACGCCGTTCATGATTTTTTCTATGGGTGTAAAAAACCGGTTTCACTGCAATGTAGAACGCCGTTTGGACTCGGCTATAAAAAGGAGGCCCCTTGTCACTGAGCTTAACATAGAATCGGGCAGCACTCAGTGATAAGAGAGAAATTCACCACTGTGGTATCACAATGGACTGAATAGTCTAAGTGCGCCTGAAATATGAAGCTGCCACTATACCTATACGCAATGAAATAAAAATATTGTCGTCAGGCAAAAGATTTCATGTCCGTAAAATGCGAATGGGAATTTTACTTAGCATAGAAGACGCATTTCCGTAATATAAAGTTTTTTCCTTGAACAAAAGTCGATAAATGTTTCATTGAAGTCGCTTTGTCTTTATATACCCTCAAAAAAAAACTTTGTAACATACACTCCCAAACATATTCTGCCTAAGCATATATATTCTCAGAATTTGTGCAAACAAAAAATTGTTTGTACTATGCAAACATATTTTATGTTTCACCCTAAGCATATTTTTAAGGCTCCGAATGTACTATTTAATACTTATATTGAATAATGTTTAGATTTAAGCACTTAATATATTTGATATTGATGAATGCAAGATCATTTATCAACATAAAAACAAGTAAGGAAAGTCTAAAGTCGGGCGGGGCCGACTTTATTATACCCTTCACCACTTTGTAAGTCCACATTTTCGATACCATATCAAATCCGTCCAATGTGTTGGATGCTATATGAATCCATACACATATATTCTGTATATCTGAGCAGATCTGTACAGAGTTCTGCAATACTTATAGATTTTACATTTAAGTCGGCTAATGCGCTGAGGTGGAACACAATGTTAGTAAAAAAATATAGGAAACATTTAAATATGAACCAATTTTGAGGCAACTTCGCAAAAGTGTATTTATGATTTATCGGTCGATAGATGTGTAATAGAGTAATAGGAAAATTTGAGTCATTTTGATAAGTTTTCGACTTAGCAGTGGCGATTTGATAAGGAAAATGTAGGTATTTCGGCTAGTTTTGCATAAATAGGAAAAACATATAAAGGGTGATTCTTTTGAGGTTAGGATTTTCATGCATTAGTATTTGACAGATCACGTGGGATTTCAGACATGGTGTCAAAGAGAAAGATGCTCAGTATGCTTTGACATTTCATCATGAATAGACTTACTAACGAGCCACAACGTCGAATTTTCAGTGAATGGGCCCTAGAAAAGTTGGCAGAAAATCCGCTTTTTTATCGACAAATTTTGTTCAGCGATGAGGCTCATTTCTGGTTGAATGGCTACGTAAATAAGCAAAATTGCCGCATTTGGAGTGAAGAGCAACCAGAAGCCGTTCAAGAACTGCCCATGCATCCCGAAAAATGCACTGTTTGGTGTGGTTTGTACGCTGGTGGAATCATTGGACCGTATTTTTTCAAAGATGCTGTTGGACGCAACGTTACGGTGAATGGCGATCGCTATCGTTCGATGCTAACAAACTTTTTGTTGCCAAAAATGGAAGAACTGAACTTGGTTGACATGTGGTTTCAACAAGATGGCGCTACATGCCACACAGCTCGCGATTCTATGGCCATTTTGAGGGAAAACTTCTCAAGAAATGGACCGGTAAGTTGGCCACCAAGATCATGCGATTTGACGCCTTTAGACTATTTTTTGTGGGGCTACGTCAAGTCTAAAGTCTACAGAAATAAGCCAGCAACTATTCCAGCTTTGGAAGACAACATTTCCGAAGAAATTCGGGCTATTCCGGCCGAAATGCTCGAAAAAGTTGCCCAAAATTGGACTTTCCGAATGGACCACCTAAGACGCAGCCGCGGTCAACATTTAAATGAAATTATCTTCAAAAAGTAAATGTCATGGACCAATCTAACGTTTCAAATAAAGAACCGATGAGATTTTGCAAATTTTATGCGTTTTTTTTTTTTTAAGTTATCAAGCTCTTAACAAATCACCCTTTATATATATATATGGAATCTATATCGAAATCTGAACCGATTGCAATCAAATTTCACATGCATAGTTACTATGTTGAATCTACTCCCTGTGCAAAATCTCACGTAAATCGGATAACAACTTTGACCTCTGTGGTCATATGACGGAAAATCGGGCGAGAGATATATATGGGAGCTATATCAAAATCTGAACCGATTTCAGCAAAAATAAACACGCATATGCAGAACCTTAATTCTACTGCCTGTGCAAAGTTTAAAGTTCAATTCTACTCCCTCTGCAAAATTTCACATAAATCAGAGTAGCACTTTTGCCTCTGTGGGCTTATTAGTCCAAATCGGGCGAAATATATATATGGGAGCTATATCTAAATCTGAACCAACTTCAACTAAATTTTGCACAATTAACGATACTATAAAACGTACTCCTTGTACAAAATTTCAAGCAACTCAGGGCAAAACTCTGGCTTTTGAGGCCATATAAATCCAAATCGGACGAAAGATATATATGGGAGCTATATCTAAATCGGAACCGAATTTAACCAAATTAAGCACACTTAACGATCCTATTAAACGTACTTGTTGTGCAAAATTTGAAGCAAATCAGGGCAAAACTCTGGCTTTTGGGGCCATATAAGTCCAAATCGGTCGAAAGATATATATGGGAGCTATATCTAAATCTGAACCGATTTCAACTAAATTTGGTACAATTAACGATACTATTAAACGTACTCGTTGTGCAAAATTTAAAGCATATCAGGGCAAAACTCTCGCTTTTGGGCCATATAAGTCCAAATCGGACGAACAATATATATGGGAGCCTATAAATCTGAACCGATTTAGCTGATATTTGGCAGTTTTTACTGGACTGACAAAACATTCAGATGTTCAAAATTTGAAGATCGTCGGTTCATAAATACGTGAATTATGATCAAATCGGTGATAACTATATATGGCAGCTATATCTAAATCTGAACCGATTTTTTCCAAAATCAATAGCGATTGTCTTCAACCCGAAGAAAGACGTTATGTCAAATTTGAGGACGATCAGACTTAAACTGCGACCTGTACTTTGTGCACAAAATTACATATACAGACAGACGGACGGACAGACGGACATCGCTAAATCGACTCAGAATTTAATTCTAAGCCGATCGGTATACTAAAAGATGGGTCTATGACAATTATTTCTTGGCGTTACATACAAATGCACAAACTTCTAATACCCTGTACCACAGTAGTGGTGAAGGGTATAAATATGTTTCCCAAGCATAGCACCATTCGCATTTAATTTTCTCACTGTGTTACGTAGATGTCTTTCTTTATTTATCTCCACCGCCATCTTTATCTTTTTTCTCTATTCTCTCTTGGACTATCTGACGTTTCTAAACATATATATGTTTATACGAGAATTCCATACTAATATATGTTTGCATCCAGAGATATTATATTTTTAAGAAAATGTGATACCCCAAACATAATATGTTCTAACATATTAACATACATGTACCATACATATTATATTAGTTTATAAAAATTATATACTTGCACTTAAAAATAATGTGTTAACAATTTGTGTACCAAACACCGAAACATATGAAAAACAGTCCTTTTCGTCCGTGTAGTTAAGCGATTCGTTTGACTACACTGAAAAAAACAGTGAACCCACCAGGAAGAAAACTTTTAGTTAATTTTAGAAAATTTTTAAAATTTGTAGAAATTTTTAACTAAACAGTATTACAAACATCACGCCGGTATTACAAAAAGAAGTAAATATTTTTCGACAAATTCAAGAAAATTTATTATACAAAATTAATTATTTTCATTTGTTGAAGAAAATTTTGTAGTTTGAAGGAAAAACTTGGAGTTCAAAATTGCTAGAATGTCTTTAGTGACATATAAAGTTCATGATAGACGAATTTGTAGTCAAATTTACAAATTTAAAGAAATAATATACTATTTTGTGAGAAATACGAATTTAGTAGATCTTTATGCTTAATTTGGGTATAATTTGTTCCTGTTTTTTAGTTAAAGTTTAAAGTTAATGTAACTTTCTCCAAACATAATATTTACATGAACTAAAATAAATTGGCTTTAGCGAAATAGAGAGTTTACTTTTTTTAGTGTAGGGTCAATTTGACCATAATGAAATCTTCTTTAAATTTGTTCACTTTTTGTATCTTGACTACAAAGAAGAAAAGTGTTTAAAAATAGGAGACGTTTTTCAATATTTTATTTCAAAACCATGTCTGAATTTGGAAATTTAAGTTTTCGTTAACATGTTTGACAGCACATGACTATAAAAGCTGAAAAAGCTAATAAATTAAAATTTGTTACCTAAAACCAAGTACGCAAAACTCAAATTTAAAAGACAAATTTGTCTTAAGAATATCCTTACTTCAATTCTCCACTTCAATACCAAAAACATTAACATAGTGTATAGACAAAATCTTTGGAACCGGACATGCCCTTTTCATTGCAGATGGGCCGGAACTTTTTTCAAAAATTATTTTAAAGAAAGAAAATTTCAGGTCATACAACTTGTCGCAAAGCCTTATACTTATAAACTCGTATTTCAGTCCAACCATTTTAACATTAAATTAACGTTTTCTTCATAAAAATGTATTTTTTGAGACGAACGTATCTTGGTTTGGGGACATGGGCTAAAAAATACCTTGAACCCAGTCTGGGATTTCAAATCCAACGCAACATCTTCACAAATAAACAATTCAATTAACCAATTAGTCAATAAATTGTTTGGAGATCATTAATTACAACACAAAAAGAATGCTTTTTATGATCGAGGAGTCGTGAAATGAAATCTATTGAGAGATCAATTCCTGTTCATAAACCGACACGGTTAATAATCTTAAGTATTAATCAGGAAATTCACAGAAAAACATTGTAGGTTATCATTAATTGTGCTTTTTGGTTTCCTCTAACATTCATTTGCCATTGCTCTACTCAATAACTTAAAATAATTCAACTATTTTGGTTTTTATTTGCTTGCTTACTTTTTTTGTTTTTGTTTTTATCTGCAATATTCTCCAAACTTGTTAAAAATTTAATAGTGATAAGATTTGCACATCGTTTCGTAGACAATAAAACCAGAAATATTCAAAAGCATTTGGCTACTGGATTTTTGAATTATATGAATAGAATCCGTTTTATATTTATTAGGTGGTGAAAAACAAATATACATTGCACTGAAAAAATATTGTCGTGAGGTCAAAGATTTCATGTCTTTAAAATACGAATGCAAATTTTGCTTAGCATAGAAGACGCATTTCTCTAATATAAAGTTTTTTTCCTTGTCCAAAAGTCGATAAACTTTTCAATAAGGTCGTATTGTCTTTATAATTAAGTGAAAAATCGTTCAAATATAGGAAATGTTTTCAACACTTTATTTTAAAGATGTTTTTTACTTGAAACATAGCATAATTTCTACTGGAAGTCAAGTCTTAAAAAAAAGAAAAAAGTCCGAAAAAAACGAAAAATTAAAATTTGCTCCCTAGAAGCAAGTACACAAAACCTAAATTTAAAAGAGAATTGTGTCTTAAAAGTATCCTTACTTATATTCTCCGTTTCTTTGGCTCGGAATCAATACCTCAATTTTTAAAGTAATGACAAAATCTTTGGAACCGGGCATGATTTTTTTCAGTGTGCACTCGCGGTAACGTGAACTAATTAAAGCCAAGAGAGTTCACGTTGGCGAACTTCAGCGAATTTCAGAACAAAATATAGCCATATTCGGAAGTTTTGCACGTTCTAGCGTGATGGTCTTTTATTTTTGTTATTAGTAATATTAAAAACTTAATTTAATTTCATGAAAAAAATTTAAAAAAATATCGGAAAATATCAGTGGTTATGGAATTTTAAAGCAATTAAAACTCACGAAAAAAGCCAAACTAGATCACTAAAAAATTCCGTAAGTGTATTTGAAATTGTTTTTGGCATTGTGAATCTCCTTTAACGTTACGGAGTACACTGGTAGAAAAATGTTTCGTAGTATTAACGAACGGGTTTCGTTGATTATTTTTCGTTAATATTACGAAATTTTTCGTTATAAGAACGAAAGTGATCGTTAATACAACGAAATCAATCGTTAAAAGACAATTTTGTGTTTTGGTTTTTCGTTATATTAATGAAACATGTTTCGTTAATATTACGAATATTAATTTTGTAATTTTTTCAAGAATTGGAATAAAAATTAGAATTAGAATTATAATAAAAAATTAGAATAAAAATAAAACTAACTATAGTTAGTGTAAGAAAAAATGTGTTCATGTTAGGCGGTGTTCATATATGCATAGTATAGAAATTATAATGACTTGTGAAATTAATCAAAAATTTCTCGTCAGTTAGGAAAGAATATCCGCTAGAGTACCGGAAGATTGGGGCGTTTACAGGAACACTCTAAGAGTATACACTGAGAAAAAAGCATGGTTCCAAAGATGTTGTCTTTCAGTAATGATTTTGGTATTGATTCCGAGCCAAAGAAGCAGAATTAAAGTAAGGTCACATTTAAGAAATATTTTTTTTTTAAATTCGAGTTTTGCATACTTGATTGTAGGAACAAATTTTAATTTATTCGTTATTAAAGCTCTTCGCTTTATGTGTTATCAAAGTGCTTTAAAAACTTATTAACAATAACTTAAATTTCCAAATTCAGACTCGACTTCAAGTAGAAATTAAGTTATGTTTCAAGTAAAAAACGTCTTTAAAATAAAGTATTGAAAAACATATTCTATTTTTTTATATTTTTACATTAATGTCAAGATACAAAAAGTGAATAAATTTAAAAACGTTTCATTAATTTTGAAGTATGTATTTTTTTAGAATTATTATAGTCAAGTTGACCTTAGTCAAAAAAAAAAATTCTTTAATTTACGAACCACTGCAAGAACAAAACGTCTTACTTGAAAAGTTTATTGACCTTTGGACAAGGAAAAAAACTTTATATCAGAGAAATGCGTCTTCTAGCTATGGAAAATTCGCATTCGCCTTTTAAGAACATGAAATATTTGGTCTCACGATAGTGCACCTAATATTTCAGGTGCTTACATATATAATCAAGTGAGTAAAGTAGAAAGTCGGGCGGGGCCCACTATATCATACTCTAAACCACCCCCTACTGAATTAGTAAACATTGTTTGTGGGGTATCAATGGTACAGGTTTAAGATAAACCCGCATTTCCATATTTAATAACATTAATGGGTACATGGTTATGGGAGTTTTACAACAATATGAACAGAAATGTCTGATATTAGAAGCTATAGTTGATTCTGATCCTACAGAGTTAGTATGTCACTAATATTGAGTCCATTATTAAAAAAAGAGGAAATCCATCAATTAGTGTGGTAATCAATCCAAATTTCCAAAAATAGAGCAATAGATTTATGTAAGAGCTACATCTAAGTCTAAATACGATCAGTTCATACATGTACATTTGAAATTATGGGAGCTATATCTAAATCTGAACCGATTTGGATGATAAAAATTTGCACATATAGTCAGTACTGTAGAACATTAGAGTAAACCAAATGTGAGTAAGATCGGTTTATAAATATAGCCAAATCTGTTTATAAATATAGCCAAATCTGAACCGATTTCGATGATTTTGTGCACATATAGTGTGTGCTATAGAAAATTCAATTTTGCAAACTTTGAGTCAGATCGGTTTATAAATAAGGGACTTATGGCCAAATTTGGGAAAATCGGGCTATACATATATATGGGAGCTATATCTAAATCTGAACCGATTTCGATGAAATTTGGCACACTTAAAGGGTGGTCCATCGGATTACTTTGTGGCAAATTTGACGCCGATCGGTGAGTAAATGAACGAAATCTGACTCCATTTGTCGAAATCGTGCGATACATATATATGGGAGCTACATCTAAATTTAATCCGATTTCTTCCAAATTCAATAGCATTCGACCTTGTGCCCAAACAACACTCTGTACCAAATTTCATCAAAACCGGTTAATAATTGCGACCGCAATCCTTCGAACAACAAATACATGGACGGACGGACGGACACCAAGGCTAGATCGACTCAAGAGGTGATTATGAGTCGATCGGTATATATATGTTATGGGGTCTAAAATCAATATTTCTGGTAGGCACATTTTTTGGCAGATCAAAGTTATTACACCCTAACCACTAACATAAGTGATTTAGGATATAATGAGAAGTGGAAGAAGATATTCATAAGAGTAGAGGAACTATGTTATATAAGTTATCAGCATAAGTATTTGCCACTCACTGATTTATTTTTAATTTTTGCTCGAAAGGCCTACCACACTCAAAAAAAGTCTATATTTCACTAAAGCCAATTTAACTTTATTTTAGTTTATGGAATTATTATGTTTGGATAAAGTTTCCTTTATGTAATCATTTTTTGCGTACGTTAGTTAAATGAACTAAAAAACTGGGAAAAAGTTATACACAAATTAAGCATACAGATTTACTAAATTCGTATTTCTCACAAAATAGTTCATTATTTCTTTTAATTTGCAAATTTTACTACAAATGCATCCACCATGAACTTCGTATGTCACTAAAGACATTCTTGCAATCCAATTTTTTCCTTCAAACTACAAAATTTTCTTTAACATGTGAAAAAAAAAAATTATTTATGCCTAATAAATTTTCCTGAATTTGTCGAAAAATATCTACTAATTTTTGTGATATCGGCGTGATCCCAGCGTTTGTAATACTGTTTAGTTAAAAAATTCTAAAAATATTTAAAAATTTCTTAAAATAACCAAAAGTTTTCTTCACTGTTTTTTCAGTGCGGTGAGAGGTTTTTCATATGATATTTTTTGTGATATTATTAAATTGTTTAAGCATTTGAATAAGCAAAATTGATTCCGATTACACTGCGTAGAAATTTACTACACTGAAAAATTCGAAAAACATGGATATGGGAGATATATCTAAATCTGAACCGATTTAAACCAAATTTGACATGCATAGCTACAATGTTAGTTCTACTCCCTGTGCAAAATTTCACATAAATCGGATTACCACTTTGACCTCTGTGGTCATATGTTATCTTTCCCCGAGTTTTCACTCATATGTTATATATGGGAGCTATATCTAAATCTGGACCGATTTTAAATTTGGCATGCATATCGAGAACGTTAACTTTACTCCCTGTACAAAGTTTCACGTAAATCAGAGCAAAACTGTGGCCTCTGCGGTTATATCTAAATCTGAACCGATTTCAATAAAATTGGCATACTTGATTATAATACTACTTGTTATCTTTGTGCAAAATTTCAACCAAATTTGGGGTAAAACTCTGACTTCAGGTCCCATATAGGTACATATCGGGCGAAAGATATATATGGGAGCTATATCTAAATCTGAACCGATTTCTTTCAAAATCAATAGGCGGCAAATTTGAAGGCGATTGGACTAAAACTGCGACCTGGACTTTGATCACAAAAATGTGTTCACAGAGCAATATTGCCATAGGTCTATCTCGTCTCCTTCTGGGTGTTTCAAACGTATGCACTAACTTATAATACCCTGTTACACAGTGAGGCGCAGGGTATAAAAATTGCCAAAATTTTTCAAAAATTAAAAAATAAAATTTACTACCACCTCAGTATACATTTCAAATACATGTACGTCTATAGACTTCAAATAAAAAACTTTGATAATACGGTCTTTGATCCTATTCTCATTATGGGATCTGACGCAAATGCTCTCCAGTGTCGCCAGTATTGGGGATATTTTTCGTGGATGGGGACGAATTTTTTGGATTTTTTTTTAATGGTTCAGTACAATAAATCAGGTTATAAATGCAGCATTTGGACTAGAAACGAACACAGGATTGTAGTGGTATTATTACCCAGCAAAAAAAGCATCACCAAAAAAGTAGTGAAAATGTTCTTTTTGGATCCGGAAGTGGTGCAAAATTGAAGCGATGAGTTTAACATGGGATTGTCATAGGACGGATGTCCACCATTTCAACAGCCGTTGCACTGAATCATCACTTCTTAGGGTGCGATGCTAATCCAGTGTTGTGGATATTAATTAAGAAGTATTGTGATATTTTGACGAATAAATAATTTTTAAAATTTTTAATGCATTAAAAAGCTTGTCTGGAACATTTGACATGAAATATATTTAAAAATTCGCAATTTTTCTAGAAAAGATTTAGTATTTTTTTCGGCAAAATAATAAATAATTTTGGACTATTTTATTAATTCTTAATCTATTTTTAACCTACTTGAAACAATAAAATATTAAATTTCCTATTAAAAATATGAAAAAAGTGAGTTATACAAAAATTGACTCAAATGAACTGCTTGTGCACTTAAAATAAAGAACATCTTTGGGAGGACATTTTTGGAAGTGCTGTTAAAGTTGTGCCTTTAGGAGAACTTCCAAAATTTTTTGCAGGGTAGTTATTACTTTTGTAGATAACACTTTGTATTCTTTTACTTTGGGGGCACAAACGCTAGTTTATGATTTTACTCAGCTTAGTTAAGACATTTTTCTGTAAATGTTGCCCTCTCATCAGTGTTCATCACTGATTTGGCCAATATGTCCCATAAATACAGAAATTATGAAAATGGTTCACCTTCATGTTTATCTACCGTCCAATTTCATTACTTGAGTATTTAGAAGTAAATTTTCGAGCTCCCATTTTAATTTCTCGCACATTTGGAAGACGCTAACTGATGGTGTTGAATTTCGAAATCTTTATCTCATTGCAGCTCACAAGCTGGTATATCAATAAAATTTAAATTTGTACTGATTTTCTACCACAGAGCCTACTTCTTTTTTTCATAAAAACTTGTCAAAAATGTATTTAGGGATTTTAATTTAAATTGGAGATTTTTCGAGACGTCCTAATTAGATCCAGAATAATACTGAAAACACGGATGCCTACCACAAGACATATATGAGCAAGTAATGGATATGGAAAGATTTGTTTTGTAAAAATGAACCTTCTAATGAACCTTCTCAACTAATTGGATTTTCTGGTGGTTAAAGTCTTTGCTTACACTTAACAAAGCTCAAATTTAAGAAGCTAAGTTTGAAGTCAATAGAGTATAGCA
Organism: Haematobia irritans; assembly: GCF_050003625.1. Taxonomy (NCBI): domain Eukaryota; kingdom Metazoa; phylum Arthropoda; class Insecta; order Diptera; family Muscidae; genus Haematobia; species Haematobia irritans. The sequence goes on along the minus strand of NC_134399.1, from coordinate 63,757,082 downwards.
TACGTTTAGGCGCATGTATATGAAAAAATTTACGATATTTTTAATTAAATAATTTTATAGCAACCACTTCAAAGATTTAAACATTACTTGACAAATCGGGGTTCAAAACTGAAGGGTTTAAACAGAGTAAAACATTATAACATATACTACTATAACACTATTGTCGTGCGAGCAGAGTTTGGACATTTGTTAAATCTTAAAAGAAAATAATAGAGTGTTAGATGTTCACACATTGTTTGAAGCACACTTACCTAGTGATTTATGCTATAATTATGCGCTATTTCTGTGGAACATAGGCGTTTTATGTTACTTCCTTTTTATAAGGGCAATGGTCTTGATCGCTATGGACCAGTTGAGTTGATGTAACCATGTTCAGTTACTCGTCGTCCGTCAGAGAATGTTATAAGCCGCAGATGGAATTTTGGTTATTCTCCAATGTCTTTGCCACCAAATTTGGGTACGGCAAAATTAATCATTTACGGAGATTCACACACAAAATTTGTAATGTTGTTCCGCTTTGTTTGGGTTTAATCTTTAAGGTAAACATTTACAATTTAAGCTCTTCTACACCCTCAAAAAAAATCGCTTCTCTAACATATGTTCCAAACATATTTTGCAGGAAGTACATATATTATTGGATACTGCCGAAACATTAATATGTTTGTTCTATGTGAACATATTATATGTTTGGAAGCATGTTGAGCCCAAAAATATTATATGCTTGGAAGAATTTTCCCCAAAGACGATTGTGCTCATTCCCTCACATAATTTTCACTTACACGAAATTTTTTATGTAATACAAATAATGTTGAAGAAATTATTCAATTTTATAAATTTGTTAAATTTTGCCTTTCGCCTGGACGGAGAATCGAACTGAGGACCATACAGTTTGTAAGCCAACACACTATCCACTGGGCTACGCAGCTGTTATAGTCACCAGTAGACAATTATCGTTATAAGTTACATTTATATAGCATAGTTTGCAGCGCCCACGAGCCCATGCAAACATAACATTATTTAGCAGAAACATACATTTGTTGGCCACGTGGAGCAGTGGTTAGCATGTCTGCCTTGCATTCAAAGGGTCGTGGGTTCAATCCCTGCTCCGACCGAACACCATTTTTTTTTAATTTACACATTTATATTTATTCTATTTACTTTTCTTTAATAATTCATTTTAAAGAAAATAAACTTTTTCAATTGTTTTAGCTGCAAAAAACGAACTTAATGCCCGCTTTTGTATTTGAAGGTGTCCGTCAACTCCTCTTGGACTACTTATTAATAAAGAGAACTAAACTTTGTTTTTATACTTTTTACTGTAATTTTTCACTTTTTCCTCCTTTTTCATTTTACTGTCCCAACTCTAACAAGACTATAGTGCCCTTTCGTTATTTTTATATCCCTTTGTAATTTTTGTATATTTTCCACCGTTTTTTTAAATTTCCTTTGCCTGAATATTTTGACTTATTCCTCGTACGTTCCGATTTCTTTTAACGAACCAAGAAAAAAATTGTGCCCATAATGCCAAAATGATAGACAAAACACATGTCCACACATACATAAAATGCTGCTCCCAAGGCGAAAACATATGCTGTTTTTTTTTCAAATGTCTATTCTTTTGGTTCCGAATGTCTATTCTCTTTACTCCAAATACTCATTCTAATAATCAGATTAAATAATATTTAGACTTAAGCATATAAAATTTTTGGCCTTATCTTAAAACGGTTTTCCGAAACAACATACAAGCGGTTTCACAGAAATTGCTCTCTTTTTCATTCTCTCGCTGTGTTATGTTGATATCTTTCGTCAACCTTCCCGGTTTCCATCTCTATTTCTTTCTCTATACTCCCTCTCTGTCGGTCTATGAATAAAATATCACAACATATATATGTTTACACGAAATTTGTAAATCTATATATGTTTACATTTACACATATATTATTTTTATGAAACATTCATGCCCCAAACCTAATATATTCTAACATATTAACATATGCGTCCCAAACATTTAGTGTCAGTTTAGGAACATTACATGTTTCCACTTAAATATATTGTGTTTAAAAATTGTGCCCGAAACACATTTTGTTTATATCGGAACATATGAAAAACATATTTTTCTAACAGTGTAAGGTTACTATATCTGTTCATGTTATTATTATTTTTCTTTTGATTATTTACGGAAATTCCCTTTACATATTTGAATGGTGCAGGAAATATTTGGTATACACTGAAATATGTGGAGACTAGTGTATTGGGAAAAATATCTACACGGACGAAAAAGACGGTTTTTCATATGTTTGGGGTTAAAAATTATATGTTGGGAACTCAAATACACAATATTTTTAAGTGCAAGCATATATTGTTCATAAACCAGCATAATATGTTTGGAACATATTTATTAATATGTTAGAACATATCATGTTTGGGACATAACATTTTTGTAAATATAATATGTTTGGATGCAAATTTAGAAATATCCTATAAACATATATGTGTTTAAAAAGAGAGACCTACACTCAAAAAAAAAGTGAACTCACTATTTCACTAAAGCCAATTTAACTATATTTTAGTTCATGAACTGATTATATTTGGTGAAAGTTTCATTTACTCTAATAATTTTTTGCGTACGTTAGTTAAATGAACTAAAAGACGGGAAAAAATTATACACAAGTTAAGGATAGAGATTTACTAAATTCGTATTTGTCATAAAATAGTTCATTGTTTCTTCAAATTTGTAAATTTTACTACAAAAGCGTCCATCATAAACTTCGTATGTCACTAAAGACATACTTGCAATTTTGAACTCCAATTTTTTCCTTCAAACTACAAAATTTTCTTTAAAAAGTGAAAAAAATTATTTATGTCTAATAAATTTTCTTGAATTTATCGAAAAATATTTACTTATTTTTGTGATATCGGCGCGATGCCAGCGCTTGTAATACTGTTTAGTTAAAAATTTCTAAAAATATTAAATATTTTCTAAAATTAATAAAAAGTTTTCTTCCTGGTGGGTTCACTGTTTTTTTCAGTGTAGAGAGTATGCTGCAAGCAAAAGAATGGAAGTAACCAATTGGCATCTTAAAAATATATATACACAAAGAAAACTTCATTAAAATGTATGTCTAAAGGTGAATCATATTATATTTGAACAATACAAACAATATTTGGTTGGACTAATCCTGAAAATATATATGCTTGAAGCAGAATGTGTTTGAGGTATATGTTATAGAAGCGAGTTTTTTTTACGGTGTACTTAACTTTGAGGATGTACTTAACAGTTACTGATCATATACAATGAGTGCAACGGCATACAAACACCACGTACTAAATTTCAACCGGATCGGATGAATTTTGCTTCTGTAAGAGACTCCGCAAGCTAAATTTGGGGTTCGGTTTATATGGAAGCTATAACTAAAAGTGGTTCGATACCACCCAGTTGCAATACATTCCGACGTACATTATAAACAACTACTTGTGTCAAGTTTCAAGTTCGTAATTTCAACGGACGGACGGATGGACGCACAGACGGCCAACGCTAGATCGACTCAAAATTTCACCACGACTCACAATACATACAGGGTCTGAGACCAATATTTCGGTATGTTACAAACGTAATGACAAAGTTAGTATACCCCCAATCCTATCGCTATACCCAGTGTTACCGTTGGAAATTTTGAAAAAGTCGCAAAAAAGTAGCATATTCAAAAAGGTCGCACAAAAAGTCGCATTATGATAAAAAAAGTCGCTTACATTTGTGAGGTCTTTTTATTACAAAAATGTTCTTTAAAATAACAAAAAGACCACAAGGGAACAGTCCCTTTAACATAAAAAGATATTTTACCAACTTATTGTAACATAAAATCCAGTAAAACGTAAACTTGCAAGATAGTAACAAGTATATACGGCCGAAAGTTCGGCCAGGCCGAATCTTATGTACCCTCCCCCATGGATTGCATAGAAAATTCTACTAAAGACTGTCATCCACAATCGAATTACTTGGGTTGCGGTAACACTTGCCGATTGCAAGGTATCTTATAAAATCCTTAACACCGTCTTCTAAATTGTAAGTTAGTACATACGGGGGATATATATTAACAACAAGTATATACGGCTGTTAGTTCGGCCAGGCCGAAGCTTATGTACCCTCCACCATGGATTGCGTAGAAACTTCTACTGAAGCCGATGGCAAGGTATCTTAAAACTTCCTAACACCGTAATATATACCACATAGTCCATACGTGGTATATATTAAACTAAAAACAAGTAAGTAAAGTAGAAAGTCGGACGGGGCCGACTATATCATACCCTAAACCACCATTACAGAATTAGTAATCATAAGCATTTGTGAGGTAACATATAGGTCTGGGAGATAAACCGCAGTTGCATATTTAAGAAAATTAAGGAGTACATGTCTATGGGTGCTTTGTGTCAATCTGACTATAGCTCATAGTCAATGTTACCAGGGAAAATGTTCGGTTTACCCTACAAGAACAAACAAAGTTCCCTACATTCCCAAACAATTTTCCCTACCATATTTTTCGTTAAATTTAAAAAATGTTACAAAACAAAAATGGTTCTAAGTACTTTATTATCTTAAAACATGAATATGCAACGTATATAACTTAGAATATAAATTTGTATTACCACCACGGTTGCCACAGTTGGTAGAATTCTACCCAAATTAGTAATCTTTTTTGTTAAATCTCTATAAAAATAAAATTTTGGAAAAAGTTTCTATAAACAAATTTTTGTGAGAAATTTTTCTATAGAAATAAAATTTTGAGAAAAAATTCCACAGAAATAAAATTTTGAGAAAATTTTTTTATAGGAATAATGTTTTGAAAAAAATTTCTATAGAAATACAATTTTGAGAAAATGTTCTATAGAAATAAAATGTTGACAAAATTTTCTACAGGAATAAAGTTTACCACACATTGTTAAAGATCAATTCTTGCCGGCTTCTAATTTCCTCCTCTAGAGCCACCAAAATGTAAACATTATTACAAATTGTGTTGAGTGAAAATGTCCTACATTGTGACCCTACGTCCCTACAAGACGCTAAATATTAGAAAAACCCTACATATAGGGAATTTCCCCTACTTCTGGCAACACTGGCTGTGTTGATATTGCGCCTACAGAGCTAGTATGCCACTAATATTGAGCCCATTATTAAAAAAGAGAAAATCGCCCAATTAGTGTGGGTAATAAATACTAATTTGTAAAAATCGAGCAATATTCTTATGTAAGATCTACAAGTACGTATAAGTACGATCGGCTAGTACATCAAAATTTGAAATTTGAGTAACATTGGTTAATAAATAAGAGTACTATGGCCAAATATGGGACAATCGAGCGATGTATATATATGTGGAAGCTATATCTAACTCTGAACTAATTTGCATAATATTTTGCGGGTTTGATTAATACCACAAAAGGTTACCTTGTGCACGATTTGAGTAAGATCAGTTAAGAAATGAGGCCTGTATGGTCAAACATAAGGATATTAGGGGCGAATTTTTCAAAATCGGGTGATACATATATGAGAGCTATATCTACATCTGAACCGATTTCGATGAAATTTTGCACATATAGTTAGTACTATAGAGGACTGGATCTAGCCAACTTTTAGTAAGATCGGTTAATAAATAAGGGTTCTATGGCCAAATTTGGGAAAATCGGGCTATACATATATATGGGAGCTATATCTACATCTAAACCGATTTCGATGATTTTTTGCACATATAGTTAGTGCTATAGAAGACTACATTTAGCCAAATTTGGGTAAGATCGGTTAATAAATAAGGGTTTTATGGCCAAATTTAGAAAATTCGGGCGGTACATATATATGGAAGCTATAGCTAAATCTGAACCGATTTCGATGATTTTTTGCACATATAGTTAGTGCTACAGAAGATTATATTTAGCCAACTTTGAGTAAGATCGGTTGATAAATAAAGGTTTTGTGGCAAAATTTGGGAAAATCGAGCGATACATATATATGAGAGCTATATTTAAATCTGAACCGATTTGGATGAAATTTTGCAGACTTGAAGGGCGATGGAAAAGATTACCTTTTGCCAAATTTGGTGACGATCCGTTTGAAAAAACGCGCAACGTGACCCCATTTGTCGAAATCGGGCGATACATATATATGGGAGCTATATCTAAATTTGATCCGATTTCTTCCAAATTCAATAGCGTTCGTCCTTGTGCCCAAAAAACTCCCTGTACCAAATTTCATCAAAATCGGTTAATAATTGCGACCGGAATCCTGTGAACAACAAATACATGGACAGACGGACGGACGGACACCAAGCGCAAGATCGACTCAGGAGGTGATTCTGAGTCGATCGGTATACATTTTATGGGGTCTAAAATCAATATTTCTGGTAGGCACATTTTTTGGCAGATCAAACTTATTATACCCTAACCACTATGTGGTTTAGGGTATAAAGACCGATTAAATACGTATATAATTAAGTTTAAAGTTTCTATACACCCTCAAAAAAAAACCGCTTCTTTAACATATGTTCCAAACATATTTTGCAGGAAGCACATATATTATTGGATACTGCCGAAACATTAATATGTTTGTTTTATGTGAACATATTATATGTTTTGGAAGCATTTTGAGCCGAAAAATATTATATGCTTGGAAGAATTTTTCCCAAAGACGATTGTGCTCATTGCCTAACATACTCGTAATTTTCACTTCCCCTAAATATTTTAGTTCTTGGCACCTTTTTTATACCCTAAACCACATAGTGGTCAGGGTATAATAAGTTTGATCGGCCAAAAAATGTGCCTACCAGAAATATTGATTTTAGACCCCATAAAATATATACCGATCGACTCAGAATCACCTCCTGAGTCGATCTAGCGCTTGGTGTCCGTCCGTCCGTCTGTCCATGTATTTGTTGTTCACAGGATTCCGGTCGCAATTATTAACCGATTTTGATGAAATTTGGTACAGGGAGTTTTTTGGGCACAAGGACGAACGCTATTGAATTTGGAAGAAATCGGATCAAATTTAGATATAGCTCCCATATATATGTATTGCCCGATTTCGACAAATGGGGTCACGTTGCGCGTTTTTTCAAACGGATCGTCACCAAATTTGGCAAAAGGTAATCTTTTCCATCGCCCTTCAAGTCTGCAAAATTTCATCCAAATCGGTTCAGATTTAAATATAGCTCTCATATATATGTATCGCTCGATTTTCCCAAATTTGGCCACAAAACCTTTATTTATCAACCGATCTTACTCAAAGTTGGCTAAATATAATCTTCTGTAGCACTAACTATATGTGCAAAAAATCATCGAAATCGGTTCAGATTTAGCTATAGCTCCCATATATATGTACCGCCCGATTTTTCTAAATTTGGCCATAAAACCCTTATTTATTAACCGATCTTACCCAAATTTGGCTAAATGTAGTCTTCTATAGCACTTACTATATGTGCAAAAAATCATCGAAATCGGTTTAGATGTAGATATAGCTCCCATATATATGTATAGCCCGATTTTCCCAAATTTGGCCATAGAACCCTTATTTATTAACCGATCTTACTAAAAGTTGGCTAGATCCAGTCCTCTATAGTACTAACTATATGTGCAAAATTTCATCGAAATCGGTTCAGATGTAGATATAGCTCTCATATATGTATCACCCGATTTTGAAAAATTCGCCCCTAATATCCTTATGTTTGACCATACAGGCCTCATTTCTTAACTGATCTTACTCAAATCGTGCACAAGGTAACCTTTTGTGGTATTAATCAAACCCGCAAAATATTATGCAAATTAGTTCAGAGTTAGATATAGCTTCCACATATATATACATCGCTCGATTGTCCCATATTTGGCCATAGTACTCTTATTTATTAACCAATGTTACTCAAATTTCAAATTTTGATGTACTAGCCGATCGTACTTATACGTACTTGTAGATCTTACATAAGAATATTGCTCGATTTTTACAAATTAGTATTTATTACCCACACTAATTGGGCGATTTTCTCTTTTTTAATAATGGGCTCAATTTAGTGGCATACTAAACTCGTAGTTGCAATATCAACACAGCCAGTGTTGCTAGAAGTAGGAGAAATTCCCTATATCTAGGGTTTTTCTAATATTTAGCGTCTTGTAGGGACGTAGGGTCACAATGTAGGACATTTTCACTCAACACAATTTGTAATAATGTTTACATTTTGGTGGCTCTAGAGGAGGAAATTAGAAGCCGGCAAGAATTGATCTTTAACAATGTGTGGTAAACTTTATTCCTGTAGAAAATTTTGTCAACATTTTATTTCTATAGAACATTTTGTCAAAATTGTATTTCTATAGAAATTTTCAAAATTTTCTCAAAATTTTATTTCTGTGGAATTTTTTCTCAAAATTTTATTTCTATAGAAAAATTTCTCACAAAAATTTGTTTATAGAAACTTTTTCCAAAATTTTATTTTTTATAGAGATTTAACAAAAAAGATTACTAATTTGGGTAGAATTCTACCAACTGTGGCAACCGTGGTCGTAATACAAATTTATATTCTAAGTTATATACGTTGCATATTCATGTTTTAAGATAATAAAGTACTTAGAACCATTTTTGTTTTGTAACATTTTTTAAATTTAACGAAAAATATGGTAGGGAAAATTGTTTGGGAATGTAGGGAACTTTTTTTTGTCCTTGTAGGGTAAACCGAACATTTTCCCTGGTAACATTGACTATGAGCTATAGTCAGATTGACACAAAGCACCCATAGACATGTACCCCTTAATTTTCTTAAATATGCAACTGCGGTTTATCTCCCAGACCTATATGTTACCTAACAAATGCTTATGATTACTAATTCTGTAATGGTGGTTTAGGGTATGATATAGTCGGCCCCGTCCGACTTTCTACTTTACTTACTTGTTTTTATTGCAAAAGTAACAATTTTGTAACAAAAACTGTTGGAAGGAATTCAATAACTCTAACAAAAGAAGAACGTGGAGTCGAGTATAAACATACATAAATAATTTTATAATATAAACATACATTTATTTAGGCGTGAACAGTTTTTTTACTAGCATTTAACACCATCGCTCCTAAATTCCTTTTATTTTTCTTTAATAATTAATTTTAAAGAAAATAAACTTTTTAAATTGTTTTAGCTGCAAAACTCGAACTTTATGCCCGCTTTTATATTTGAAGGTGTGCGTCAACCCCTCGTGGACTACTTATTAAGAAGGAGGAACTAAACATTGCTTTTATACATTTTACTGTGTAATTTTTCACTATTTCCTCCTTATTTCATTTTACTGTCCCAACTCTAAAGAGAGTATAGTGCCCTTTCGTTATTTTTATGGAGACCCCTGATTTCTTTTAACGAAAAATTGTGCCCATAATGCCAAAATGATAAACAAAACACATGTCCACACATACATAAAATGCTGCTCTCAAGGCGAAAACATATGATCTTTGTTTTTCAAATGTCTATTCTCTTGGTTCCGAATGTCTTTTCTCTTTATTCAAATTAAATAATATTTAGACTTAAGCATATCAAATTTTTGGCCTGATCATAAAACAGTTTTCCGAAACAACATACAAGCGGTTTCACAGAAATTGTTGTCTTTTGATTCTTTCGCTGTGTTATGTTGATATCTTTCGTCAACTCTCCCGGTTTCCATCTCTATTTCTTTCTCTATACTCTCTCTGTCGCTTTGAATAAAATATCACAACATATTTATGTTTAGTCGAAATTTGTAAATTTATATATGTTTGCATTCACACATATGATTTTTATGAAACATTCATGTCCCAAACATGATATATTCTAACATATTAACATAGATGTCCCAAACATTTAGTGTTAGTTCAGGAACATTACATGTTTGCACTTAAATGTATTGTGTTTCAAAATTGTGCCCGAAACACATTTTGTTTATATCGGAACATATGAAAAACATTTTTTCTAACAGTGTTGAAATACAATTTTGACAGCATTTTCTATAGAAGTAAAATTTTGACAAAATTTTCTATAGAAAAAAAATTGGAAAAAAATTTTCTATAGAAATAAAATTTTGACAAAATTTTCTATAGAAATAAAATTTTGTCAAAATTTTCTATAGAAATTTTATAGAAAAACCCCCAAATTTAGGGGGTTTTTCACGTTTAGGGTGATTTTTAGGGGTAACAATTAATTGGGGGATTTTTGGGGGTAAAATTCTCAAGCAAATTCGGAACAATTCTAGCATGAGTTGTAAGAAAAAATATGCGGAAAGTCAACAAGAAGATCCTAAATAAATCTTTTTTAAACTCTTCTGTTGAAAGGGCATTTTTAATATTTGACAAAATTAAAAACAATCGTATTTTAACTTAGCAGCTGAAAGCTTTTTAAGAGTAAGCCCGCTTTTTAAATTAATATACATATTGTATTATTACATCCATAAAAAAAATACTTTCCTCAGGGATGAAATTTTAAACAAACGAAAATCTCTTTTGTTTTAAAGTATTTTCTTAAATAGCAAATTTTATTTTTTATTTACTTCAAACGAAATTTTAGCATCAAAAGAAAACTTAGTTTTTCTAAAATTTCGTTTCTCAGGAAAGAACTCTTCTTTCAGGATATATATTTGTGTTAAATTTAATTTTTAAAGTGTATCACTACAGAATTTTTTTCACGTAATTTTGGGACCACTTCTTATACTTTTATACTCTGAAATTTGTGAAAAAAGCTTAGACCAATTTAGGGGTTTTTTTCATAAGATTTGGGGGGAAGAATCAAAAATCACCTGGCAACACTGCTATAGACCGATATGGACCAATTTTGGCATGGTTATTAGCGGCCTTATATTAACACCACGTTGCAAATTTCAACCGGATCGGATGAAGTTTGCTCCTCCAAGAGGCTCCGGAGATCAAATCTGGGGAACGGTTTATATGGGGGCTATATATAATTATGGACCGATATGGACCAATTCTTGCGTGTTTGTTAGAGACCACATTCTAACACCATGTTCCAAATTTCAACCGGATCGGATGAATTTTGCTCCTCTAAGAGGCTCCGGAGGTCAAATCTGGGGATCGGCTTATATGGGGGCTATATATAATTATGGACCGATATGGACCAATTCTTGAGTGTTTGTTAGAGACCACATTCTAACACCATGTACCAAATTTCAGCCGTATCGGATAAATTTTGCTTCTCTTAGAGCAATCGCAAGCCAAATTTGGGGGTCCGTTTATATGGGGGCTATACGTAAAAGTGGACCGATATGGACCAATTTTTGCATGGTTGTTAGATACCATATACTAACACCATGTACCAAATTTCAGCCGGATCGGATGAAATTTGCTTCTCTTAGAGCAATCTCAAGCTAAATTTGGGGGTCCGTTTATATGGGGGCTATACGTAAAAGTGGACCGATATGGCCCATTTGCCATACCATCCGACCTACATCAATAACAACTAATTGTGCCAAGTTTCAAGTCGATAGCTTGTTTCGTTCGGAAGTTAGCGTGATTTCAACAGACGTACGGACGGACGGACGGACAAAGTTAATATACCCCCATCGTATGGTGGAGGGTATAAAAAACAAAAAATGTTTTCCAATTTAACTTTTTATTTTTATCAGTATTTTTTGTTACACTTTTATTTTCTGATTATCTAATTTTTACAAATTGAAAAACTTCTTCGCTTCCACCGGGGTTTGAACCGGGGTCTGTTGGCACCACAACAGAACGCCTTAGCACACTCAGCCACAACACGATGCCACGCCATTGAACACGATGCATCAAAATGTCCATTCAAATGTTTGTGATATGAACCTAATAGGACACCACGGGATGACATTCTAACTACTTCGTGAGATGTTCTTTCTTATTATGAATGAAAAAATAAAGAACGTTGGTTCAAATCTCATCAGAGGCAATTTTTTAATTAAGTATTTTTGTTAAAAATTATTTTTTTATGTTATACATCGTTGTTATTTTATTTTTATACATTATACATTTTTGTATAAATATATTTTTTCATTAAAAATCAACAAAAAATTATCGTAATTTGCATAACCTTCTCAAAAGAACTTCCATGGAAGTGAAAAAGTCAAACGGCACAGGTTAAAATCCCAACGGGAATGATTTTTTATTCTTTTTTTGCGAAATTTAATTGTCCAAAACTTAAATTTTCACATAAAATGGCCTAATTCCGTACTTTCTAAGACTTGTCCAAAAGGATTGTATCGGATGTGAAGTCTAATCGATAGTGGATCCCGGGATGCGCTTTAAAAGAAATGTTTGTGGACTTGTCCAAAAGGACTGCATCGGAAGTGGGAAAGACTTGATGAGGGATTCCGGAATGCGCGTTTAAAGAAATGTTTGTGGAACAACTTCCAATATTTGTTGCTGGGACTCTGTGAAGAAAGACATCCTCCAATTGCGGTTGAGCACTAAGAAACTATAGAATAAACAGACCTAATTGCTTGAAAAGTTTTGCATTAGGTAGCCAAGCCTCGCGAATGACGACTATCAGACAACATTTCGGTATAACCTCCTATAAAAACCGATTTCCTTACCCGTATGACTTCTTGAGCATCATCCAATGCTCAGAAAATTTGTTACTTCCTTCTAAGAAACACCGAAAATTTTGTGATTTGTTTTCCACGATTACTCCATACCCACCTTATATTCTCTTCCCATTGCCCCATTTTGGATTTCGTCATTCCAGTGCAATCAGCATATATAAAAACAAATTAGTTTGGAAAAAATAATCTAATCTATATTTTCGTAAAATTTTCAAATTTTCGAAAGACATCGTAGAGTATAAAGTTAGGTGAAAATTAATTTCATTGTCCTAATTATAAATTTCGTTACATAACAAATCCATTAGTCGCCAATAATCAACTGACTGACGTATAAAAGAATCACAATTTAATAGACATAGCCACCATTGGCAGCGTATTTTGTGTCGATGGATGATGACGACGATGATGATGAATATGAATTTCCTCCTCTGGTAAAGGCTTGGGAAGCTGGAGCTCTGAAAGAGGCCGAGGAAGTAGCTGGAGCCGATACTGCTACCTTTTGAGTCGCTGGAGCAGTATAGGATTGATAACTGTTATACGATTGTCCGGGGCCAGCAAATGTCTGCTGGCTACTGCCACCAGTGGAGAAGGAAGTTGTCTGGCTAGCAGGAGCTGTGTAAGATTGAGTAGAGGCAGATTTGTAAGTCTTTTGAACTACTGGAGCAGTGGAATAAGTAGTCTTCTGACCACTAGAGGCAGGGGCAGTGTAAGATTGATAACTGGTATACGATTGACCAGGACCAGCTACAGCTTGTTGAGTTGATGCACCACTGTAGGATGGCTGAGTAACTGCTCCAGTTGAGAACGATGATTGTTGGCTAGCGGGAGCTGTGTATGATTGATAACTATTATAGGATTGACCAGGTCCAGCAGCAGCTGCTTGTTGGGATCCAGTAGTAGATGAGTAGGTAACTTTTTGGGCTGCTGGAGCTGTGTATGATTGGTAGCTGTTGTAGGCCTGACCTGGTCCGGCACTTGCTTGTTGTGTACTACCACTCGTAGTATAGGTAACTTTTTGTGCTGCTGGGGCAGTGTATGACTGATAACTGTTATAAGCTTTACCTGGGCCGGCACTTGCTTGTTGTGCACTGCCACTCGTAGTATAGGTCACTTTTTGTGCTGCTGGGGCAGTGTATGACTGATAACTGTTATAAGCTTGACCTGGGCCGGCGGTCAATTGCTGGGTATTGCTAGCAGTAGAATAGGTAACCTTTTGAGCTGCAGGGGCGGTATAGGATTGGTAACTATTATAGTTTTGTCCAGGCCCAGCTGTAGATTGTTGAACACTCCCTCCACCCGATGTATAGGTCACTCTTTGTGCTGTTGGGGCGTTATACGATTTATAACTGTTATAAGCAGGACCAGGTCCTGATGTAGTTTGTTGGGTACTAGTTGTGAACTTTTGAGCTGCTGGAGCATTGTAACTTACTTTTTGAGCAGCTGTTGCTCTATAAGTTTGTTGGGCAGCTGGAGCAGAATACGTTTGTTGAGCAGACGATGTTGTAAAAGACTGACTAACTGGAGCGGTGTATGACTGATAACTGTTATACGATTTACCGGGGCCGGCACTGGTTTGTTGAACTACAGGTGCGGAATAGGTAACCTTCTGGGAAGTATAGGTTTGTGGAGCTGCTGGGGCAGTGTAGGTTTGCGAGGTCGAAGAAGTTGAGTAGGATACTTTTTGAGCAGCAGGAGCTGAGTAAGTTTTCTGACCAGTAGCTGGTGCTGTATATGATTGGTAGCTATTGTATGATTTTCCAGGACCTGAGATAACCTGCTGCGCTGCGGGAGCAGAATATGTCTTCTGAGTGCTATAAGTTTGTTGTACTACTGGAGCGGAATAAGTTCTTTGTGCAGTATAGCTTTGTTGGGCAGCTGGAGCTGCAGAATATGCCTTCTGTACTACAGGAGCAGAATAGGTTTGAGCGGTGTATGTTTGCTGTCTAGAAGGTGCAGATGCAGTATAGGTTCGTTGCACAGTCGGTGCAGAATATGTCTGAGTGGTGTAAGCTTGTTGACCACTTGGCGCAGCAAAAGCTTGTTTACCACCGGTCGAGTAACCACTTTGGCTATTGAATGTGGTTGTAAATGATTGACTTGCGGGACCAGGGCCAATACCTGTAGAACCTGAAGTAGAATAAGAAACACGGGCTGGTCCAGCCGCTGCAGTTTGCTGTTGATATTTTCCGGTATTGTAACTAACAGCGGTACGCGAAGAAGAGCTGCTTGCACTTGCAGTAGTTCTACCAGCCGAATAAGCGGGAGCAGCAGACTGTTGTTGATATTGGCCAGAGCTATAGCGGCCAGCAGCACTTGAAGAGGAGCCCGATGTATTAAAACCAAAACCAGTTTTTCCAGAATTATAGCCGGCGCTACCTGCATTACTTCGACCTGCTACATTAGCGGATGAGTAACCCGAAGAGGGAGAAAAAGTCACTGTTTGTGATTCAGATGCCACTGTGTGTGGTGGCAAATAATTGTTTTCCAAATGGGAGACATCAGCCCCAGCATAAGCGATGAGGGCGACTAGCGCCAAAAAGAGTTTCTGCAATACAAAAAGAAAGAAACATAAGATTATTAGTATGTCGTTTGATAAAGACATAGTGGGTATTACTTTTGACGAAAAGTAAACGCCAAGTTCACCCTCAAAAAATCGCCTCTGTAACATATTTTATATAGTACCAACCTTCAAATGATTCGTGTCAAAATTTGACGTCTGTAAGTCAATTAGTTTGTGAAATAGAGCGTCTTTTGTGAAGCAACTTTTGTTATTGTGAAAAAAAATGGAATAAAAGGAATTTCGTGTTTTGATAAAATACTGTTTTCTGAAGGGAAAAAATACGGTGGAAGCAAAACTTGGCTTGATAATGAGTTTCCGGACTCTGCCCCAGGGAAATCAACAATAATTGATTGGTATGCAAAATTCAAGTATGGTGAAATGAGCACGGAGAACGGTGAACGCAGTGGACGCCCGAAAGAGGTGGTTACCGACGAAAGCATCAAAAAATCCACAAAATGATTTTGAATGACCGTAAAATGAAGTTGATCGAGATAGCAGAGGCCTTAAAGATATCAAAGGAACGTGTTTGTCATATCATTAATCAATATTTGGATATGCGGAAGCTCTGTGCAAAATGGGTGCCGCGCGAGCTCACATTTGACCAAAAACAACAACTGGTTGATGATTCTGAGCGTTGTTTGCAGCTGTTAACTCGTAATACACCCGAGTTTTTCCGTCGATATGTGACAATGGATGAAACATGGCTCCATCACTACACTCCTGAGTCCAATCGACAGTCGGCTGGGTGGACAGCGACCGGTGAACCGTCTCCGAAGCGTGGAAAGACTCAAAAGTCCGCTGGCAAAGTAATGGCCTCTGTTTTTTGGGATGCGCATGGAATAATTTCGATTATCTTGAGAAGGGAAAAACCATCAACAGTGACTATTATATGGCGTTATTGGAGCGTTTGAAGGTCGAAATCGCGGCAAAACGGCCCCATATGAAGAAGACAAAAGTATTGTTCCACCAAGACAACGCATCGTGCCACATGTCATTGAGAACGATGGTAAAAATTCATGAATTGGGCTTCGAATTGCTTCACCACCCACCGTATTCTCCAGATCTGGCCCCCAGTGACTTTTTCTTGTTCTCAGACCTCAAAAGGATGCTCGCAGAGAGAATATTTGGCTGCAATGAAGAGGTGATCGCCGAACCTATTTTGAGGCAAAACCGAAGGAGTGCTACCAAAATGGTATCAAAAATTGGAAGGTCGTTATAATCGTTGTATCGCTCTTGAAGGGAACTATGTTGAATAATAAAAACGAATTTTGACAAAAAAATTTGTTTTTCTTTGTTAGACCGGGGACTTATCAGCCCACTTGTTATATGTCCAAACAATAAAATGTTTGTACTATGCAAACTTAGTATGTTTCAAGCCCCAAATAGTTAATTCCAATTTCTAAACATTTCAGCAACTTACACAATCTTAATTGTATGGATTGCTGAAATTTTAGACTTTATAGCTATTGAATAGCGGAAATGAGAAATGTTCCATAAATTAAAAAAGTTTGATCCGGTGGACTAATGTAATCACTGAAAATGTATAATTTTTTAATTCAATGGAAAATTTTTTTTCACCGATCTTTTTTATTCTTTCTCGCTTTCTCTCTCTCTCTGGCGTTTCTAAACATATATGTGTTTGTACGAAATTTCTAAATTAATATGTATTTGCATCCAGAGATATTATATTTAAGAAAATGTAATGTACCAAACATGTTATACTTGTTTATGAACATTATATGCTTGCGCTTAAAAATAATGTGCTAAAAATTTGAGTTCCAAACTATAATTTTTACACCTAAACATATGAAAATTTCTTTTTCGCCTGTATTTAGCCTTAAACTTTTGGGCTAAATCAAATCGACTACACTGAGAAACCAGAGATATATGCTCCTGCATATGTGTGGTCACTTGGGTAGTCCCCTAAGGACTTCTAATTTTCCCTACATGCCCCAAATTGCCTGAACTCCAGTTTGATTAAGTTGTGCCCCGGCTGTTTGCTTATGATTACAACGGTGGTCCTCACAAAATTCAATAACAATTCGATACATGAGATCTATATATTAACTTAAATTTTATATTGCACTCTCCTTATATGGAAATAGTTCATTGAGTTTTCACTACTTTCTCTTCTGTAACTGAAACAATTAAGTTAGAATTACATACCATGCGTTCAATGCGCCCGATGATTGAAGAGTTGCAATTTCTCTTTGAAGTCAAAAGCTCGAATAGACTGCCCCAAACAGAAAAAAATCAACCAAAATTTGGTCAATATAAACTTGACGTATTTCTTTCAATTTTGCATTTAAAAAACCTGAATATCCCTCATTTTGAAGGTGTGTGTGTGTAGAATGTTGCTCATATTTTGATTTTGGAATTCACTCTTCAGTTGCCAAAGTGCCGCCCAAGCAAGAAGAGCAGGGTATCAAAATTTTGATCGCGCATCGCGAAAATCCGAGCTACTCGCACGCAAAGCTGGCAAAATCGCTAAAAGTTGCCAAATCAAACGTTACAAATGTAATTAAAGTGTTTGGGGAACGTTTGTCGACAGCCTGGAAGTCTGGATCGGGGGGGAAATCGAAAACCGGAAGCCGCTGAGACGACAAAGAGAGTTGCCGGTAGTTTCAAGCGAAACCCTAACCTCTCTCTCCGAGATGCCGCAAATAAGCTGGGTGTATCGTCTACAACCGTGCATCGAGCCAAAAAACGAGCCGTACTATCGACTTACAAGAAGGTAGTGACTCCAAATCGCGATGACAAACAAAATACGACGGCCAAAGCGCGATCCCGGAGGCTGTACACGACGATGCTGACGAAATCTGACTGCGTGGTAATGGACGACGAAACCTACGTCAAAGCCAAGCAGCTTCCGGGACAGGAGTTTTATACGGCAAAAGGAAGGGGAAAGGTAGCAGATATTTTCAAGCACATAAAACTGTCAAAGTTCGCAAAGAAAAATCTGGTTTGGCAAGCCATCTGTACCTGTGGCTTGAAATGCAGCATTTTCATAGCTTCCGGGACTGTCAACCAAGAAATTTACGTGAAAGAGTGTTTGAATAAACGTCTGCTGCCTTTCCTGAAGAAACACGGTTGTTCCGTACTGTTTTGGCCGGATTTGGCATCTTGCCATTACGGTAAAAAGGCCATGGAGTGGTACGCCGCTAACAACGTGCAGGTGCTTCCCAAGGACAAGAACCCTCCCAACACGCCAGAGCTCCGTCAGATTGAGAAATACTGGGCTATTGTCAAGCGGAACATAAAGAAGACCAAAAAACTGCTAAGGACGAGCAGCAGTTCAAGGCAAACTGGCTTTCTGCGGCGAAGAAGGTGGACAAGGTGGCTGTACAAAATCTGATGGTAGGTGTCAAGCGTGAGGCCCGGCAATTCGGATTTGGAAAAGCGAAAGCCTAACTGAATATTTTTCCTGAATTTTATACTAATTGAACTTGAAAAGAAATTTAATTTGATTTTTTAAATAAACGATTTCACCAATTTACACGCGTTTTCCCTTGACCAAATTTTGACCGTATCACCCTTTATCCATTACAATTTTTGGCCCAGCGCCACAAGGCATTATTGGGCTAGTTGGCTTGCTATTCACAATTCATGATTGTACAAAAATTTGCAATAGTAATTCACATAATTACAAAACTTAAGAAATCAATTAAACTACCTTAATTTAATGTAAAAGTGTTTCTACTGTGTCGAGAATATAATTTTTGCATGATCTTTTAAAACTTGAAATTCTCGTATGTGCTTTTATTTCAGGAGGAAGATTATTGTAAGCATTTGCTCCAATAATATCAATTCGTTGCTTGGTCCTTTCTAGTCTACAAAGGGGTACTCTTAAATTCATTCTACCTCTCGTATTTACATTAATCTGGTTTTGCGTGAAAGATATTGGGTGATTTCCAATATCCTTGACACACTTGACAACATAAACCAAAAGCCCGTAATTATGCAGTCCATTTAATGGCAAAACTGAACTCGCAAATTCTTTGAATAATGTCAATGTTGAATAATTACGTGGGAGATTAAAAACAGACTTCAGTGCTTTATTCTGCATTCTTTGTAGAGCCTCCAGATTTTGATTAGCATTATTATAAGCGTAACTGACTGCCATATAATTAAGATGCGATTGTATTAAAGAATGATATCAGAAACTTAGATTTCTGGTTTAACTTATGGCGCAACTTATATAATATCCCAACTGCTGGTGCAATTTTCCTCTTCAATTTACTTATATGAAAATTCTAACTCAAATTACTTATATGAAGATTCCAATTCAAATTACGTTGCAAAGTTACACCCAAATACTTCACATGATACGATTCCGTAATACGTTCCCCATTCAAATTTATTACGAAATTACCGCTACTGTTGGTAATATTTGGTTTAATTCATTCTTCCTCCAAAATTTTTTTAACAGTAAAAAGAAAATTTCAAACGGTCTTTGTTGCTCTAACATTTAGTTTTGGAGAAAATAATTATTTTTTACATGTATAGTATTCACTTCCTGGGTCTGTAAGATAAGCAACGGTCGTTAGGTTTACTAAAATTTTGGACTTATTATGACAAATTTGTAATGAAAAATGTATGATAAGTAAACTATTTCCATTTATTTTAAATTTAAAAATTTGAGATCAACTAGAGTATAGGCAATAGTTTTATGGCTGTCAAAACCGGAAATCTGCACCAGTTTCCCGCAGGGCAATAACCTAAGAGAAAGAATATACAAATATATCGATATTGACAATATTCAAATTATATTTTGGGGATTTTTATACCCTAAACCTAAACTCCCATCCACAATCAGAGATGTTATACAGAGTGCCCTCCGGATGACTGAGAAATGGGCGAAAGAGAATGGTCTTGGAGTAAATCCTGCAAAGACAGAATTAGTCATGTACTGCAAAGATCGCAAAACTCCCACGGTTAAGCCCATATCCTTACGGGGTATTGAAATTCCCTTTGGTGAGTGTGCAAAATACCTTGGCGTTATTTTGGACAGGAAGCTGAACTTTAGGCTTAATATTGAAGAAAGGGCGAGGAAAGCAACGGTAGCTTTAAGACAGGAACAGATTCCCTTAATGTCATGCTGCATCTATTGCCTTTAGACATTTTGGCCAAAAAGTCAGCTGCAACAACGGCTGTTCGGTTGCGCAAGCTATCGCTGTGGTCGAAAAAAATATACGGCCACAGTTCGACCCTCAAAATAATGCCAGATGTGCCTATCGTAGTTGATTACACTCTGGCGAAACCACTTTTCGACAAAAAGTTTGAAACTCTAATTCCCAACAGTGAGGCGTGGTGTACACAGACCCCGGGGAATAAAAGATATATAGATTTCTACACTGATGGCTCCAAATTGGATGGACAAGTGGGTTTCGGAGTATATTCTAAAGATCTGGAACTTCGAATAGCGAAAAGATTACCTGATCACTGTAGTGTTTTTCAGGCTGAAATATTAGCAATAAGAGAAATGGTGAATTGGCTGAGAAGTAATGTTCCAAAAATTGTTGGCATTAATATATACTCAGACAGTCAACCTGCAATAAAATCCTTGGACTATGTGTTTCTTTACTCGAAAACGGCCATCGACTGCCGCAAATCTCTCAACGAGATGGCTGAGCAGTACAATATTCACCTAATATGGGTGCCTGGCCATAGGAACATACCGGGGAACTGCGAAGCAGATGAGTTAGCAAGGCTAGGAACTACCTTACATATTCCGGGGGAACTAGAATCTGTTGGTATGTCTCTGGCAACCAGCAAGCTCTTACTGCGTAAGAAGGCCGTCATGATGGCAAATGTTCGATGGGATAATTGCAAGAGTTGTAACGACACCAAGCAAATATGGCCCCATTTAAACTTGAACCGCACACTAGATATTCTAGTGTTCTCAAGACGTCAGATATCACTTCGGATAACGGTTCGCTGCCTGATAGGCGAATTTACAAAAACTATTGGTGCGAAGTAT
Organism: Haematobia irritans; assembly: GCF_050003625.1. Classification (NCBI taxonomy): domain Eukaryota; kingdom Metazoa; phylum Arthropoda; class Insecta; order Diptera; family Muscidae; genus Haematobia; species Haematobia irritans. The sequence continues at coordinate 63,735,975 of NC_134399.1, read as the reverse complement.
AATGACTACTGTATGAGATGTCATGATGCGGAGGAAAAGGAATCAATTAAACATCTCTTGTGTGAGTGTCCTGCATTTTGTGTAAGGCGTAAGCGAATTACTGGAGGACCTGGAAAACATTAACTTAAGCAGTCTGTTAATGTTTTTTGGAACAATCTGGTTGGTTCAACAAAAGAAAATAATAGTGAAGGTTCAGTGGTTAAAACTAAAAGTGCCCATATGTAATTGGTACTTTTAGTTAAATGTGGTATCACAATGGACTGAATAGTCTAAGTGAGCCTGAAACTAAATCGGGCTGCCTAACCTAACCTAACATATACCCTAAACCACACTGAAAAAAATATTGTCGTGAGGTCAAAGATTTCATGTCTTTAAAATACGAATGCAAATTTTGCTTAGCATAAAAGACGCATTTCTTTAGTATAAAGTTTTTTTCCTTGACCAAAAGTCGATAAACTTTTCAATGAAGTCGTATTGTCCTTATAATTAAGTGATTTGATTTAAAAATGGATATCATAACATGAAAGAAAAAAATGTTTGGGCTAAGGTCAACTTGACTTTAATAATTCAAAAAAATATTTAAATTTAATGAAATTGTCTTTAAATTTGTTGTCTTTTTGCATCTTGACTACAAAGCAAAAAATCGTTCAAATATAGGACATGTTTTTCAACACTTTATTTTAAAGACGTGTTTTACTTGAAACACAGCATAATTTCTACTGGAAGTCGAGTCTTAATTTGGAAAATATAGTTGTCGTTATTTCGTTTTTAAAGGACTTTGATAGCATATGGTCACGGTATAATACTTTGATCTGCCAAAAAATACCAGAAATATTGATTTTGGACCCCATAAAATATATAGCGATCTATTCAGAATCAACTCCTGAGTCTGTCTGTTCATATATTTGTTGATCGCAGTATTCCGGTCGCAATTATTAACCGATGTTGATGAAATATGCTGTTGCTTTGACACAAGGACGAATTTCAGATCAAATTTAGATATAGCTCCCATATATATGTATGTATCCTTTACTAACCGATCGACGCCAATCGTAATCTAATTCACTACCCTTTGAGTGTGCAAAATTTCATCGAAATCGGTTCAGATTTAGATATAGCTCCCACATATCTGTATCGCTCGATTTTCACAAATTTGGCCATAACCAAATTTACTCAAATTTCAGATTTTGATTTATTAGCCGATCGTATTTAGACTTACACGTAGCTCTTACATAAATATATTTTCCGATTTGCACAAAATTGGATTTATTACCCACACTAATTGAACGGGTATGGTGACTTTGGGTAAGTGAAGGTAATACATGATGTTTTCAAAAATTCGAAACCATTGCCGATTTAACTTTAGGATCTTTCGAGAAAAATTTTTGGTTTATTTAGGTTTGAAATTCATTGAGTTGTACAAAGAAAAAACATATTGTACTAAGGATCCTGATCCTGAATCCAAAGATATTTAACTTCCCGTAAGGATTTTGGTACCGATTCCGTGTCAACGACGCAGCTTCTTTAAAATAATAATTTTTTTAAATTAAAAAATTTAAGTGAACTATCTGGCTTCTCATAGATTTACTAGGATCAATAAAATTAAAATTAGGATACAAATATCATTTATCGAATTTTCATTCTCTTTTCGGGCTATATTAATAATCCTATTCATGTACAAACAAAGTAAAAAATGTTTTCTTAATTCCAAAAAGACTTCAAACCAAAGATGTTAAATCCTCGGAATAAGTCCTAGCCTATATTTGAAGCCCCTTTTATGTTAAATCTAAAGACTCAATATTTCACTTAATTTATGGATGATTTCTTTTAATCTAAAATGTTTTTTCTTAACTTTAATGGAATCTTGGCTTATTTCAAAGACATACGACTTAAACGAAAGAACGCAAACTTCCTAAGTTAAATTCAATGACAAACATTTTTAAAGCAAAGATTATAAATTTTTAATTAAAATTGCATTATTTTAAAGAAATCTGTCCTTAATATTGTTCAAATTGCCTAACCTAAAATTAAGGTGGCATATTATCGTCAATATTTTTTCAGTGCATCTTTAAATAGAGTTTCTGTAACATTAAAATTGGGATAAATGTAAACTCTTTACCGAAATGTTCATTTTCTTTTTGAGATATATTGGCAAAACTATTTACATACGAATAAATAAATACGTCATTAAAAATCCAAATTATTTATTTCCATAGTTTAAATTTTTTCAGACTTCTCAAGATATATCTTATTTCATTTATATTAAGAATAACTTCTTTAAATTAAAAATGTTTATATTTACGTTAGCCTTACTTCAAAGGTACATGAGTCTGACGAGGGGACGCAAATTTAAAAAAGATGAATGTCTTAAATTTAAAGAAGCCACATTTTAAAATAGAAATAAAAAATTCTTTAATTAAATAATTTAGTGTCCTGAAATGCCTAAATTTTCTATTAGGACAATAGGTTTTAATTGTAAGATTCTGTCGCGGAATTTTATTCCAGATGAACGGAACTGCTAATCGTGGCTCTCATATTAATCTCCGAAACGAGACGGCATAGATTGTTACCATTTTTATACCGATCATTGAATTAATAAACATTTTTTAATAGTTCCAATCCATGGCATTAATGTATATATGCTCTTTTTTATTTTATGTCACTCATTACTCTTTTGACCATATATGCAATTTAATATTTTCCACATTTTTAAATGCCATTTAAATCAAGTTGGTTCTTTTTTCTTCTAATCACTTTATGATATTTTATCCATTTATATTCTCAAAAGACACCAAACCATGATATTTGGCCTTTATCCTTGACAGACGAGTAACCATTAATTATCAGAACTTGAATAATTTGTAATCACTTTATAATATTTTTCACTTATTTTTATATGTCTGTTTTTTTGTTTTTTTCTCACGGTTTTCTTAAAAACAAATAAGATGTTTCTTCAAGGACACACAGAGTATATTTATATATTGCGATTCAATTTCATTAATAATATGTCTGTCTGTCTGCATTTTTTTTTTATTATTTCCAAAAATTAAACAAACAAAAAAAACGAAAATCACATCACTGACCATTCTGTATGACACCTTCTGTATTTCTCCACAAATTTTAATGAAAAATAAATTATTTTTTTCAAGTTTTCGTTTTATTTTTTTTTAACTCCAACGGATTTTTGAAGCGATAATACAAAAACTTGGAGAGCGAAATAGGATTCACATCCACACAACTGCGTTGGGCGATAGTAAAATTAGAACTGTTTAGATTTTGACCAACACAACACGCATTTATATAAGAAACAAATTTCAGAACGTATGCCCAACTACCAGCACTAGCCAAATCCCCAATGTTGTGCCAATAGAGCTGGCAGAAGAAGATGATGGTTAGTTAGGTTGATGATGACGACTATGACAACCAAGATGAGGTACAGACGGATTTACGGCAAACGATTAATGGGTATTAAGTACAAAAGATAGGCGCTCATGCGCACTGCTCACATTAACTGAGTTAGAGTATTTGAGAAAGACAATGAGTGCTCAGTGGTTAACGTGCCGGTTCTCGAGACAAGTTCATGCCCAAAATGTCACTCATCATCACTCGTGTCCATCAGTCACACCCGCCTGCCAATGTGTGAACTCGGCTTAGCCATGTTACGATCACCACTATCCGCGCCCACCATCAAAATGACAACGAAGAATCTTTCCAGCCAGAATTCTCATATTTAATGACAATTGTGTGTTTCAGTCAATTAAAGAAGAAACAACAACAACGGGCCATATCCATGAAATGGATGAGTTTTGTGTGTAATCACTGACAAGATCTATAGATCAATTCCACTAGCAACTTTATTATCGCTACCATCATCATCAGCCTTAGGCAACAAGCTTCACCTGTGGTGCTACTACTATGACAGATCCGCCCGCATCATCAGAACTCGGCGTTTATTTACCGGATAATGTTACACTGATTGATACAGTCGATGTGCAGATGTTAATAATGTTGTCTTGATCTTGAGATCTTATGCGGTACGCCTACGCATCAAGCCTAGGTGACATATTCATAAGCTCATTTACATCCAACGGTTATCGAACAAATCATATTTATGGGCTGTTTCTGCAATAAATATTTGGTTGGATTGTAAACTCACATACATAACTTCATTAAGCATAATATCTTCACGTTGTTTTTAAAACATAAAAGTCCGACCAAAAAAATTTTTTGATTGTGAAAGAATCAAACCTAAATCTCAATGGAAAAGTTTTTATGCATGCAGAGAGAAGTTCACCACTGTGGTATCACAATGGACTGAATAGTCTGCCACCTAACCTAACCTTATGCATGCACATACACAGTAAAATTATCACCAAAATATTTCCAATTAAAAAGTTGATTGAAGTTGAAAATTTTTTTCAATTAATAAATTAATTGATACAATTAACCTTTTAATCAAGATAGAAACTTTAAGTTAATTAAGTCAATGATTGAAAATTTTTAAATTTTTAATTAAAAAAATAATTGATACAATTAACTTTTTAATCAAACTCGTAAGACTAAGTCAGTTAAAAAAAAGTGATGGACATTTTTTAAATATTTAGTTAAAAATTAATTTCAAACAATCAATTGTTAATCAATCTAAAAACAAAAAGCCAATGCAGAAAGTAATTGAAAATAATAATTTTTTAATAAAAACAATAATTGAGTTTTGCAATCAACATCAAGTAAAATTTTAATTGTAACAAATAAAAAAATAATTGAAATTTGCTAATGAAATCAATTTTATACCAGATATCGATAAATCCCGTTCCATATATTAATTTCTTAACCTCCCCCAAGTTTCCTATGAATTTCAAGTAATTCGAAGAAGTGTAGAATTTTCACTATTCGAAAGGAGAGTTCCATTGTAAAAATCTAATCACCTTCTGCCACGTTGCCTGCAAATATCAAGTGAATCGGGGAAGTTTAGATTTTGATCTATTCTTTTTAAAATAGAGACGCCGCTTCCTCTATCACAAATCCAAAAAATAAAGATCCCCTACTTTATTTTGTTTAAAAACCGCCTTACATTTGTAACAAAGGGATCAAGGTTTGTTTTCTTTAAATAAAGTTTCTTTAAATCGACTTGTATGTGCCCAACAAATTGGTTTATAAATGGAAATGTGTTGCTTGTGTGTTGATGGCTATAACTATAATTGTGAGTATCAGTGAGCATACAATTTTGAAAAAATGTTTGTCCAGTAAATAAAATTTTGACCAAATTTTATATAGAAAAAAAATTTGCAAAATTTTCTATAGAAATAAAATTTTGGCTAAATTTTCTATAGAAATCAAATTTTGACCAAATATATAGAAATAAAATTTTGAATAAAATTTTTATAGAAATAAAATTTGGCAAAATTTTTTATTGAAATACAAGTTTGAAAAAATTATCAATAGAAATACAATTTAAAAAAATGTGTAGCAAACAAAATTTTGCAAAATTTTCTATATAGAAATAAAATTTTGCAAAATATTCTATAGAAACAAAATTTTGACTAAATTTTATATAGACAAAAATATTTCTATAGTAATAAAATTTTAAATACATTTTTTATAGCAGTGAGCATCAGTAAGAAAAAAATTTTGTGAAAATTTGCTATAGAAATAAAATTTGACAATTTTTTCTTATAGAAATAAAATTTTGAAAAAAATTATCAATAAAAATACAATTTTAGAAAAATTTTTGTGTAGTAAATAAAATTCTGCAAAATATTCTACAGAAACAAAATTTTCTATAGAAATAAAATTTTGACCAAATTTTCTAATAAAAAAAAATATTACTATACAATTTTGGCAAAAGTTTCTATAGAAATAAAATTTTGACCAAATTTTCTAATAAAAAAATCTATTACTATAAAATTTTGGCAAAATTTTCTATAGAAATAAAATTTTGACTCAAATTTTTATAGAAATAAAATTATCAATAGAAATAAAATTTTAAAAAAATGTTTGTGTAACAAACAAATATTTGCAAAATTTTCTATAGAAATAAAATTTTGCAAAATATTCTATAGAATCAAAATTTGACTAAATTTTCTACAAAAAAAAATATTTTTATAGTAATACAATTTTGAATAAATTTTTTATAGAAATAAAATTGTGACAAAATTTGCTATAGAAATAAAATTTTGACAAACCTTTTTATAGAAATAACATTTTGACAAAATTTTCTATAAAAAACAACTTTGAAAAACCTTTCTGTCAATATTACATATATGGTCTTAAAATAAAATTTAAAAAAAAAATAATTTCGATTGTTCGAAATATTGATATGGGCATTAAAATGGACCGATCCAGCCCATCTGCTAGTCTAACATTCTAGGAAACATAAAAAGATAGCCGTAATTGGAAGTTGATTTTCATTTACAATCATGCTGTACATTGATCGAATGAATAACGCAATGGAAACTAATTTGCGTAAAAACTTGCTTAGTTACAAAATGTGAAGTGTTTTAAAAAATTTGGTTTAGTCGGAGTCGAGCAAAATTTTTACGACTCCGACTTCAGCAAAATCTTCAGACTCCGACTCCGGCTCCACAGCCCTGGATGACACACATCATTTAAGGAATATTTGACATTTGCTTTCAGCTGTTGAAGTTAACATACAATTTATTACTTTGTATGTTAACTTGAAAAAAACTTGAAAATTGCAAGTATGGTTAATGCATGCTTGTAGATATTTAGGAACTTCTGTTAACCTCCCGCGTATTTTTTTCTCCACATTCCGACCATATGTATTACGAATTTGATTGAGAATTGTTTTGCTTTTTAAGGATTAACATATTTTTTACCCCTAAAAACCCCACAAAAAATGCGACCCCTAAAAATCCCCCTAATGTGATAAACCCCCAACCTGCCAACACTGTACTGTCATAATTAGATAACTAACCAACGGTTCTATACCTGTGGGTATTTATTTAAGTAAATTATATTAAAATCCCTGTAGCTTAAGTAGCTCCCAAAATTCCCCCAGTCCAGATGGAATTACTCCCATGGATATGCAATCAGTCGCTGAAAGAATTATTCTGTGGTTGTCAGCTATATACAAAGTCTATATCAATTTATATTCCGTTCAAATCCCGCCGTCCAAATGGAATTATTTCCATGGCCGTGCAAGTAGTGACTTACAAAATGGAGACAGCTCTTGTGGTTTTGCGATCAACCTGAACGGTGTCGTCACTACACTGAAAAAACATACACTGTTTGAACTAAATTGTATTCCCTTTTTGAGATTTCCACAGTGCATACAACATGCGAAATGTAATGTAGGCTATTAAATCACACATTACAAAATTACTCTCTCTTAAAAAATGAACTAAAAGTAAAAAAATCGTTAGCGGAAAATCCTGACTACACTGAAAAACGTATTAACCTTATATGTATATGAGATTATGCAACCTACATTTTAGGACACGTAATTTAGACAATATTAAGGACAAATTTCTTTACAGTAAATAAATTTGAATTAAAAGAAAGTTCATTATATTTGAAATAAGGCACATTTTTAATTAATCAGAGCCTACACTAATAGAATAAATTGCATTTCACAATCGTGAACGGACGTTGTCAAAATGAAACGGAAACGTTCACAAAAAAATCAAAACGGAATGTTCACGATTTCGTCAACGTCCTATGACAAGCCCATGTTAAATTCATCGCTTCTGCGTCAGTTTTGCACCACTTCCGGATCCAAAAAGAACATTTTCATTATTTTTTTGGCGACGTTTTTTTTGCTGGGCAGTAAATAAAGCGTCGCCAAAAAAGTAGTGAAAATGTTCTTTTTGAATCCGGAAGTGGTGCAAAATTGACGCAGAAGCGATGAATTTAACATGGGCTTGTCATAGGACGGATGTCCACCATTTCAACCGCCGTTGCACTGAATATGCATCACTTCTAAAGGCGCGATTCGAATTCAGTGTTTTGATTGTGAATTAAAAAATTTTGTGATTTTTTGAAAAAATATTTTTAAAATTTTTTATGGTTTTTAATGCATTCCAACGCTTATCTGAAATGCTTGACCTAAAATATTTTCTAAAATTCGCAAATTTTCTAGAATGGATTTAGCATTTTTTTAATTAGAAAAATTTTATTATTTTATAAATCCTTATTCCTTTTTAATCTATTTGAAACAAAAAAAGTAAAAATCACGCTTAAAAAATATGAAAAAGGCGAGTTATAAAAAATTGAATTGAACCTGAGTAGAAAGAAAAAGAACATCTGTGGGAGGACATTTTTGGAAGTGTTTTTAAAGTTGTTCCTTTAGAAGTACCTGCATCTTTTTTTGTTTTTTAAGCCTCGAATATTAGGCTTCGACTCAACATTATTTTCATTATATTTCGTAATATGCGGATGGAAAGTTTATAAACAATTAGTACGCTATAGGTAGAGAATCACTCTATCGACCAAAGCCAGTTGTATAAATTGTTGCATTCTCGCACTGTAGATAAAAGTTCCACATATGAATTAACAATTTATTATTACTCATTAATAGAATTTTAAAGTGCTCACCGACCAATATGCATACCTGAATATAACATTTCCAAATGAAACTGAAACCAAACAGACAAATGGACAATGATTTATGGTCAAGATCGAGCAATTCCATTGGGTTGGGTTTACCCTTTGCAATACGAATATTGCATTTCTATCAAAAATGTCAATAAACTTTCGGATTAATGTGTTGAAAATATAATTAAAAAAATAATTAATTTACCTAGTGAAAGAGGACTAACCGAATATTTAATTTATCAATAATGATTTTTTAATAGAGAAGATTAAATATTGAATACTATCATATAGTGCTTGCTATGAAATGCCCAGCAAAAAAAGGAATGAAACTATTCTTTTTGGATCCGGAAGTGGTGCAAAATTGACGCAGAAGCGATGAATTTAACATGGGCTTGTCATAGGACGGAAGTGCTCCACTTCAACAGCCGTTGCACTGAATTTGCATCACTTCTTTTGGTGTGATCCGAATTCAATGTTTTGGAGGTAAATTTAAAGATTCTGTGATATTTTGTCAAAGAAATATTTTTTATAATTTTTTAAAATTTTTAATGGATTCTAACGCTTGTCTGAAACGTTTGACCCAAAATATTTTCAAAAATGCACATTTTGTTCAGATTGGATTTAACATTTTTGTCGACAAAATTTGTGGATGGGAATTTTCCCCTGACTGCTAGCGCCACATCATCTGCGTATGCCACCACGTTTATCCTTTCTTTTTCTAGGGAAACCAGAAGGTTGTTTATAGCAACATTCCAAAGAAGAGGTGATAAAACTCCTCCTTGGGGAGTGCCTCTGTTCACATATCTTTGTATGTTTGCTTGTCCTAGTGTGGCTGGAATACGTCTCTTTATTAGAAGTTCGTCTAACAGCCTGAGTATACCTGGATCAACTTTCAGAGTTGTCAGTCCATTTAATATCGAGCTCGGATTGACATTATTGAACGCCCCTTCTATGTCTAGAAACGCCACGATTGTGTATTCTTTGACAGATAGTGAGCTTTCAATAAAGCTGACTAGTTCATGCAATGCGGTCTCAGTAGACCTGCCCTTCGAGTATGCATGCTGTCGTTTCGAGAGCAAACTTGAATCCACGCTAGTTCTAAGATACATGTCTATCATCCTCTCCAGGGTCTTAAGTAGGAATGAGGATAAGCTGATTGGTCGGAAATCGTTCGCACTCGAGTGAGAGGCTTTTCCTGCTTTAGGTATGAAGACGACTTTTGTTTTCCTCCACTTTTCTGGAATATATGCTAAGTTTACACATCGTTTATATATCACCGTCAACCAGGGGATAATTCTTTCAGCCACTGCTTGTAATTCCGCCGGAGTAATTCCATCAGGTCCGGGGGATTTGAATGGTCCAAAGCTATTTAAAGCCCATTTTATTCTAGATTCCGATACAATTTCCTCGATAGGATATGACCGCTGAGCCTCTGTTACACCGCCAGAACATGGTTCAACCGTCTGATTTCCAGCGAAGTGTGTGTCCAAAAGTACCTCCAACGTCTCCTCACTGGACGTTGTCCAATTTCCCTCCGATGTTTTAATGAAACCTGGAGCGGTGTTAGTGGATGCTAGTACCTTCCGTAGTCTGGAAGCCTCTGACGTATTCTCAATACTGCTACAGTAATCATACCAAGATTCATCTTGTAAGTGTCCCAATCCTCCGGAGCTCTTGTGGACTTTGCATTGTTGAAGAGCTTCCTGCAGGATTTCCTCATATTACTTAACTCCGTAGTCCACCATGGCGGCCGAGTTTTTCCCCTTGGCTTTCCTCTAGGGCAAGCAGCTTTCAGTGACATGTTGAAGGCCTTAGTAATCCGCTCCACTGCGTGTTCGATATCTTGCACAGTGCTCATATTTGTCTTTGGCATTTCCGGTATCATCAAATTGAATGATTCCCTATACCTATTCCAATCAGCTATCCTAACATTTGGCGGAAATATGGTCTTTGAAGTACGAACAGCCAATCTGAAACTGATGTAGCGATGATCTGAGAAGCTATGTTCCCTCAAAACTTGCCACTCAGATATCTTATCATTCAGTTCCAGAGGTCAACGTGACGTCCAAAACCTCTTGCCTGTTTCTGGTGACGAAGGTTGGTACATCTCCCTTATTGCAAACTACCAGGTTAGTACGCAAAATAAACTCTATTAGCGACTCTCCCCTTGCATTAGTATCACTACTTCCCCAAATACTATGATGTGCATTTGAATCGCATCCCATAATGAGTTTTGTCTTTGTTTTTAGTGACTCCTCAACTAAGGTCTTAACGGCACAGGGTGGCATCTCCCTATCATGTCCCATGTAGACCGAAGATACCCAATATTTGCATGTGGATATCTCTAGACTGGCTACGACAGTGTCTGCATTGCTCAATGAAGGAAGCAGAAACAAGTTTAGTTCGTTTTTAGCAATTATACATGCTCGATTTATATCGTTACCGGTATTATGCAAAAGTTTCAAACCCGGAGTGCTGAATTCACAGATCTTGTTCTTATATATGAATGGTTCTTTAATAAGAACTACATCTATGTCTCCTTTCATCAGGAGAACTTTTAAGGCAGCACAAGCGGCCTTACAATGGTGAAGATTTATCTGGAAGAACCGTAGAACCATCCAAATTTTCAACCACCGTCACATCAGCCGCTTCAATTGAGTCATCAAGGGCTTCCTCTTCACAGATCTCGGTGACTCTCGCAACAATCCGCGGTTCAGCTTTGGTGAGGTTTGAGACTGTAGAAACTTCCCGCATATGATTTTCGCCATAGTCTGCAGGTTTTATGTCTCCTTCGGCTTCGCTAGGAGATTTTTTCACTGCTGACTCTACCGGAGGCTTGTCCGTTTCGGAATCCTTTGGCTGATCGCTTTTGTATACCTTCATATGGATATCATGAAAGCCATAACTTACACGTCCTTGGGTCTGGGCTAGTTGTGGCAGTGACTCTATGTTTAATATAAACACCGCATGTCGTCTTGGTCCATCCACCTCATCCAAACGACCAACCTTCCAATCGGCGGTTGGAAGATCTGGGTTACATTCTGTTAGTCTCTCTAGTATTGACTCAGGATCAGGAGGGTTTGCCGGTATCCATGCATGTGCTCTAGGTTTAGCCGGTATGTCTTTTTTATCGACTAAGTCCAAAGCGGCTCCTTCCCAAACTGCACCAATAAGCATCAATGCAGCTTTAAAGCAATCCATAGACCTCTGGTCCGCAAAAGCTATTAACTTATATCGTCCTTGATACCATCCAGCATCTTGCCGTCGAGGACTTGGTCCGGGAAACTTTTTTCGCACTTCTGTGTAGACACCAGACATCGCGTTCTCAATTTCCTCCCATTTTTGCCTTGGAATCATACCGTCCAATACTCCTTTATTAATAATAGCCATCACAAGGCTGTCTTTTGCAACTGAGGCAAACGATCTTTGATCCCGTTTAGAGGATGGCAGCTCATCCGGTGATCGTTCCCTTTTTCCAGCTTCAAGAATTCCTTGAGCCCATTTTAAGGAATCGCTTTGCTTAGCCGACAACGTGCTTGGGTCGACTGATCCTAATTTCTTTAGGATAAACAAAGCATTTCTTCGTTCCTTGACTCTCTTTCGAGAGGGATTGCCTCCTTTTGATGTCGTCACCTTAGAAAAGGTTCGACTTGCCAAAGTGTCACCGCCAGTCGACCCGTCTACAGGTCGACTAATTGGGCCTGACTCTTGGTCGCTGCCCAAATTTATAACTTCAGTCGTTACCCGTCCACTGGGCCCTGAAGTTAGCAACCCAGTGGATGACTTTGAATTTCGCTGCATGGTGGTTTATTATTTCCACCACACGTGAAATTCGTAATAAGTACTTACGATGAAATACTCCGCTATTAGAAAACACGTCCGTTCAGTTCGACGGTTGAATAATAATTCAATTGGGTATCTTAACATGAAAGAAAATTTGGTTTGACTAAGGTCAAACTTTTATAATTTGATGACCTTTTGTATCTTGACTACAAAGCTAAAAATTGTTTAAAAATAAGAGATAATTTTTAACCCTTTGTTTTAAAGGCTTATTTACTTGAAACATAGCATAATTTCTACTTGTAGTCGAGTCTGAAAATGTATTTGTCGTTAACATGAGTTTAAAGGTCTCTGATAGCACGTTAAGAAAAAAATTGAAAAAACAAAGAAATTAATCTTTGTTTCCTAGAAATAAGTACGCAAAACTTAAATTTAAAAGAGAATTGTGTCTAAAATTTGTACTTACTTCAATTTTCCGCTTCTTTGACTCGAAATCAATATCCAAATTATTAGCTTAAAGACATCATCTTAGGAACCGGGAGTGCTCTTTTATCAATGTAGAATGGCACAACAACATGCCATTAAAACCCTGTTGCAATTACCCAGCAAAAAAAGCGTCGCCTTTTTGGATCCGGAAGTGGTGCAAATTTGGCGCAGAAGCGATGAATTTAACATGGGCTTGTCATAGGACGGATGTCCATCATTTCAACAGCCGTTGCAGTGAATTTGAATTACTTTTTAGGGTGTGATCTGAATTCAGTGTTTTTGGATGTTAATTAAAAAATTTTGTGATATTTTGCCAAATAAATAATTTTTTATGATTTTTAATGCATTCCAACGCTTGTTTGAAACGTTTGACTTTAAATATTTTCAAAAATTCACAATTTTTCTAGAATGAATTTAGAATTTTTATCGACAAAATTTGAACAATTTGTCCCATTTTATTAATTCTTACTCTGTTTTTAATCTATTTGAAACAAAAAAAGTAAAAATTACCTTTTAATAATATGAAAAAAGCGAGTTATAAAAAATTTTATTAAAAGAACTTCCTTTGTAGTTCAAATAAAGAACATCTTTGGGAGAACATTTTTGGAAGTGCTTTTAAAGTTGTGCCTTTAGAAGAACTTCAAAATTTTGTTTGCTGGCTAGTTATCACAGCAATTATTGTTGACTAGGAACAATGCATTGTGTAATCGTTCACCAATCAGGTGAATTCCGTAATGTTTCTAAAAATAGATTTCTATTTGTTATAAAAAACGGAAATATTGAATTTGAAGAAAATAATTTTTAAACCAAAAATTATTAACTTTCTTTTAATTAAAAATTCTTGATTTTAATGAAATATGTACTTAATATAGTGTAAACTACGTATACCAAACTTTAGGTTGCACATTCTTTCACAGTTGGCCAATATAGTTTTCAGTGCATGCAATGTTCTTTGAAAACATCTCGTAATGGTTTGTTATATATAGTATATATAGTATATAGTAGTATATAGTTTGTTATATATAGAGAGAAGTTCACCACTGTGGTATCACAATGGACTGAATAGTCTAAGTGAGCTTGATACATCGGGCTGCCACATAACCTAACCTAACCTAACCTATATATAGTACATATAGAACACATCCAATTGATATAACAGTACATTGTACGTAATTCGGTACTTTGTTCTGGAGATTTGTGGCCGTACATTACATATTTGAAATTCAAGTGAATTTGATTCAGTTCAAATTTAGATTTTCAGGAAAATTGTTTTTTTAATTTCTAGGGCGAGTCTTACATTTTTGACTAAGCCGTCAAGAAACTCGTATCACCTTTCATATAATATCAGATCTAAATTTTATAGATTTATATGGTAAATGGTTATTAATCGAAGTGGATAATTTTAATCAGTCCAATTGAGGCTATATCAAAATTAAAATCACAATACTAACGTTATTTAGTGGCCTTTAAGTGTCCAATTGCGAACATGTTAGATACAAATTACTATTTCCATTGGCCCAAGAAATCGAATCGGGAAAATCGTCTATAAAAGAGTTATATCGTAACATTGATTGATATAAAATATATTTGGCAAAGCTCATTTTTCAGCTAAAATACCTCCATATTTTTAATTTTAAGCAAATCGAATAAACGTTGTTGGCTTCCATGCCATCATGTGATCTCATCGTGTGATCGGTCTATATAATAAATTTGGCATAGCACTGTCTAATTGCATTTTCCCTCACATCTTTCTCACTTCCACGAGGTATTTGAGTTCTTAGCACCTTTTCTGTAATACAAACACTATAGAAGAAATTATTCGATTTTATAATTTTTTTAAATTTTATGTTTCGCCTGGACGGAGAATCGAACCGCGGACCATGCAATTTGTAAGCCAACACACTATCCAGCTATGTAGCTGTTATTGTCATCAATAGAAAGTTATCCATATAAGTTATATTTATATAGCATAGCTTGTCGCACCCACGAGCCGATTAAACAAGCTTTATTTAACAGAAGCATACATTTGCTACGTCCGCCTTGCATACCGAGGGTCTTGGGTTCGAGACCTGCTTCGACCGAACACCAAAACGATTTTTTGTTTTTTTTTTTACATATATTCCAGATAGGTTCGGAAGATTCCGAAAAGATGTTCAACATTATATACAAATATATTAAACTTTTACTATGAACTGTAAAATGTCAGAAAAGAACAGTGCTTGATATAAACAAACCCAGCAAAAAAATTTGGAAGTTCTTCCAAAGGCACAAGCACTTCCAGAGGATGCACTCCCAATGATGTTCTTTTTACTACTTTTAATGGGTAATTTCAACTTTTTTATTTCAAATGGGTTAAAAAAAGAGTAAGAATTCATAAAATGGTACAAATCATTTAAATTTTGTTGAGAAAAATTCTAACTCCAATCCGAAAAAATTGTGAATTTTTGAAAATATTTGAGGTCAAACGGTTCAGACAAGCGTTAGAATCCATTAAAAAATATAAAAAAATATAAAAATTATTTTTTTGACAAAATATCACAGAATTTTTTAATTTACATCCAGCACATTGAATTCGGATCACACATAAAGAAGTGATGCAAATTCAGTACAACGGCTGTTGAAATGGAGGACTTCCGTCCTATGACAAACCCATGTTAAATTCATCGCTACTGCGTCAATTTTGCACCACTTCCGGATCCAAAAAGAACATTTTCATTACATTTTTGACGACGCTTTTTTTGTGCTGGGGAAATGAACTGTGTTGTTGGTTCAAAAATACTTTTTTTTTATTGAAAAAATAAAAAAAAATTTGTAACAAATGAATTTTTTGGTGATAAAAGTTTAAAGTTTTCGAAGAAATTCAAAAGAACTCTAAGAAAAGGAAAACATGTACACGTTTTCCAAACGTTTTTATACCCTCCACCATAGGATGGGGGTATATTAACTTTGTCATTCCGTTTGTAACACATCGAAATATTGCTCTAAGACCCCATAAAGTATATATATTCTGGGTCGTGGTGAAATTCTGAGTCGATCTGAGCATGTCCGTCCGTCCGTCTGTTGAAATCACGCTAACTTCCGAACGAAACAAGCTATCGACTTGAAACTTGGCACAAGTAGTTATTATTGATGTAGGTCAGATGGTATTGAAAATGGGCCATATCGGTCCACTTTTACGTACAGTGAGTCACAGTGAAAATGGCCCACCCACACAAATTTAGTTGTTAGAATGAAAACCATTTCATTTTCTTGCAAATATATATTTCAATTTCTTTTATTTTCTTAAAATATAGATAAATACAAACTAAATATAATATTAGAAAGACCTTAAAATTCTATCAATTCATAAAACAAAAATGTTTTTAAGGAAAACAAAAAAACTCACGCCACAGTGAAAATGACCCAAAATGTTTAACTAAATATTTTAATTCAATAAATTATATTTAATATTTAGTGGAAAATCCTTTTTGTTTAATGACTGATTTTAAGCGTCATGGCATGGATTCTACCAATTTTGTTGTGTAAGAAGGGCTTTTTTTTGCCATTCTTCCACTAGTGCTCTCTTCAAGTCTTCCTTGCAGGATATATGATATTTTCGAATTTCCACTTCAAGTTTATACCACAAATTTTCTATTATATTTAAGTCCGGAGACTCGGCTGGAGATTTTATGACACGCGGACAATTATAAAGCAGCCACTCTTTTACAACATGAGCTGTATGTTTTGGGTCGTTGTCTTGGTAAAAATTAAATCAGCTACCAATGCCCAGCTTTTCCGCACATTGCTTCAAATTATATTTCAAAATAGACAGATATTGCATCTTGTCCATGTTGCCTTCAATAAAAATGAGATTTCCAACACCCGCAGCAGAGCAAGAACCCAAAACCATCACATGCCCTCCGCCGTGTTTAACAGTTGGCCGTAAATTCTTTGGGCACAGTTCTTCGTTTGCTTTTCTCCACACATTTCTTCTACCATCTGACCCAAAAAGGTTGAATTTCGACTCATCTACGAATAGAACATCTTTCCAAAACGAAAATTCTTTTGCTGTATACGCATGGGCCAATAGTAATCGGTCTCTCTTATTCTTAGCACCTACGAATGGTTTCTTTCTTGCAATTCGTCCATGTAATACTGATCTGTGGAGAACTATTCTGATGGTTTCTGCATGGCAATTCACTTGGAGATGTTTGGCCACCAAATCTCGAATATTTGGAGCACTTAGTTTGGGGTTAGATCGACATTTATTTACTATCCATCGTTCATCTCTGTCAGAAAACAGTTTTTTTTTGAACTGGATCTCGGCTTATCAATGATCCGATTTTCATCGGTATACCTTTTAATTACATTTTTTAATGGTTCCACGAGGGACTTGAACCATTTCTGCAATTCGCCTTTGAATTACGCCGTTTTTTAAATGATTTATTATTAAATTTCGCATCTCAAACGAAGTGTGAGGTCCCATTTTTCGATTGTTTTATCTTTTTTTTTAAGAAAATTTTAATCGACCACTTTGTTGCGTGTTTGCACTTTTAATATTCTAAGAACATTGTAATGTAACAGACAAAAGCAAATGTGATGAAATGCTGGAAGAAAACCGTTACATTTTTGCCATTTCTTTTGGTGGGCCATTTTCACTGTGGCATGATATTTCTGACATTTCTCTTAAATGTCTGATTCCAATAATTTGTAGCTGAAACCTGGTGGGCAATTTTCACTGTGACTCACTGTATAGCCCCCATATAAACGGACCCCCAAATTTGGCTTGCGATTGCTCTAAGAGAAGCAAATTTCATCCGATCCGGCTGAAATTTGGTACATGGTGTTAGTATATGGTCTCTAACAACCATGCAAAAGTTGGTCCACATCGGTCCATAATTATATACAGCCCCCATATAAACCGATCCCCCGATTTGGCTTGCGGAGCCTCTAAGAGAAGCAAATTTCATCCGATTCGGCTGAAATTCGGTACATGGTGTTGGTATATGTTCTCTAATGACCATGCAAAAATTGGTCCACATCGACCCATGATTATATATAGCCCCCATATAAGCCTATCCTCAGATTTGACCTCCGGAGCCTCTTAGAGGAGCAAAATTCATCCGATCCAGTTGAAATTTGGTACGTGGTGTTAGTATATGGTCTCTAACAACCATGCAAGAATTGGTCCATATCGGTCCATAATTATATATAGCCCCCATATAAATCGATCCCCAGATTTGTCCTCCGGAGCCTCTTGAAGAAGCAAAATTCATCCGATCCAGTTGAAATTTTGAACATGGTGTTAGAATGTGGTCTCTAACAAACACGCAAGAATTGGTCCATAAACCGTTCCCCAGATTTGAACTCCGGAGCCTCTTGGAGGAGCAAAATTCATCCGATCCGGTTGAAATTTGCAACGTGGTGTTAGTACAAGTCCGCTAATAACCATGCCAAAATTGGTCCACATCGGCCTATAGTTATATAGCCGATCCCCCATCACACAAAAATTGGTCCATATCGGTTCATAATCATGGTTGCCACTCGAGCCAAAAATAATCTACCAATATTTTATTTTTATAGAAAACATTGTCAAAATGTTATTTCTATAGAAAATTTTGTCAAAATTTTATTTCTATAGAAAATTTTGTCAAAATTTTATTTCTATAGAAATTTTTTTTTTAAATTTTATTTCTATAGAAAATTTTGTCAAAATTTTACTTCTATAGAAAATGTTGTCAAAATTTTATTTTGTCAAAATTTTATTTCCATAGAAACTTAATTATATACGTATTTAATCGGCCCTTTTGTATTTTAATATATACCACGTATGGACTATGTGGTATATATTACGTTGTTGGGAAGTTTTAAGATACCTTGCCATCGGCTTCAGTAGAAGTTTCTACGCAATCCATGGTGGAGGGTACATAAGCTTCGGCCTGGCCGAACTTACGGCCGTATATACTTGTTTTTTATTTTCTTTAAAATGAATTATTAAAGAAAAGAAAACGTGAAAACATTGCCATTTTAGAGCGATAATGTCAACTTGATACCGTCCCTAAAGGTAAAAATGAACCCAGCAAAAAAAAAGCGTCGCCAAAAAAGTAGTGAAAATGCCTTTTTTTGGATCTGGAAGTGGTGCAAAATTGGCGCAGAAGCGATGAATTTAACAAGGGCTTGTCATAGGACGGATGTCCACAATTTCAACTGTCGTTGCACTGAATTTGCATCACTTCTTAAGGTGTGATGCGAATTCAGTGTTTTGGATGTGAATTAAGAACTTTCGTGATATTTTGACTAATAAATAATTTTTAAAATTTTTTATGATTTTTTAATGCATTCTAACGCTTGTCTGGAACGTTTAACATCAAATAATATCAAAAACTCGCAAGTTAGAACGGATTTAGCATTCCTTTCGGCAAAATTTAAATAATTTGTACCATTTTATTAATTCTTAATTTGTTTTTCCTATTTGAAACAAAAACATTTTAAATTTCCCATTAAAAATATGAAAAAAGAGAGTTATAAAAAGTTTACTCAAATGAACTTCCTGTGCAGTTAAAATAAATAACATCTTTGCGAGAAAGAAGGCACAACTTTAGAAGCACTTCCAAGTTTTTTTGTTGGGAAATTAAGTACAAAATTATTCGTTAATAAATATTCATATTTATTTGTATTTCTAAATACGATAAATTGTAAATGCATTTAAAATGGTATTAAATGCTAGTAAATAAATTTATGTTTAAATTGTAAAATTATTTATGTTTATATTCGACTTCACGTTCTTCTTTTGTTAGAGTTTTTGAATTTCTCAAAGTTGCCTCAAAATTGGTTCAGATTTAAATGTTTCCCATATTTACACGCTGCGCCACACTGTGGAACATTGTGTTCCAAGTCTAACAAATGTTGTCCAGATTAAAATATATGTATATGGGAACATAAACCTTTATATATAGCACCCAACACATTTGACGGATTTTATATGGTATCGAAAATGTGTATCTACAAAGAGGTGCTGGGCATAATATAGTCGGCCCCGCCCGACTTTAGACTTTCCTTACTTGTTTTGCTTACGTAATTCCGAATTCCATAACCGCAGGTATCTACACCGGGTCTAATTTATAAGGAGAGAACAATTAAAATACCAATGAATAATTCTGAAGAAGCATCTGTTCTCTCAAGGCTGCACTTGGTTCTCAGACAATTTATAACACATTGCAAAAATTATTTTTGGCAATTTTAAATTCATGAGTTTAAAAGATTAATTTGTTATCTTCGTCATCTTCTTTAGAAGATAGAGAACTTAATATCTTCAATCGTTATTTTTTTTCTTGTTAATTTCAAATCTTATAATTAATAATGGTCAGTGTCATCTAATACGGTATTTAAGCTTATTTCATTGATTCTTTCTTACACAATTTGTCCTCTGGCTAGAGATTGATTAATGAAGAAGTAATTGGTACAAACCTATTAAGTTTATGCTATGGTAAATTAAAATTCTTTGGTTAAGCGGTTTGTCAAACATTTGATTGATCTCACACGAATATTCTATGTTTCTCATCAATATGCCAAAGAATATTATCAGGGTAAATGGTAATCAAATGAGAAAAGGTTAAAATCATTTTACGGAATGGAGTATACAACGATATTCTGAAATATTCTACAAACCTAATTTATTCTTTACTTCAGAGCAGAAATCTGAGCGTGATACCTGTCATTAGTTACGCTGGAAATGAATTTTTATTTATTTTTATTATTATTATTATTTATTTTTTTTTTGAGTTAACATGAATGAAAATAAATGGTAAGAGTCATCGTGGTACAGCGTAACATACAGAGTTTCATGGATTAATACCCAGTATTTGGTGAACACCATACTGAAAATTTATTGACCAAATATGAACCTACATTTATTTCTATGCACAGAAAAAAAAGTGTCTTGTAAATTTAAGGACCATTTTGACTTCCACATAGTTCAACAAATTTACTGTAATATAGTTCATTTTTCGTAACCACAACGAAAATTAACTTAGCTAAAGGAAAACTTATAAAAATTCAGTAAATGTTTTTTAGTTCACTAACTACGAAATGGGAAGGATTTTTCCTTAAATAAATTTCCAACACAGTAGTTAATGCATCGTTGATTCTATTATAAAAATACATGGGCAATATAAAAATCTTACTACGAAATGTAGACAATTTACTAAGAAAAAATTTTGTATGGAAAAAAATTTTTGTAGTAAAAATTAACTTAACGACATTACCGATTCGTATGATGGCTACCTACAGATTATTTCCCTTTTTATTATAAGTTGGAGTGTTTTTCCTCACATTGAAAATTGTAGATAAAGTAGAATAAAAAGTAGTTAATATAATCCTTGCCGGGTGTATATCATTTTTTATAGATTCCTCATAGATTTGGTATATATTTTACCTTAACTTATAGATAGAATTCAAACTAATCAATAAACGTGCTACTGGAAAATGTGAGTGCATCATGTGAGGGAGTTTTTAAGAGACATTTTGTGTATATCTCATATGATTGTTTGTGTTTGTTATTGCGTCATTTATGCTGTTGTTGGTTGTTTTGATTCCAGAGACAATGGAATGTTCCTTGTGTGTTGTTGGTATCTTTTGTGGTGAGAGTTGTTTTCTTGCAATAGCGAGATCAGAAATGGATCGTGTGTGTGTGTGGAGTTGTTTTTCTTTACGGAGTTGTTTTTCTTTATGGCTATTTGTGTCTTTGAGTTTTATTGTTGCATTCAGTTATGTTGATGCATTTATGAAGTGCACACGTGGTTTTAATTTTGCAAAATTGTACGTGAGGTATTGGTGATTATTAATGAAAATACATTTATTTCGAAACATTTTATAAACTGAGAAGTGAATGATGTGATGTTAGAGTAATCAGAAACGCTTTTTATTGATAAAAAACAAATAACAGATTAAGGAACTGTATATTTCTGTTAATAGTTTAAAATTAGTGCGGATTTTTAATTGATTTACATAAAAAATATACAACATGAGTGGTAATAGGATGATCTATATTTATTCTACATCTGGATCACAGGTTGGAGATGCAACCATGTTTTTGAATCTATAATTTTTATGTTACAGCAATTCCTACAGGTGAGTACTAAGTTCGAGTTTAGACGCTAAAAATAAAAATAAATTACTAAGAAAAGTATAAAATTGTACGTCTTCCGATACAAATTTAAATATAACTTGATGGAGAATAGCCCAAACCAAGTTTTTTATAAAGATTATTTTTTTATAATGGATTATTAAAGAAAACGTATCATGAAAATTGCGATTTTAGCCTCTAAACTCGAACTTAATATCCACCTTAAATACTAAATGCTATACTGACAATTGGAAATTATGTCTAATTTTTGTTTTCATTTTTTATTTCAAATATATTCTGAGAATAATTTCAAAAACGTCCCATTAGTCCATGAATATGATTTCAATAATGTACCAACTGGATGGATTTTTCTATAAACGGTATTTTGTCCGTTTTTAATAAAACTAAAATTTAAATTTATTAAAAATTATTATTTTCACTTGCAGGTAAACAGGTCTTGTAATGGTATTTTTTTGAATATTCTTACTGTTTAATGCTAATTAAGCTGATATCCTTATTGGCTCTAGGAAACACTCTTGAAAACCGTAAGTTAAAAATCAATATGAACGATAGAATTTGATAATATTTTTCTTATATTTTGTATAACTTTGCAATTTCAGATGCTTATAAGACAAATCCGCCCAACAAAAGTTAGCCAAAATCGATGAAATTGGACAATTCAATATATATTTCATCTGGATAGAAAACATGGAAATTTAAATTAATTAGTTTAGTCCTAATAACGTAGAATATTACTCTTTTGAAGAAGCAATTACTAACTACCGACAAGTAACTGCATCCAACGTACTAATAAAAATATTTCCTTTATTGTATATCATAAACCATAGTTTTGTGTAATATAATAATAATTTTTTGGAATAAAATACTGGTGGTTATAGAAAATTGACTTGTTTTGTACGAAAAATTTATTAGTTGTATACAGGCTTGTTGTACCTTTGATTCCTCAATTTCTCTACTTTTTTGAAAATTATACCGACAAACAGTTTATTTCAAACCAATTTCTTAATACAGGTTTCCCAAAAAATTTTTCATTTTTTCCGGATAGCAGGAATATTTTTAATGAGTTTAACTATATTCTTCCCACAGCATAGTAATAATGAACTAAAATACGATGCAATACATGAACTAATTTATAAGAAAATCATGAACTTATCTAGATGAAAAAAATCTTTGGCGCCAAATCATGGTCATTCTTACTATGGGTTAGTTCATTTTTCATAAAAAATAGTAAACTTTTTTTTCGGTGTGGATTTTTAAATTTTATACGACATAGATTTAAAATTGCCATATAAAGCAAGTTTAGATACAATTCATCAACTGACTTGTTTGTGTAGCGCAGGTGCGTTCAGTAGGACAGGAAAATATTCCCTTAATGTCATTCTGCATCTATTGCTTTGACATATTGGCCAAAGAGTCAGCCGCAACAACGGCTCTACGGTTGCGCGAGCGACCGCTGTGGTCGGAAAAAAGGCACGGTCAAGTTTGGTTCTCCAAATAATGCCAGGAAGGTTGAAAATCTAATTCTCAACCGTGAGGAGTGGTGCACACAGACCCGGGGAATAAACGTTATATAGAATTCTCACAACGATTACTCTATATATTCTAAAGATCTGGAACTTCAAATAGCGAAAAATTACCTAATCACTGTAGTGTTTTCTGGCTGAAATATTAACAATAAAAGAGGTGGCAAATTGGCTGAGAAGTAAAGTTCATACAAATGTTGGCATTGATATATTATCAGACAGTCAACCTATTCAGTGTTCCTTAACTCGAAAACGGCAATAGACTGTCACAAATCTCTCGATGAGATAGCTGAGCAATATTCACAAGAACTTACAAGGGAACTGCGAAGCGGATGAGTTGGCAAGGTTAGGAACTACCTTATATATTCCAGGGGAACTAGAATTTGTTGGTATCCCTCTGGCTACTTGCAAGCTCATACTGCGTGAGAAGGCTGTTATGATGGCGAATGCCCGATGGGAGAATAGTGTCCTCAAGACGTCAGATATCACTCCTGATATCTGGTATAACGGGTCGCTGCCTGATAGGCAATTTGCAGTCGCATCGATTGCTTATCGAGGCATATCATGCTCTATCAGCAAAAAAACATGCAAAAGATGGCTTCAACGGTTCAGAAATTGATGATTGATTTTGATGAAGAACGTTGAAGGCCACCAAAAAGTTTGAAGAAGCCGAATTGGATGGAGATGACGCTTTGAGTCAAAAGCAAATAACAGCAATGTTAAATGTTGCACAACACACAATTTCTGACCGTTTAAAGCTATGGGAAAGATCCAAAAGTGTGGAAAATAGGTGCCACATGTAAACACCGCTCTTTTCATACCGGTATACCTGGTAAACTGTTCTTCAGAGTTGACTTCTTGACCCTCCTGAGGCTGCAAATTTCATCCGATTCATCGACATTTGATATGTTTCTAAAACTGTGAAAAAAAAATTAGGGGGGTCCAGAGTCTCTAGCCAACATATGAACCGAAATAGGTCTTCTGCAGTCTCCAGGAGGAGCAAATTACATCCAATCTGTTAAAAATGTTGTACGAGGGTAGTTAAAGCCCTCTACCTACGATGCCATAAGCAACTGTTACCACAGGTAGTTCGATTCTGGAAGACAGTATATTTGGCTGGCACTTTCGGCCATATATTTATTTTTTTCAGTAGACTGAAAAATAAATAAAAAATTGCCCTGTTTTTATAGGTTTTCGCTCCACCCACGTATTTCGCACAAAGATATCTTCTATGCAACAGGAAATAAACGGTGCAGAATGTTGCTTTTAGACTTCACATCAAATTTTATATATTATGGCTTCAATAACATTTTGTAATATAATTAACATACATATTATCATCAGGAAACAAGACAACGGTGTGTTTCATTGGGTGTGGATTGTGTTAGAAATAAATCTGGTTATTGACCTGAAGTTTCGTGGCACTTTTACGATCATGCAATAAATTAAATGAACATCATAAAGTAGCTGAAATTGATCAACAAATGCGTTTAAACAAATCTCCGCTATTTTGCTTTTGTCCGTAATTAAATTGAATCAAAGCCTCAACTATTGATGGAAATCAATTAATTCATATGCCACAAACAATTAATTCTGTTTAAAGTTCAAGGTCATTACAAACAAAAGATTACAACAGCACTTATCTTACATTTTACACAATGTGGCACATCACTCATTTTTCTATGACGATCCACAGCTGATGGGCAGTTCAATAATAAAAATAAAAAAAAAAACAAGGAAAACAATAACAAAAACCCAAAACAAGGCATATAAAAACCACAACCATTTTTGTACTTGCCTATAAATAATAATAAAAATCAAGAGTTATTAAGTCGTAAATTTCAATTCGATTTATGCCTAAAATTTCATATTCATACTGATTTGGTCTATTCAAAAGCATAGATTTTTAATCGCCTCTTCAAAATAAAAATGCAGAAGAGTTTGTATTCGATTCCTACTCCGACTAAGAAAAAAACAAACAAAATAAATAATCTTGCAAGGCGATCTGTTTTCTGGCGTTTCACCAAAATTTGTGAGTAGCTTAAAATAAACTTCATGGATGCTTTGGGTCATATTTAGAAAACCCAAAATGTTTTGGTGACGACGACTAACAGTAGGGTAAGATTACTAAATAAATTGGAAATGCTTTTGAATTTAAACCAGGTACTAACTTTGTGTTTAAGTTGTGGAAAATCGTGGAAATTTCAAGTACAAGATAACAAATAAAGATACAACTCAATTCAAATTCAATTCAAAAACTTTTCTTTCTTTAAAATAACATAGTAACGTAAAGTACCCGTGAAACATTTCGACTTTCAAGCGTTAAATAGGAACTTACAGTCAAAGAAAAAAAAACGTTTACCGAAAACGTTTTTCTTTTGTTAGAGTTTTTTCGATCACTTTGAAAATTGCAAACTTGTATCACCAAAAATTTTTTTTTGTTACAAAATTTTATTTTTGCAATAAAAAAATTATTTTTGTCCCAAAAACACAGTCCATTTCGTTTATTTATATCAAGCGCTGTTCTCTTCTGACTTTAAGTTTTTAATAAGACAAATTTACAACTTTCATAGTAGAAACTTAATATACACTGGTAGAAAAATGGTTCGTACTATTAACGAACGGGTTTCGTTGATTACTTTTCGTTAATATTACGAAATTTTTCGTTATAAGAACGCGAGTCATCGTTAATACAACGAAATCAATCGTTAAAAGACAATTTTGTGTTTTGGTTTTTCGTTATATTAATGAAACACGTTTCGTTAATATTACGAATATTGACTTTGTAATTTTTTCAAGAATTAGAATAAAAAAATTTTCCAAGATGAAATTATTACAATCATTTGCACATAGAGAGTAACTTTTGGAAACTTTTAGCCCTTAAAACAGTCGTTTTATATACTTCGAAACTGGAATTGGAAATTTCATTTATAAAACGAAAGCGATCGTTAATATATTGATATGGATCGTTAAAAAATAAATTTTAAATTGTTATATTTCGTCATATTAATGAAATATGTTCATTAATAATACGAATGGGAGTTTGAGTATTTCTGCCTCTCCGTACCCTCTCTCTAAAACGTCTCTCCATACTCTCTCTAATACGTCTGTAGCGTCTATGTAATTTGTACATACACATCTAAGCATGGCAATAAGCACATGTTTGCGTGTGCGTCTTGAAAAACAAACGGTAAAAAGTTCAACAGAAAACTGGTCTGATGGGCAAACCTTAACAACATTTACGTTCTTTTCGCTGAAGAGTGCACAGGCTCATTACAGTTTCGTTGTGTATAATAAACATAGATGGTGGGTGAGTTGGTGTTTTTTGTATATTCGCAAGAAATTTAGTGTAAATTTTTAATCTTTAGTGAAAATGCCACGGGGAAGTGAACTTTCAGATGAAGAAGGTGGAACAATTACCGTAATGAACCTTGGTTGCAAAAATAAATTGGATAAATGGACACGGCTTCAATTCAAATACAATAATTGGTTGGGTTTCATTAATATAACGTTTGTGTTCATTTATACAACGTTCGCCTTTCATTCATACAATGAAAAAACTGGGTTCATACAATGAATGATTTTCGTTCATATAACGTATAAGCTGCATCCATACAATGAATAAATTTCATTCATACAACGAATAATATTCGTTAATACAACGAAAAGGCTACGTAACAGCAACGTAATTATTCGTTAATACTACGAAATGTACTCCATAAAGGGTTTCGTAAATATAACGTAAAATTACGTTGTTATAACGAAATGCTACGTTGGCTGACTTTTAATGAAGAATTTCGTTAATACAACGTAGAAATTCATCGTATTAACGAAACTTTTTCTACCAGTGTAGTAGTATGTAATGTCGAACATCTTTTCGGAATCCTCCGAACAGTTTTAGAATATATGTTATACAACAAAAACAATTTTTGGTTTTCGGTCGAAGCAGGGATTGAACCAAGACCCTCTGTTTCCGTTAAATATAGTTTCTTACATCAACTCGTGGGCGCCCAAAGATGTAATTAGCTAGAAAAAATATTTTTTTTTTTTTTTGGTTAGTCTTGGGAAACGATATTTGTTTGTCTAAAATTTCGTTTGGGAGGAAAGAATTATTTGTTTACGTGTAGTAACTGCCTTTATATAGGTTGGTTTTTATACCCTGCTCCACACTGTGGAACAGGGTATTATAAGTTAGTGCATATGTTTGCAACACCCAGAAGGAGACGAGATAGACACATGGTGTCTTTGGCAAAAATGCTCAGGGTGGGCTCCTGAGTCGATATAGCGATGTCCGTCTGTCCGTCAGTCCGTCTGTCCGTGAACACATTTTTGTAATCAAAGTCTAGGTCGCAGTTTTAGTCCAATCGACTTCAAATTTGGCACAAGTATGTGTTTTGGCTCAGAATAGATCCCTATTGATTTTGGAAGAAATCGGTTCAGATTTAGATATAGCTCCCATATATATATTTCGCTCGATATGGACTTATATGGCCCCAGAAGCCAGAGTTTTACCCTAATTTGCTTAAAATTTTGTACAAGAAGAACAATTAGTACTATAGTCAAGTGTGCCAAATTTTATCGAAATCGGTTCAGATTTAGATATAGCTCCCATATATATCTTTCGCCCGATATGGACTAATACGGTCCCAGAAGCCAGAGTTTTACCCCAATTTGGTTGAAATTTTGCACAGGGAGTAGAATTAGCATTGTAGCTATGCGTGCCAAATTTGGTTGAAATCGGTTCAGATTTAGATATAGCTCCCATATATAGCTTTCACCCGATTTACACTCATAGGACCACAGTTGCCAATTTTTTGCTCCGATTTAGTTGAAATTTTGCACAGGGAGTAGAATTAGCATTGTTGCTATGCGTGTCAAGTTTGGTTGAAATCGGTTCAGATTTAGATATAGCTCCCATATATAGCTTTCGGCCGATTTACACTCATATGACCACAGAGGCCAATTTTTTGCTCCGATTTAGTTGAAATTTTGCACAGGGAGTAGAATTAGCTTTGTAGCTATGCGTGCAAAATTTGGTTGAAATCGGTTCAGATTTAGATATAGCTCCCATATATATGTTTTTCTGATTTCGACAAAAATGGTCAAAATACCAACATTTTCCTTGTAAAATCGCCACTGCTTAGTCGAAAAGTTGTAAAAATGACTCTAATTTTCCTAAACTTCTAATACATATATATCGAGCGATAAATCATAAATAAACTTTTGCGAAGTTTCCTCAAAATTGCTTCAGATTTAAATGTTTCCCATATTTTTTTTTACTAACATTGTGTTCCACCCTAGTGCATTAGCCGACTTAAATTTTGAGTCTATAGATTTTGTAGAAGTCTATCAAATTCTTCCAGATCGAGTGATATTTAAATGTATGTATTTGGGACAAACCTTTATATAGCCCCCAACACATTTGACGGATGTGATATGGTATCGAAAATTTAGATCTACAAAGTGGTGCAGGGTATAATATAGTCGGCCCCGCCCGACTTTAGACTTTCTTACTTGTTTAGCTTTTATATATTTGGTAACAATAGTTAAACACCTGACGCACATTTCGTGTTTTGTTTCACTGACACACATCATCAGTTTTGTCTATAATTTAACCATCGTCTTCCAAAGATCAACGCGTGTAAGTTATTGAATTTCATTTTCCACAATTCGTGCTCTGTTACGAAAGTTTTCGTGCGAAAATTTATGGTCAGCGACGCAGTTCATTTTTTGCTCAATGGGTACGTATATAAGCAGAATTGTGTGTGTGGAGTGAAGATCAGCCAGAAGCATGATTGGACCGTACTTCTGGTGAGCGCTATCGCGAGATGATATCCAAAATGCAAGAGCTTGCTTTCGGGGCCGGTCAAAGACATTTTTCATCGACCTATCTGGTTTTAAATCAATAAAATTAAAATTAGGATACATATCTCATTCATCGAATTTCAGTTGTCTTTTCGCGGTGTATTAATAAAGCTATTCACGTACAAGCAAATGCTAGTTTAAAAATCCAATTTATAAGGGATACGTCAAAATAAAACAAGTATATATGGCCGTAAGTTCGGCCAGGCCGAATCTTATGTACCCTCCACCATGGATTGCGTAGAAACTTCTACGAAAGACTGTCATCCACAATCGAATTACTTGGGTTGTGGTATCTTAAATCGTTTTCTAAATTGTGAGTTAGTCCATAAGTGGTATATATTATACAAAAAAGGTATGTGCAGGTAAGTCTACAAATAATTAGAAACCGATATGGACTTTTACACGGTACGTAGGGAGCCAGAATTGAAATATGGGGGTCGCTTATATGGGGGCTGTATACAATTATGAATTTGATATGGACCAATTTTTGTGTGATTGGGGATCGATTTATCTGAGGGCTATATATAACTATAGACCGATATGGACCTAGTTAGGCATGGTTGTTAACGGCCATATACTAGGACAATGTACCAAATTTCAACTGACTCGGATGAAATTTGCTACTGCAAGAGATTCCAAAACCAAATCTCGGGATCGGTTTATATGGGCGCTATATATGATCATGGACTGATATGGACCTCTTTTGGAATGGTTGTTAAATATCATATAGTAAAACCACGTACCAAATTTCAATGAGATCGGATGAATTTTGCTCCTCCAAGAGGCACCGGAGGTCAAATCTGGGGATCGGTTTAAATGGGGGCTATATATAATTATGGACTGGTATGAACCAATTCATGCATGGTTGTTGGATACCATATACTAACATCACGTACCAAATTTCAATCGAATCGGATGAATTTTGCTCTTCCAATGGGCTCCGGAGGTCAAATCTGGGGATCGGTTTATATGGGGGCTATATATAATTATTGACCGATTTCGACCAATTTTTGCATGGGTGTTTGAGGCCATATATTAACACCACGTACCAAATTTCAACCGAATCGGATGAATTTTGCTCTTCCAAGGGGCTCCTGAGGTCAAATCTGGGGATCGGTTTATATGAGGGCTATATATAATTATTGACCGATTTCGACCAATTTTTGCATGGTCATTAGAGACCATATACTAACACTATGTACCAAATTTCAGCCGGATCGGATGAAATTTGCATCTCTTAGAGGCTCCGCAAGCCAAATCGGGGGATCGGTTTATATGGGGGCTATATATAATTATGGACTGATGTGGACCAATTTTTGTATAGTTGTTAGAGACCATTTTCTTACACCATGTACCAAATTTCAGCCGGATCGGATGAAACTTGCTTCTCTTAGAGGCTCCCCAAGCCAAATCGTGGGATCGGTTTATATGGGGGCTATATATAATTATGGACCGATGTGGACCAATTTTTGCATGGTTGTTAGAGATCATATGTTGACATCATGTACCAAATTTCAGCCGAATCGGATGAAAATTGCTTCTGTTAGAGCAATCGCAAGCCAAATTTGGGGGTCCGTTTATATGGGGGCTATACGTAAAAGTGGACCGATATGACCCATTTTCAATACCGTCTGACCTACATCAATAACAACTACTTGTGCCAAGTTTCAAGTCGATAGCTTGTTTCGTTCGGAAGTTAGCGTGATTTCAACAGACGGACGGACTGACGGACATGCTCAGATCGACTCAGAATTTCACCACGCCCAAGAAT
The DNA here is from genome assembly GCF_050003625.1 of Haematobia irritans. Classification (NCBI taxonomy): domain Eukaryota; kingdom Metazoa; phylum Arthropoda; class Insecta; order Diptera; family Muscidae; genus Haematobia; species Haematobia irritans. The sequence goes on along the minus strand of NC_134399.1, from coordinate 63,704,873 downwards.
ATATATACTTTATGGGGTCTTAGAGCAATATTTCGATGTGTTACAAACGGAATGACATAGTTAATATACCCCCATCCTATGGTGGAGGGTATAAAAATGTCTTCTTAATTCCAAAAAATCTTAAAACCAAAGATGCTAAATCCTCAAAATAAGACTTAACCTACAATTGCAGTCCTTTCATCTTAAATATAAAGATTCCATATTTCCGTTAATTTAAGGACAATTTCTTTAAATGAAGAATGTGTCACTTTACTTTAAGGAAAACTGGCCTTAGTTCACAGACATATGGCTTTACCGGAGAAAATTTGTATGCTAAATTTAATAAAAAAAATTTTTTTGAAGCACAATTTATAAACTTTATTTTAATTAAAATTTCATTTTTTAAAGAAATTGGTCCTTAATATTTTGTAAATTGCGCATCTTAAAATCTAGGTTGCGTAATCTTTAATATCACTTAAATATTAATTAAATTTTTTCAGTGTAGGATGGGCTGCACTGTGTCATTCCGTTTGTAACACATCGAAAGTATGAGGCCCCATAAAGTATACATAGTCTGGGTCATGGTGAAATTCTGAGTCGATGTCCGTCCGTCGGTTGAAATCACGCTATCTTCCGAACGAAACAAGGTATCGACTTGAAGATTACTACAAGTAGTTGTTATTGAGCTAGGTATGATGGCATCGCAAATAAAACCAGATTTGACTTTTAGAGCCGCATGTAAGAGTAACAGGTTGGCAGATAAGTCCCCGGTCTAACAAAGAAAAACACATTTTTTGTCAAAATTCGTTTTTATTATTCAACATAGTTCCCTTGAAGAGCGATACAACGATTATAACGACCTTCCAATTTTTTGATACCATTTTGGTAGTACTCCTTCGGTTTTGCCTCAAAATAGGCCTCAGTTTCGGCGATCACCTCTTCATTGCAGCCAAATTTTTTTCCCTGCGAGCATCCTTTTGAGGTCTGAGAACAAGAAAAAGTTTCTGGGGGCCAGATCTGGAGAATACGGTGGGTGGGGAAGCAATTCGAAGACCAATTCATGAATTTTTCCCATCGTTCTCAATGACTTGTGGCACGGTGCGTGTCTTGGTGGAACAACACTTTTTTCTTCTTCTTTTGCCGAGATTTCGACCTTCAAATGCTCCAATAACGCCATATAATAGTCACTGTTGATGAAAACCTTCTCAAGATAATCGATAAAAATTATTCTATGCGCATCCCAAAAAACAGAGGCCATTACTTTGCCAGCGAACTTTTGAATCTTTCCACGCTTCGGAGACGGTTCACCGGTCGCTGTCCACTCAGCCGACTGTCGATTGGACTCAGGAGTGTAGTGATGGAGCCATGTTTCATCCATTGTCACACATCGACGGAAAAAACTCGGGTGTATTACGAGTTAACAGCTGCAAACACAGCTCAGAATCATCAACACGTTGTTGTTTTTGGTCAAATGTGAGCTCGCGCGGCACCCATTTTGCACAGAGCTTCCGCATATCCAAATATTGATGAATGATATGACCAACACGTTCCTTTGATATCTTTAAGGCCTCTGCTATCTCGATCAACTTCATTTTACGGTCATTCAGAATAATTTTGTGGATTTTTTTGATGTTTTCGTCGGTAACCACCTCTTTCGGGCGTCCACTGCGTTCACCGTCCTCCGTGCTCATTTCACCATACTTGAATTTTGCATACCAATCAATTATTGTTGATTTCCCTGGGGTAGAGTCCGGAAACTCATTATCAAGCCAAGTTTTTGCTTCCACCGTAGTTTTCTCTTCAGAAAACAGTATTTTATCAAAACAAGAAATTCCTTTTTTTCCATTTTTAGCGACGCCATCTATGTGTCAGACTGGGGACTTATCAGCCAACCTGTTATGTCTTCTACCAACCATATTAAAATTGGCCTAGATCGACCAATATATAGCCCCATATAAACCGCAATCCGTTTGAAATTTTTACTTTATGTCAATATATATCTCCTAGGTTAGGTTAGGTGGCAGCCCGATGTATCAGGCTCACTTAGACTATTCAGTATATTGTAATACCGCATTGGTAACTTCTCTCTTATGTTATCACTGAGTGCTGCCCGATTCCATGTTAAGCTCAATGACAAGGGACCTCCTTTTTATAGCCGAGTCCGAACGGCGTTCCACATTGCAGTGAAACCACTTAGAGAAGCTTTGAAACTCTCAGAAATGTCACCAGCATTACTGAGGTGGGATAATCCACCGCTGAAAAACTTGTTGGTGTTCGGTCGAAGCAGGAATCGAACCCATGACCTTGTGTATGCAAGGCGGGCATGTTAACCATTGCATCACGGTGGCTCCATAGCTCCTAACAACCATACATATTGATTCATAATTATATTTAGCCCCCGGTGTCTCCTGAAGGAGCAAATTTCATCCCATCCTTTTGAAATTTAATACGTGATGTCAGTATAGGCTCTCTAATAATTATGCAAAAGTTGGTTCATATCGGTGCGCAATTATATATAGTCCCTCTGTGGTAAGGTTGATAGGAAATTCGCTATATAAACCAGTGGTTTTGAAACGAAATTCATCTAAACATGCTTAGAATTCTCGATCATGCCTTATAGATATTAATTATTCTAATATTATCAAATAGTGCATACTATTCGCCATCTTTGAAAAGTATATATAGATTTATTGTATTTCAAAAAAACTAAAAATTCCCCCACTGTTTACAGTAGCGACAACACATTGGGGAAGTGCCTTGACGTATGAAGTTTAAATCATTAATTGTCTTGCGTTGCTGCTGCTGATGGTGGAATGAAATATGTCAGGCCATTTGTCGGGCTTGTTGTCTTCTTGACTGTTTTGTCATTCAATCAGTCAAAATTCATCATAGATTAGAACAATCGGCAGCTAAACTAAACCTAAGAATCGTGATCTGCAGCTACCATATCTTCCCCATCTTCTTCACTGAAGAAGATACTATTACGTCTACGACTGCTATCAATTGTCATCGTTTCCCCAAAACAATGGAGCCTAAAGTGCCGTATTAATTCGATAAAAATTTCTTTGTTATTTCACCCCACACATAAAGGCAAAACGCCCAAATACAATTGACCATCATTAGCATTGTTGACGGCATTATAATCAATTCATCTCCATCAGATTCGAATTCAAATAGGAAATTTATTATTTGAATATTATTATGATGCTGAGACCCATCATGCCAATGTGATTCGTCATCTGCATATACCTCTTCTGGTTATTGCTCATATTGGCTATTTGTTTTGGCCCAGCCTAGGGGAGGCGCTCCACTTGAAACTACAATAGAAGAAATTATCTTCCGGTATTTTGACCTATTATTTTCATACAATATTTCATTTAAAATTAAATAAAACAAGTTTTTCTGTAGCTGTAGCGAAATAGTTTTCACCAAGATCGAATGTACATGCTGCTATATTTCGCTTTTAGGTTGTAATGAATACCTACACTGAAAAAAGCACGTCCGACGCCTTGATTAATTTTGAAGAATTTTGAAGAATTGTTAAATTCAATCTGACCTTAGTCAAATAAAATTTTCTTTCATTTTAGGATACCAAATTTTAAGACGAATCCCTTAACTATAAGAACAAAACGACTTCATTGAAAAGTTTATCGTCTTTTGGACAAGGAAAAAGACGTTATATCAGAGAAATGCGACTTCTATGCCAAGCAAAATTCGTAGTCGAATTTTAAAGACATGAAGTCTTTGGCCTCACAATTTTTTGCAGTGTAGTTAATGAAATACTACAACCCAATTAAAACTAAATGAAAATACTAGGTTTTTATACCTTCCACTATAGGATGGGGGTATACAAAATTTATCATTCTGTTTGTAACACATCGAAATATTGGTTTAAGTATAGGTTCTTAGACCGAAATAAGTATATATTTTTTATACCTTAAATTAAAGTCTAAGATCCGAACTTTAATTTAAGTTAAAAATAAATATATACTTACTTTATATTTTTCATATCGTTTCACAATTTATTTTAAATTTGTGTACAAATTTTGTTTCTTGCTCACTGTGTACTTCGTACACAGGACAAAATATCACCAACATATTTCCAATTAAAAAGTAAATTGAATCTGAAAACAGAAAAATTATCTGATACAATTAACTTTTTAATCAAACTCGGAAGACTAAGTCAGTTAAAACACAAGTATATACGGCCGTAAGTTCGGCCAGGCCGAATCTTATGTACCCTATACCATGGGTTGCGTAGAAACTTCTACCAAAGACTGTCATCCACAATCAAATTACTTGGGTTGTGGTAATACTTACCGATGGCAAGATATTTTAAAACTTGCTAACATTGTTTTCTAAATTGTAAGTTAGCCCATACGCGATATATATTAGACAAAACAAGTATATACATCTGTAAGTTCGGCCAGGCTGAATCTTATATACCCTCCACCATGGATTGCGTAGAAACTTCTACAAAAGACTGTCAATCACAATCGAATTACTTGAGTTGTGGTATCTTCAAACTTCTTAACATCGTTTTCTAAGTTGTGAGTTAGTCCAAAAAAAAATTATGTATAGGTAAGTCTACAAATAATTACGAGTCGACATGGAAATTGAAAATGGGGATCGCTTATATGGGGGTTATACAGAATTATGAACTTGATATGGACCAATTTTTGTGTGATTGTGGATCGATTTATCTGAGGGCTATATATAAACATAGACCGATATGGACCTAGTTAGGCATGGTTGTTAACGGCCATATACTAGCACAATGTACCAAATTTCAACTCGGATGAAATTTGCTCCTCCAAGAGGCTCCAAAACCAAATCTCGGGATCGGTTTATATGGGGGCTATATATGATTATGGACTGATATGGACCACTTTTGGCATGGTTGTTAAATATCATCTACTACCACCACGTACCAAATTTCAACCAGATCGGATGAATTTTGCTTCTACAAAAGGCACAGGAGGTCAAATCTGAGGATCGGTTTATATGGGGGCTATATATAATTATGGACTGATATGAACCAATTCCTGCATGGTTGGTGGATACCATATGCTAACATCACGTACCAATTTTCAACCGTATCGGATGAATTTTGCTCTTCCAAGGGGCTCCGGAGGTCAAATCTGGGGATCGATTTATATGGGGCCTATATATAATTATTGACCAATTTCGACCAATTTTTGCATGGGTATTTGAGGCCATATATTAACACCACGTACCAAATATCAACTGAATCAGATGAATTTTGGTCTTCCAAGAGGCTTCGGAGGTCAAATCTGGTGATCGGTTTATATGGAGGCTATATATAATTATGGACCGATGTGGACCAATTTTTGCATGTTCATTAGAGACCATATACTAACACCATATACCAAATTTCAGCCGGATCGGATGAAATTTGCTTCTCTTAGAGGCTCCGCAAGCCAAATCGAGGGATTGGTTTATATGGGGGCTATATATAATTATGGACCAATGTGGACCAATGTTTGCTTGGATGTTAGAGACCATATTCTAACACCATGTACAAAATTTCAGCAGCATCGGATGAAATTTGCTTCTCTTAGAGCAATCGCAAGCCAAATTTGGGGGTCCGTTTATATGGGGCTATACGTAAAAGCCGACCGACATGGCCCATTTGCAATACCATCCGACCTACATCAATAACAACTACTTGTGCCAAGTTTCAAGTTGATAGCTTGTTGCGTTCGGAAGTTAGCGTGATTTCAACAGACGGACATGTTCAGATCGACACAGAATTTCACCACGACCCAGAATATATATACTTTATGGGGTCTTGAATCAATATTTCGACACAGAATTTCACCACGACCCAGAATATATATACTTTATGGGGTCTTAAAGCAATATTTCGATGTGTTACAAACGGAAGGACAAAGTTAATATACCCTCTTCCTATGGTGGAGGGTATAAAAGGTATATATAGTGATGTCTAAAAATAATTACGAACCGATATGAAATTTTTCTCGGTAATTAGAGTGCCAGAATTGAAATATGGGGGCATTATAAAATTATATTTTTGTGTGATTGGAGATCGGTTTATCTGAGGGCTATATATAAATATATACCGAAATGGACCAAGTTTGGCATTGTTGTTAGCGGCCATATACTAGCACAATGTACCAAATTTGAACCGAATCGGATGAAGTTTGCTCCTCCAAGAGGCTCCGGGGGTCACATCTGGGGATCGCTTTATATGGGGGCTTATATAATTATGGACCGATATCGACCAATCTTTGCATGGTTATTAGAGACCATGTACTAACACCACGTACCAAATGTCAACCGAATCGAATGCATTTTGCTTGTCTTAGAGACTCCGAAAGCCATATCTGGGGGTCGGTTTATATGGGGGCTATACTTAAAAGTGGTCTGATATGGCCTATTTGCAATACCATCCGACCTACATCAATAACAACTACTAATGCCAAGTTCCAAGTCGATAGCATGTTTCGTTCTGAAGATTGCGTGATTTCATTTATAAAACGAAAGTGATCGTTAATATAATGATATGGATCGTTGAAAAATAAATTAAAATTGGTAACTTTCGTTATATTAATGAAATAGGTTCGTTAATATTACGAATTGGTATTTGAGTATTTCTGTCTCTCCATACTCTCTCTCTAATACGCCCCAAAACAATAACCTGTAGCGTCTATGTAATTTGTACATAAACATGTATACATGAGAATAAGCGTGTGCATCTTGAAAAACAAACGCAAAAAGTTCAACTGAAAATTTGTCCGGTGGGTAAACCTTAATTTGATCGTTTATATTATACAACATTTACGTTCTTTTCGCTGAAAAGTGCACAGGCTCATTACAGTTTCTTTGTGAATAATAAACATCCCAGCAAAAACTAGGTAACCACATCTCAATTACAATTTACATTACCAGGAGTAAAGCTGTCATTACACATTGCATTACATTGCGGTGAGTTATAATGACTAACTTGTAATGACAATAATAGAGACTTCTCGGTAATTTTGGTATTGATATTCTCAAATGTAATGCATTTGGCTTTTAATGACTTAATAAAATAGAACAAATTATAGTACCATTAGGTATAATTATTCACATAATTGAGCATAAAAACAAAAAAAAAACAAGTATATACGGCCAGGCCGAATCTTATGTACCCTCCACCATGGATTGCGTAGAAACTTCTACGAAAGACCGTCATCCACAATCGTATTACTTGGGTTGTAGTATCTTAAAACTTCTTAACATGGTTTTCTAAATTGTGAGTTAGTCCATACGTGGTATATATTAGACAAAAAAGTTATGTATAGGTACGTCTACAAATAATTACGACTCGATATGGACTTTTGCACGGTACGTTGAGAGCCAGAATTGAAATATGGGCGTCGCTTATATGAGGGCTATATACAATTATGAACTTGATATGGACCAATTTTTTGTGATTAGGGATCGATTTATCTGAGGGCTATATATAACTATAGACCGTTATGGACTTAGTTGGGCATGGTTGTTAACGGCCATATACTAGCACAATGTACCAAATTTCAACTGACTCGGATGAAATTTGCTCCTCCAAGTGGCTCCAAAACCAAATATCTATTGATCGGGATCGGTTAATATGGGGCCTATATATGATTATGGACTGATATGAACCAATTCCTGCATGGTTGTTGGATACCATATACTAACATCACGTACCAAATTTCAACCGAATCGAATAATTTTTGCTCCTCCAAGGGGCTCCGGAGGACAAATCTAGGGATCGGTTTATATGGGCTATATATAATTATGGACCGATTTCGACCTACTTGTTATTGGGTGTTTGAGGCCATATATTAACACAACGTACCAAATTTCAACTGAATCAGATGAATTTTGGTCTTCCAAGAGGCTCCGGAGGTCAAATCTAGTGATCGGTATGTATGGGGGATATAAAGGGTGATTCTTTTGAGGTTAGGATTTTCATGCATTAGTATTTGACAGATCACGTGGGATTTCAGACATGGTGTCAAAGAGAAAGATGCTCAGTATGCTTTGACTATTCCGGGCTATTCCGGCCGAAATGCTCGAAAAAGTTGCCCAAAATTGGACTTTCCGAATGGACCACCTAAGACGCAGCCGCGGTCAACATTTAAATGAAATTATCTTCAAAAAGTAAATGTCATGGACCAATCTAACGTTTCAAATAAAGAACCGATGAGATTTTGCAAATTTTATGCGTTTTTTTTTTTAAAAAAAGTTATCAAGCTCTTAACAAATCACCCTTTATATAATTATGGACCGATTTCGACCATTTTTTGCATGGGTGTTAGGGGCCATATATTAACACCATGTACCAAATTTCAGCCGGATCGGATGAAATTTGCTTCTCTTAGAGGCTCCGAAAGCCAAATCGGGGGATCGGTTTATATGGGGGCTATATATAATTATGGACCGATATGGACCAATTTTTGCATGGTTGTTAGATCCCATATACCAACACCCTGTACCAAATTTCAGCCGGATCGGATGAAATTTGCTTCTCTTAGAGGGTCTGCAAGCCAAATTTGGGGGTCCGTTTATATGGGGGCTATATATAATTATGGACCGATGTGGACCAATTTTTGCATGGTCATTAGAGACCATATACTAACACCATGTACCAAATTTCAGCCGGATCGGATGAAATTTGCTTCTCTTAGAGGCTCCGAAAGCCAAATCGGGGGATCGGTTTATATGGGGGCTATATAATTAAGGACCGATGTGGACAAATTTTTGCATGGTTGTTAGAGACCATATACTAACACCCTGTACCAAATTTCAGCCAGATCGAATGCAATTTGCTTCTCTTAGAGGGTCTGCAAGCCAAATTTGGGGGTCCGTTTATATGGGGGCTATACGTAAAAGTGGACCGAATTGGCCCATTTGCAATACCATCAATAACAACTACTTGTGCCAAGTTTCAAGTCGATAGCTTGTTTCGTTCGGAAGTTAGCGTGATTTCAACAGACAGACGGACGGACGGACATGCTCAGATCGATTCAGAATTTCACCACGACCCAGAATATATATACTTTATGGGGTCTTAGAGCAATATTTCGATGTGTTACAAACGGAATGACAAAGTTAATATACCCCCATCCTATGGTGGAGGGTATAAAAACTATAAAAGAACATGTTTTGTGACAGTAATTCTGAAGATTTTTCCGTTAAGGAATGTTCTTCATGAATATTTCATAATAATTGTGTTTTAAATTAATGACATTACCATATTAACATATGTTTTAAAAAATGCTTTTTATACCTCATTCACATTACACTTTCAAAATCGACTTCACTAGATTTCAACTGTCATTTGCCTTATAAAGGGTGGTTAAAATTTCAAGAGCCGATGTTGATTTTGAATAAAACACAAACTATTTAGGAAATTAGTGTAATTTTATTTTATTAAGATATATTGGTATTACTCAATTATGTATGGAACAAAATATCGGCCAAATGGGCGCCGCGACCTCGGTGGCACACTTTCATCCGATGGTCCAAATTTTCGATGACGCTGAGGCATAATGGAAGTTCTATGCCGTTAATGTGCCGAATTATCTCATCCTTTAGCTCTTGAATTGTTGCTGGCTTATCAACGTACACCTTTTCTTTCAAATAACCCCAAAGAAAAAAGTCCAACGGTGTTAAATCACATGATCTTGGCGGCCAATTGACATCGCCATTACGTGAGATAACACGGCCATTGAATTTGTTGCGCAAAAGAGCCATTGTTTCGTTAGCTGTGTGGCAAGTGGTACCGTCCTGCTGAAACCACATATCGTCCACATCCATATCTTCCAATTCAGGCCATAAAAAGTTCGTTATCATCTCACGATAGCGAACACCATTCACAGTAACTGCCTGACCGGCCTCAATTTGGAAAAAATGCGGCCCGATGATGCCGCCAGCCCATAAACCGCACCAAACAGTCACTCTTTGTGGGTGCATTGGTTTTTCGACAATCACTCTTGGATTCTCATTCGCCCAAATGCGGCAATTCTGTTTATTGACGAATCCACTGAGGTGAAAATGTGCCTCATCACTGAAGATGAAGGTGCACGATATGCATTTTGATATGAACGCCCATTTTCATAATAAGTCTGGATAACTTTAACACGTTGTTGGATTGTGTATCTCTCCATGGTTCAAATTGAATAAGTCTGAAATAGAGAAATGTCAAATAAAATTCGGAAAAAAACTTGGCGTTTAGGTGTGGTTCACATTCAACATCGGCCCTTACAATTTAACCACCCTTTACTTTGACTCGGAGCTATCTTTCCGTACAAAGCACTTGTGTTATAAGAACGAATATTTTATTTAGCACTTGTGTTATAAGAACGAATATTTTATTCTATAATGGAATTTCAACCAAACTGTTTTCTGTGTGCATATATGAAGGCTTACAGAAAACTTGTAAATATTGTAGATACACGCTCACAAAAAATCGCTTCTGTAACATATACTCCCAAACATATTTTGCTTCAAGCATATACATTTTTGGGTATTGCCCAAACATTTATATATTTGATCTCTTCCAATATATAATATGTTTGAAAGCATATTGGTCTAAACAATATATGTTTGGGTAGTCTAAGTTCCAAATATTTTGTATTTTTGCATCCAAATTCAATAATGTTGTCTTCCAAAAACAATATGTTATTATGTGAACATATAATATGTTTGGAAGCATTTTGCACCCAAAAATATTATATGCTTAAAAAAATTCTCCCAAACAATATTGTGCTCAAAATTTTATTTATTTATTTATATATTTACAATCATAATGAATTATGAAAATAAACAGGTAATATAGGTGCTAACAACATAGGTTTTCGACCTGAATGCTCAAAATTTTGTTTCTGCCCAATTGTATATTCCCCGACATCTTTCTCACTTCCACGAGATTTTTTAGTTCTTAGCACCTTTTTCTGTAATACAAACATTGTAGAAGAAATTATTCAATTTTATGTTTTTTTTTTATTTTAATTTTACCTTTTGCCGGACGGGGATTCGAACAGCGGACCACACAGTTTGTAAGGATCAAAGAAGTAGCTGATCAATTGCCCAAGGAAAAATAAAATGTTAATTTTGTAATAACAAGCAACAACCACCAACTTAATTCAATATCGCTCCCTGTTAAATAGCGCTCCAAGCTACTAAACACATATATGTTTATAGGCTATTTCTAAATTAATATATGTTTGCATCCAAGCATATTATATTTACAAACATTTTATGTCCCAAACATAATATGTTCTAACATATTAACATATATGTCCCAAACATGTTATGCTAGTTTATGAACATTATATGCTTGCACTCAAAAATATTGTGTTTAAAAATTTGTGTTCCAAACATATAATGTTTATAGCCAAACATATGAAAAACAGTCTTTTTCATCCGTGTAGAAATCACTCAATATTTCGACTGACGGATTAAAATTGAACCATGTCTTAAAATCTTTATTTATTCAAAGAAAATTAATTATTATAGTAAATGTATATTATGTATTGAAATGAATTGAAAAATAAAGAAATTTTAATTGAATTGAAATACAACGAACATTTTGCAAGATTCGTGTCCTTAATTAAATGAAAAAACATTGAAGGAAAGGTTATCAACTTTCTTCTAATTAAAATTCCATCATTGTAAAGAAATTTGTCCTTAATATGGCGTAAATCGCGTGTGTTAAAATTTAGGTTGCATAGTCTTTCATATTGGGTCAATATTTTTTTTGTTTTGTGTAGGGAAAATTACCAAATACCCTCAATAAAAATTACCTCTAAAAACTCTTATCTCCCCTACCAACGTTCATGAACGTTCTTTAACAAATTCGTTGAACTCTCTTGAATTTAATCTCGTTAAGACATAGACAAAATGCAAATTATTCAACGCGTCGTTGTTGAGTGCTTAAGCACGTCAATTTATCAGTCTAAATAAGTATGCAGGCATGCGCAAATTTTAATGATGATTTAACACCAAATATTAATTTAAATTAATTATTTTTTTCTTTATTTCAATAATATTTTCACAAGCAAAAAATATTAATTAAAAATCTAGAATCTTACATTCCGTTCTGCAAAATGATCCTCTTGACTATGAAAAAGAGAAGAAAGAAAAATCAAAACGAAGACCTCAAGAGATAACAAATTAAACTCCCAAATAAATACTATTAATATGATGACCACAAACTAAAGCTCAAAATTTCTTAGACACAGGGGTTGTGATCCCTACCAAAAATGGTGAATATAATAATGATGAGGTTGAGGATGGTGACGAAGATGTTAAGACAAATCTGGTTTATACGCGTGGTAATTTTTCTTGGTCTTATCTTTTGGCTTCAATTATTATTTTTTCATTTATGACATTTGATTAATGGACAAAGTTAGTTCCATGATAGCGAGGGCGCGAATTCTTTGTTCTATTCTCCATGGTGATCTGTTCACATCTTCACAGTTTTTTTTTCAAATACCAGTAAATTGGATTATAACTAGATGGATTTTTGGTTTAGGTTTATAGATTTCAACTTAATTTTTTGTAGAAAAAAAAACTGTTACATAAAATTATACCAAATTTAATTTCTAAAATTTTGTATTAAAGTCATAACGGTTTTCATAACCATTTCAAATTTAATAAGATTAAGAATGTATAAACAAGAGATTACATTTGTGTGGCACAAGGTAACTGCTTATATGTTGTTAACATCGTTTTTTGCAAAACATGTGGATCAGAGTGTAATATTATACCGAATTCAAAGATTATGAGCAGCGAGAAGTATAAAAGAGCGAGCACGGTACACTACATTATACCCTACAACAACAAAATTCTACTTGGATCACGCTTCTAATGCTACTTTTCATACAAAGATATATACCAAATATAGTTTTTGGAAAAAAAGAGAAGATACCCTATTTGAGCACCTACAGAAGGAATATGATCACCTCAAAAATGATTCAAGAGGGTACTGTGGACGGGGAATATGTAAAATTTTGGCCGCAACCATGTTATTGTTCGGAAAATATTTATTTATTAACTATTTTTATACCCACCACCATAGAATGGTGACGGGGGTATAATAAGTTTGTCATTCCGATTGTAACACATCGAAATATCGATTTCCGACTATATAAAGTATATATATTCTTGATCAGGGAGAAATTCTAAGACGATATAGCCATGTCCGTCTGTCTGTCTGTCTGTTGCAATCACGCTACAGTCTTCAATAATGAAGCAATCGTGCTGAAATTTTGCTCAAACTCGTCTTTAGTCTGTAGGCAGGTTAAGTTCGAAGATGGGCTATATCGGCCCAGGTTTTGATATAGTCCCCATATAAACCGACCTCCCGATTTGGGGCCTTAGGCTTATAGAAATCGTAGTTTTTATCCAATTTGCCTGAAATTTGAAATCTAGAGGTATTTTATGACCATAAAGAGGTGTGCCAAAAATGGTGAGTATCGGTCCATGTTTTGGTATAGCCCCCATATAAACCGATCTCCCGATTTTACTTCTTGGGCTTATAGAAACCGCAGCTTTTAGTCAATTTATCTGAAATTGGAAATCGGGAGGAACCTTAGAACCGCAAAGAGGTGTGTCAAAAATGGTGAGCATCGCTCCATGTTTTGGTATGGTCCCCATATAAACCGACTTGGGCTTATAGAAACCGTAGTTTGTATCCAATTTGCCTGCAATTGAAAATCTAGAGGTGCTTGAGGACCATCAAAAGGTGTGCCGAAAATGGTCCGTATCGTTCAATGTTTTGGTATAGCCCTTATATAGACCGATATCCCGATTTTACTTCTTGGGCTTCTGGAATCCGAAGTTTTTATCCAATTTGCCTGAAATTTGAAATCTAGAGGTATTTTGGGGCCATAAAGAGGTGTGCCGAAAACGGTGAGTATCGGTCTATATTTTAGTATAGCCCCCATAAGAACGATCTCCCGATTTAACTCCTTGGGTTTCTAGAAACCGTAGTTTTTATCCGACTTGCCTGAAATTGTAAATATTATGGTATTTTAGGCTCACAAAAACGTGTATCGGATTAAGTTTTTATCAGTCCATTTGGTAATGCCTCCATATAGACCGACTTCACTTCTTGAGGGTGTAGAAGGCGCACTGATCATGAAAATTGCTTGAAACTCAATGTAAAATTTCCAGATTTTACTTCTACAGATTTAAGATTTCAAATCAAGACTTTATTTTATAATTTTCTTGCACACTTACAAGAGATGTTAATGATTCCTTTAAAACTCAAACAAAAATGGTTCTTATAAATCCAGAATCTGATATAGTCCTCATAGGTGAAATCTTTAAATTTATCTTCGGGAAGTGTCCTCAAGTCCTCAAGCCCTCCTGAAATTTCAAAGGAAACCCTAATATTTGGTTCATGGTGGTGGGTATTTAAGATTCGGCCCGGCCGAACTTACTGCTGTATATACTTGTTATTAATTAATTTCTTTAAATAAAATAAAATATTACACCCAGAGAAGGTGTGTAATCACCGCAAACATGTTTCAAGGACACAATCCATTTTTGGATGGGAAAAATATTTTTATTTCACCAAACCTAAACATCCTTGTCGAAATTAGATAGATAATTTCCAGACATGTAATATATTTGCCGCAACCATGTTATTTGCTCTTAAATTATGTATCTAGTTAATGAAAAATAATTTCGTCCTTGAAACATGTTTGTGGTGATCATACACCTTCTATGCGTCTAATTCTTTATTTAAAGATATAATAAAAATTAAATAATGAAAATAGTTGATAAATAAATTTTCTAAATTATTTTCAAAAAAAAAATCAGAACATTTTAGATGATGATGTTCTTTAAAAAAAAATAGAGAAAACTGTTTTCTTAACCCTTTAGTTAAGTTTGTTGCATTTAAAACATCATAACGCAGTTTCAAAAAATATGCCTTTCCGTAAAATCTATATTACTTGTGTGTAAACTGGAACCAAAAATGAAATGAAATTTTGCCCGAAAATTCGAAAACCTACAAATTGGAGAATAATTAATTTTTACCAGAAATAAAAATTATTTAATTTATATTAATTATTTAATTAATTATTGTTAATCATATTTTTTGTTAATTTTTATTTCTGTTTGTTTGGTTAAACAAAATTTGTTTTAGGTTGGGGGCGCGAAGCAAATTGACTTGGGAAGCTCTGCTCTACTACAATCAAATTGTTTATTTGTAAACAAAAATTTAGTTTAATGCTCACTGTATCTTTTAAGATACAAGCACTATTTTTTGAAATTTTTTTGAAAAAATATGCTATTTAGTTGTTCTTTGTTACCATTTTGCATATTTTATATTATTTTGGAGAATCGGTATTCTTGTGCATTTAAAGCTTAAAGATCATGATTCGTTTTTTTCTTTTTAATTCACGGACGAAAAGTACTGGTTTTCATATATTTTGGAGCTAAAATTTTTACCACATTAGTTTTAAATACAAGCCTATAATATTCACAAATTAGTAAATTAGGTTTGAGGTTATATGTACGTTAATATATTAGAACATATTATTTTGAGACATCTCTGGATGCAAACAATTAATTTAGAAATTTCTAGAGAATATAATTGTAATTCAAAAAAATTCTCTTCATCAAATAACAGTGTGACTGGTTGCCATCATTTCGAAACTACTCGTCTGACATATTTATTCCAGTGACAGTTCAGTTTCTTATTTACAATCAAGGCATATTTAGTAAGGTAGTTTCGCCAGTCGCCATATTGAAACTATGATCACATTGTTCAACAAGTGGGAAATTTAAATCTGGAAATATATCGATGTATACTGTGAAATATGAGGAAATGTGTTACGGTTCGCAATTATAATTTAAGTAATTCTTACCATCAATTATGAGGACCATTTATTTTGATACTTTTCTGTCATAAATTTAATGCAAATTGAAAATTTTTGGTACAAAATAATTTTATTTTGAATTTTTATTTTTATTTGTCACAATTGTCAATTAAACATAAGGGGTAAAAGCTGCAACGTGTGCTCATTGTGAAGATACCTCAAAAAGAGAAAAAAATAAATTCTTGTAGATGAGAAGAAACCAGAATATTTAATTCAAAAATATGTAATCACACGGATGAAAAAGACTGTTTTTCATATGTTTGGCTATAAACATTATATGTTTGGAACACAAATTTTTAAACACAATATTTTTGAGTGCAAGCATATAATGTTCATAAACTAGCATAACATGTTTGGGACATATATGTTAATATGTTAGAACATATTATGTTTGGGACATAAAATGTTTGTAAATATAATATGCTTGGATGCAAAATTTAAAATTGCCCTTTAAAAGTATGAAGAAAGCGAGTTATAAAAAATTAAATTAAAAGAACTTCCCGAGTAGTTAAAATAAAGAACATCTCTGGAAGGACATTTTTGGAAGTGCTTTTAAAGTTGTGCCTTTAGAAGTGCTTCCAATTTTTTTTTGCTGAGTCTGTTAACTAACAGCTCTGCCGTAAAGCTTGACGTTATAGGTACACTGAAAAAAATATTTACGTGATATTAAAGATTACGCAACCTCAATTTTAGGATGCGCAATTTACACACTATTAAGGACAAATTTCCTTAAAATAGTGAAATTTTAATTAAAAGAAAGTTTATAATCTTTGCTTCAAAAATTTTTTTCATTAAATTTAGGACACACATTTTGAAAAATTGCATCCCTTCGTTAAAGTTGCATGTCTTTATACTAAGGCAAATTTTCTTTATAGTAAAGAAACACATTTTTGATTTAAAGAAATCGTCCTTAAATTAACTGAAATATTGAATCTTCAGATTTAAGATAAAAACGCTTCAAATATAGGCTATTTTGAGGATTTAGCATTTTTGATTTAAAGTTGTTTTTTTTTTTTTTTTTTTTGAATTAAGAAAATATTTTTTACTTTGAAGTATCCGTCATATGTTAGTGCTGAGGGTAAAAACCCGATTCATTACACTTTCGAATGATCTAATCAAGTCATTCGAAATATTTAACCAAATAGTGAAGCTTTGTCCATTGTTCATTACTCAAGATAAATTATAAATAAATTTGCATTAAATTTTATTTTTTATTAGACCAAATGTAATCCATTTGAAAAATGAAGTTACGGACAATAAAATTACAGTTAATAGATAATTAGAGGTAATCTTTGGAAAATCCAAACTAACTTGCTCTGATTTATTGTCCATTGTTTGAAAACTCAGCGAGACATAAAAAACCACAGAATTGAAAACAGAAGAAAAAATAATGTCCACTAAATCCCTCTCCACCATATGTTCTTATAAATTAACTTTTAAATTTCTAAGACATTTTTTATAATTAAATGAAGTTGTCTTTGTACAAAATGAAATGTGCCACAGTCAAAAGCTACATGAAATTTAATTTTTTTTCCACAAATCACCCATGTACAGAGTCAATTTTTGGGCAGCATTTTAATTGTCATTAATCATAATGCGAGGCACAGAAGACATGCCTTTGCAATATTTATGCTTGCATTTATTTTAATTAACTGAGGCCATCTTTTTTTTTGGGTATTAGCCATAAACAAAAGACAAGTAAGTAACTGGTTGTAATAAAACTCAAATTAATTATCTTCAAATGTTAAAATGTGTTTATCAAACTCTACATAACCCTAAAACAAGATGTGAAGAAGTTTCTTCTTCTGCTTCTCTTGGACAATGTCAGCTAAAGACTATATCCGGATTAATATTTTCTAAATGACCTTCACAAGATTTTGCGAATAATGTTTGTCAAATTTAATTGAAACAAACTTGAATTGAAGAGCTTAACGAATTAAATGCCAAATTTATAATTAGCTATGCGGAGAACTTTAAAAAAATATGTTTAATGATATTACAAGAAAATGGATTTGTTTAAGGTATTCAAGGGGTAGTATGTCTACCTTTATACAAGGGGTAATACGTGTTCCATCCCATATTTTCAATAGATAGATTATCTCCTCTCACTGGTGCGGAGTAGGGTATGAATATACAAAAATTTATGAATATAGTAATGGTTATAACATGGCATAATCTTCAAAATCATACGCAACATATTCCCCTTTTAATCCAAACTCGTCATCCAAAATCGATTAGTCGATTTTCAGAAATATTAAAAGTTGTTTAGTCGAATTTGAAGATTAGGTTAGGTGGCAGCCCGATATTTTAGACTTCCATACGCACCCTCACGGAGATATTATTTTCATGACTGACGCACGATATTAGGTTGGTTAATCACTCTAACGCACACTCACGGCGTTACCATTAACGTGAATCACAACTCACGCATGAATCACGACAAATTCACCACTAGCCGGTATGACACCATTTGCCAAAATCAGTTAGACTCAAAGGAGGATGATACACATTTCACTTTCACATGTCTGCTGGTATACACCTACGCCAATATCGAGTTACCAATACTGCCACTATTTTTCTGACTCTTGTCCCCAAATTTGCACGCTTTTATCCCCAAAAATCCGATTCCTTACGAAATGATTTTACAATTTTAGAAAAAACAAGTATATACGGCCGTTCGGCCAGGCCGAATCTTATGTACCCTCCACCATGGATTGCGTACACACAAAAAAAAAATTTCTGATTCAATCACGAAATTAGTTGATCCAATTAATTTTTAATTGAAATGTCTTCAATCACAGAAATGATAGTATCAATTAAAAAATTAATTGAAGGTCAATTAAAAAGTTAATTGATCCAATTAAAAAATTAATTGATACTATTATTTTTGTGATTGATTTTTATTTCAATTAAAAAATTTGTTGAATCAATTAAATTTTTAATTGAATATTTTTTAAAACTCAATTAAAATTTTGATTGGAAAAATTTTCCTGAAATTTTTTTGTGTGTAGAAACTTCTTCTAAACACTGCCATCCACAATCGAATTACTTAAGTTGCGGTAACGCTTGCCGATGGGAAGGTATCTTAAAACCTCCCAACACCGTCTTCTAAATTGTACACTGAAAAAAATATTGTCGTGAGGTCAAAGATTCCATGTCTTTAAAATACGAATACAAATTTTGCTTAGCATAGAAGACGCATTTTTCTAAAATAAAGTTATTTTCCTTGTCCAAAAGTCGATAAACTTTTCAATGAAGTCGTATTGTCTTTAAAATTAAGTGATTTGACTTAAAAATGGGTATCTTAACATGAAAGAAAAAATTTATAGGCTAAGGTCAACTTGACTTTAATAATTCAGAAAAATTCTTTAAATTTAATGAAATTGTCTTTAAATTTGTTGTCTTTTTGCATCTTGACTACAAAGCAAAAAATCGTTCAAATATAGGACATGTTTTTCAAAACTTTATTTTAAAGAAGTTTTTTACTTCAAACATAGCATAATTTCTACTGGAAGTCGAGTCCTAATTTGGAAAATAAAGTTGCCGTTAACTCGCTTTTAAAGGACTTCGATAGCATATGAAGAAAAAAAGCTGAGAAAGCAAAAAATTAAAATTTGCTTCCAAGAAGCAAGTACACAAAACCTAAATTTAAAAGAGAATTGTGTCTTAAAAGTATCCTTACTTGTATTCTCTGCTTCTTTGGCTCGGAATCAATACCAAATTTTTTAAAGTAAAGACAAAATCTTTGGAACCGAGTATGCTTTTTTCAGTGAATGTAAGTCCGTACGTGGTATATATTAAATCAAAAAAGACCGATTAAATACTATATAATTCAGTTTGACAAAATTTTCTATAGAAATAAAATTTTCACAAAATTTTCTATAGAAATAAAATTTTGACACAATTTTCTATAGAAATAAAATTTTGACAAAATTTTCTATAGAAATAAAATGTTGGTAGATTATTTTTGGCTCGAGTGGCAACCATGATTATGAACCGATATGGACCAATTTTGGTATGGTTGTTAGCGGCCATATACTAACACCACGTTCCAAATTTGAACCGGATCGGATGAAATATGCTCTCTTAGAGGCTCCGCAAGCCAAATCTGGGGATCGGTTTATATGGGGGCTATATATATAATTGTGAACCGATGTGGACCAATTTTTGCATGGATGTTAGAGACCATATACTGACACCACGTTTCACATTTGAACCCGATCGGATGAATTTTGATCCTCCAAGAGGCTCCGGAGTTCAAATCTGAAGAACGATTTATATGCGGCTATATATAATTGTGGACCGATGTGGACCAATTTTTGCATGGTTGTTAGAGACCGTATACCAACACCATGTACCAAATTTCAGCCGGATCGGATGAAATATGATTCTGTTAGAGTCTCCGCAAGCCAAATCTGAGAGTCCGTTTATATGGGTGCTATACGTAAAAGTGAACCGATATGGCCCATTTGCAATACCATCCGATCTACATCAATTATAACTACTTGTGCCAAGTTTCAAGTCGATAGCTTGTTTTGTTCGGAAGTTAGCGTGATTTCAACAGACGGACGGACGGACATGCTTAGATCGACTCAGAATTTCACCACGACCCAGAATATATATACTTTATGGGGTCTTAGAGCAATATTTTGATGTGTTACAAACGGAATGTCAAAGTTAAGGAGGAATTGAAATATGGGGGTGATTTGGCATGGTTGTTAGCGGCCATATACTAGCACAAATCGGATGAATTTTGCTCCTCCAAGAGGCTCCGGAGGTCAAATCTGGGGTCGGTTTATGTGGGGCTATATATAATTATGGACCGATATGGGCCAAATTTTGCATGGTTGTTAGATACCACATCTACCGTACCAAATTTCAACCGGATCGGATGAATTTTGCTCCTCCAAGAGGATCCTATATATAATTATGGACCTATATGGACCAATTTTTCATGATTGTTAGAGACTATATATAAATACCACATACCAAATTTCACACGGATCGGATGAAATTTGCTTCTCTAAGAGAGTCCGCAAACCAAATCTGGGGGTCGGTTTAAAGGGTGATACGGTCAAAATTTGGTCAAGGGAAAACGCGTGTAAATCGGTGAAATTGTTTATTTAAAAATCAAATTAAATTTCTTTTTCAAGTTCAATTAGTATAAAATTCAGGAAAAATATTCAGTTAGGCTTTCGCTTTTCCAAATCCGAATTGCCGGGCCTCACGATTGACACCTGCCATCAGATTTTGTAAAGCCACCTTGTCCACCTTCTTCGCCGCAGAAAGCCAGTTTGCCTTGAACTGCTGCTCGTCCTTAGCAGTTTTTTTGGTCTTCTTTGGGTTCCGCTTGACAATAGCCCAGTATTTCTCAATTGGGCGGAGCTCTGGCGTGTTGGGAGGGTTCTTGTCCTTGGGAACCACCTGCACGTTGTTGGCGGCGTACCACTCCATGGCCTTTTTACCGTAATGGCAAGATGCCAAATCCGGCCAAAACAGTACGGAACAACCGTGTTTCTTCAGGAAAGGCAGCAGACGTTTATTCAAACACTCTTTCACGTAAATTTCTTGGTTGACATTCCCGGAAGCTATGAAAATGCTGCCTTTTTCAAGCCACAGGTACAGATGGCTTGCCAAACCAGATATTTCTTTGCGAACTTTGACAGTTTTATGTGCTTGAAAATATCTGCTACCTTTCCCCTTCCTTTTGCCGTATAAAACTCCTGTCCCGGAAGCTGCTTGTAGTCGGCTTTGACGTAGGTTTCGTCGTCCATTACCACGCAGTCAAACTTCGTCAGCATCGTCGTGTACAGCCTCCGGGATCGCGCTTTGGCCGTCGTATTTTGTTTATCATCGCGATTTGGAGTCACTACCTTCTTGTAAGTCGATAGTCCGGCTCGTTTTTTGGCTCGATGCACGGTTGTAGACGATACACCCACCTTATTTGCGGCATCTCGGAGAGAGAGGTTAGGGTTTCGCTTGAAACTACCGGCAACTCTCTTTGTCGTCTCAGCGGCTTCCGGTTTTCGATTTCCCCCCGATCCAGACTTCCTGGCTGTCGACAAACGTTCCCCAAACACTTTAATTACATTTGTAACGGTTGATTTGGAAACTTTTAGCGATTTTGCCAGCATTGCGTGCGAGTAGCTCGGATTTTCGCGATGCGCGAGCAAAATTTTGATACGCTGCTCTTCTTGCTTGGACGGCATTTTGACAACTGAAGAGTGAATTCCAAAATCAAAATAGGAGCAACATTCTTCAAAATGAGGGGTGTTCAGGTTTTTTAAATGCAAAATTGAAAGAAATACGTCAAGTTTATATTGACCAAATTTTGAGCGTATCACCCTTTATATGGGGCTATACATAATGGGTCTGATATGGGCGATTTGCAATACCACCCATCGTATGGTGGAAGGAATAAAAAGAAAGTAGTAGTAGTAGAAAGTAAAAAAAAAAGTCCTGTGTCCGCTTCCAGACCAAATACTCCAATTGCTCGCTATTACATGCCGTGGACATTTTTTTACGATTTTCTGTGCATTTTTATAATAATGTAGAAATAAAAAGAATTTCATGTAAACCTGATTTATTACACCGAACCGATTTCTGAAAGTCCCCAAATTTATGGAAATTCCCCACCAAATCCCCGACTCAAAAAGTTTATCCCCATCCACGAAAAAATATCCCCAATCTAGGCAGAAATCCCCAAAATTGCTAACACTGACACTTACTTTTTGACCCTATCTTCCTTACACTAAAAAAAATGAACCCTATATGGCACTAGAGCCAATTCAATATTAGTTCATGGACAGAAAGTTCCCTTGACAGTAATAATTTTTTGCGTCCGTTAGTTAAATGAACTAAAAAAGAGGGAAAAATTATACACAAATGAAGCATAATGATTGACAAGTGAAAAAAATAATAATGTCTAATAAATTTTCTTAAATTGGTCGAAAAATGTTTACTTAAATATTTTTGTGAAATCGACATGACATCTGTGTTTTTCTAAAATTAACTAAAAATGTCCCTTCTTATTCTACGAACTTGGTGTCTTTACTGAAATTCACAATTTCTTTCCAGTCCATATTTCCAGGATCCATGAATATCTTAATTACCCCATCCCTCAGTAAGTCCCAACTGTTTTATAGGAAACATGAATAACCTCTCGCGAATTCAACTAAATCGTATACCATTTTTTTAGGTTTCCACAACGTGTTGGTAAATCAAGGAAAATATAATGGCCACGTGTCCAATCTTTCATTACCTACAACAAAAAAATTATTACAAATTTTTATTTTTGTCGTAAATAAAAACATTTTTAGCCTAAAACCACAGCCAATTTCGAGTGCTGTTCGAATGGCTTTACGCTCAAATATGACACATCTTGTATTTCAAAACAAAGTTTATTTAGATCTAAAAACGTTCACCTTGGCTTAAGATTTTGGCATTGAATGTTATATTTGGATGGATAGAAAACAGCATTTCTCCACTGAAAAAATATTGACCTACTTTGGAAGATTATTTTAGGACTCGAAATTTTCGCAATGTTAAGGAGAAAATTCTTTAAAATAATGACATTGTAATTAAAAGAAAGTTTATAAGTTGCTTCAAAAATTTCTTTCATTAAATTTAGGACACAAATCTTGAAATTTTGCGTCCCTCTGCTGAAGTTGTAGATCTTTGAAGTAAGACAAATTTTCCTTAAAATAAAGAAAAACATTTTTAATTTAGAGAAATGGTCTTTAACTCAACTGACATATTAAATTTTTAAATTTAAGATAAAATCGCTTCAAATATAGGTTAAGACTTATTGTAAGGATTTGAATCTTTGGTTTAAAGTTTTTTTAGCATTAAGAAAACTGATTTTACTTCAGAGACCTATCTGTATTTAAACGTAAAATTTTAACATGGGATTCAAATTTAATTTATTTGTTTAATTCAAAAATGTTTATCCTTCAAAGACATACGACTTTAACGTAGGAATGTTCAAAATTATTAGGATAATAGTTTTTTCTGTACACGGATGAAAAAGGCTGTTTTTCATATGTTTGGCTATAAACATTATATGTTTGGAACACAAATTTTTAAACACAATATTTTTGAGTGCAAGCATATAATGTTCATAAACTAGCATAACATGTTTGGGACATATATGTTAATATGTTAGAACATATTATGTTTGGGACATAAAATGTTTGTAAATATAAAATGTTTGGATGCAAACATATATTAATTTAGAAATAGCCTATAAACATATATGTGTTTAGTAGCTTGGAGCGCTATTTAAGAGGGAGCGATATTGAATTAAGTTGGTGGTTGTTGCTTGTTATTACAAAATTAACATTTTATTTTTCCTTGGGCAATTGATCAGCTACTTCTTTGATCCTTACAAACTGTGTGGTCCGCTGTTCGAATCCCCGTCCGGCAAAAGGTAAAATTAAAATAAAAAAAAATCATACAATTGAATAATTTCTTCTACAATGTTTGTATTACAGAAAAAGGTGCTAAGAACTAAAAAATCTCGTGGAAGTGAAACAGAAACAAAATTTTGAGCATTCAGGTCGAAAACCTATGTTGTTAGCACCTATATTACCTGTTTATTTTCATAATTCGTTATGATTGTAAATATATAAATAAATAAATAAAATTTTGAGCACAATATTGTTTGGGAGAATTTTTTTAAGCATATAATATTTTTGGGTGCAAAATGCTTCCAAACATATTATATGTTCACATAATAACATATTGTTTTTTGGAAGACAACATTATTGAATTTGGATGCAAAAATACAAAATGTTTGAAACTTAGACTACCCAAACATATATTGTTTAGACTAATATGCTTTCAAACATATTATATATTGGAAGAGATCAAACATATAAATGTTTGGGCAATACCCAAAAATGTATATGCTTGAAGCAAAATATGTTTGGGAGTATATGTTACAGAAGCGATTTTTTGTGAGCGTGTATATTATTGTAAAAAATTAATATAGTAATACGCAAAGTCGCACATCCTAAATTCACCACAGTTACAGGATATCCTTTTTATGAAGTTTTGGATATTTAAAAAATGGACCTGTCGATCCATACAATGCACCAAACAATTACACGTTGAACATTGATGTGACAATTTTGCTTATTGACGTAGATGGGAATCGGCCATATCAGTCAAGAAGATTTTTCGTTGGAATGGACGTTTAACATGTTTGTAGTGACTTTCATTCATTCATTCATTCATTGTTGAAGCGTATATATTTCCATTTTTATTAATGGCATAAATAATTTCTAGAACATTTAATGCAATGAAATATTCAAGTACTGTAGTTAAGAACACCAAAATATTTTTTATATCCTCTGTTGAAAGTTTTGTTTATACAGTACATACTGGTTTGTATATGTGCTAACTACCGTTTGTAATGATTGTAGCCTACTTTTAGGGATACAAATATTCGACATTTTAATCTGCTGTTTATTGTAAAAAGATACGAATCGTTTCACTGCCAAACATATTCAGATTGATTTACAATTTAACCATGAATCGTCTTAAACAACATCACTTGAAAATTATTGAATTTTATTATCATTTTGACGCTCTAGAAATTTGGCCGAGAATCCACAGATTATACCCTTAACCACATAAGACATAAAATATATATACCGACCGACTCAGAAATTAGAAAATTTGAATTAAATGTAAATTTGACCGTAAGTTTGGTTGTAAAACTAATCTTATCACCATTCGGATAACATTAAATTGATTGTATAATGGTTAATTGTCTGCCGCAAAAGTTTACTGTCTGCCTCCGCCGCCAAAAATTGGTCGTCTTCATTCTCTGCTTTTGAGAGTTCTCCGGTTTTCAGAGTGTCCAAGTTTAAGAGTCTTCGCTGTATATAACCCGTGTTACCCTTAATTTTCTTAAATTCGTGAATACATTTTATTTCTCAAACTTCGAATAGCGAAAAGATTAATTAATCACTGTAGTGTCTTTCAGGCTGAAATATTAGCAATAAGAGAGGTGGCGAATTGGCTGAGAAGTAATGTTCCAAAATTTGGTGGCATTAATATATACTCAGACAGTCAACCTGCAATAAAATCCTTGGACTCTGTGTTCTTGAACTCGAAAACGTCCGTCGACCGCCGCAAATCTCTCAAGGAGCAGTACAATATTCAGTACAATATGGCGGAGCAGTACAATATTCACCTAATATGGGTGCCTGGCCATAGGAACATACCGGGGAACTGCGAAGCGGATGAGTTGGCTATGCTAGGAAGTACCTTACATATTCCATTCTAGAATCTGTTGGTATGCCTCTGACTACATGCAAGCTCATACTTCGTGAGAAGGCTGTTATGATGGCGAATGTCCGATGGGAGGATTGTAAGGGTTGCAACGACACTAAGCAAATATGGGCCCATCTAAACTTTAACCGCACACTAGATATGTTACGAGTAGTGTTTTCAAGACGTCAGAAATCACTAGTGATATCTGCGAGTTGAGAGGCGTGTTTGCAAAAAACTATTGGCGCGAAGTATAATGGCTACTGCATGAGTTGTCATGATGCGGAAGAATAGGAATCGATTAAACACCTCTTGTGTGAATGTCCTGCATTTTGTGTAAAGCGACTGTTAAGAACATACAGCTTTAGATTATTTGCGGACCTGCAAAATGTTAACTTAAGCAGTCTGCTAATGTTTTTGGAACAATCAAAATAAAATAATCGAGAAGTTTCAGCGGTTAAAACTAGAAGTTCCCATATGTAATAGGAATACAATGGACTGAATAGTCTAAGTGAGCCTGACAATAAATCGGGCTGCCCTAACCTATGAATGTGAATCAACGCAAATATGATGTCAAACAGAAAACGGACGGTGTCATTTCTGAGAACGATAACCGTATATGGTCATTTCGACTTGGTTGTAAAATGAGTTAAATAAAACAAGTATATACGGCCGCAAGTTCGGCCAGGCCGAATCTTATGTACCCACCACCATGGATTGCGTAGAAACTTCTACGAAAGACTGCCATCCACAATCGAATTACTTGGTTTGTGGTATCTTAAAACTTCTTATTCCTGCATGGTTGTTGGATACCATATACTAACATCACGTACCAAATTTCAACCGAATGGGAAGTATTTTGCTCTTCCAAGGGGCTCTGGAGGTCAAATCTGGGGATCGGTTTATATGGGCCTATATATAATTATGGACCGATATGGACCAATTTTTGCATGGGAGTTTGAGGCCATATATTAACACCACGTACCAAATTTCAACTGAATCAGATGAATTTTGGTCTTCCAAGAGGTTCCGGAGGTCAAATCTGGTGATCGGTTTATATGGGGGCTATATATAATTATGAGCCGATGTGGACCAATTTTTGCATGGTTGTTAGAGACCATATACTAACATCACGTACCAAATTTCAGCCATATCGGATGAAATTTGCTTCTCTTAGAGGCCTCGCAAGCCAAATCGGGGGATCGGTTTATATGGGGGCTATATATAATTATGAACCGATGTGGACCAATTTTTGCACGGTTGTTCGAGACCATATACTAACACCATGTACCAAATTTCAGCCGGATCGGATGAAATTTGCTTCTCTTAGGGGCCTCGCAAGCCAAATCGGGGGATCGGTTTATATGGGGGCTATATATAATTATGGACCGATGTGGACCAATTTTTGCATGGTTGTTAGAGACCATATACTAACACCATGTACCAAATTTCAGCCGGATCGGATGAAATTTGCTTCTCTTAGGGGCCTCGCAAGCCAAATCGGGGGATCGGTTTATATGGGGGCTATATATAATTATGGACCGATGTGGACCAATTTTTGCATGGTTGTTAGAGACCATATACTAACACCATGTACCAAATTTCAGCCGGATCGGATGAAATTTGCTTCTCTTAGAGGCCTCGCAAGCCAAATTTTGGGGTCCGTTTATATGGGGGCTATACGTAAAAGTGGACCGATATGGCCCATTTGCAATACCATCCGACCTACATCAATAACAACTACTTGTGCCAAGTTTCAAGTCGATAGCTTGTTTCGTTCGGAAGTTAGCGTGATTTCAACAGACGGACGGACGGACGGACGGACGGACGGACGGACGGACGGACGGACGGACGGACGGACGGACATGCTCAGATCGACTCAGAATTTCACCACGACCCAGAATATATATACTTTATGGGGTCTTAGAGCAATATTTCGATGTGTTACAAACGGAATGACAAAGTTAATATACCCCCCATCCTATGGTGGTGGGTATAAAAAGAGACACTATTCGTTGCCAAAGAATATAGAAATAAAATTTCGATAAAATTGTCTATAGACATAAAATTTTGACAAAATTTTCTATAGAAATAAAATTTTGTTGTTGTTTTTTATTGCAGCTTAAAACCAAACATTGACTAAACTACAAGTGTAGCTTAACCAACAGAGGAAGAGAATGTTTGTCAAATTTATTTGGGCAAAGCCCTATAGACTGCAAGATGGTTGGATGGGCGCACGTTTCTGAATTACCACATTCCTCATCAGCATCCTCTACTTGCAGCAAAACTATCAACCAATTATCAGAATAAATTCAGGCAGTTCATTAAACCCAACAATAAACCACACTTGAACCCTCCGAAAAAAGGCTTTACATTGATAGCCGGCTTATGCCGAAATAAAAAATTGCAGTCTATAGGGCTTTGCCCAAATAAATTTGACAAACATTCTTTTCCTCTGTTGGTTAAGCTACACTTGTAGTTTAGTCAACACAATGGTTTTAAGCTGCAATAAAAAACAACAACAATGCTTAAAGAACAAAACAGAAATAAAATTTCGATAAAATTATCTGTAGAAATAAAATTTTAACCAAATTTTCTATAGAAATTAAATTTTTACAACATTTTCTATAGAAATGAAATTTTAACAAAATTTCCTATAGAAATGAAATTTTGACAAAATTTCCTATAGAAATAAAATATATAGAAATAAAATTTTGAAAAAATTTCCTATAGAAATAAAATTTTGGCAACATATTTCTTCCGAAGAAATATTTGTTTTTATAAAACTGATCAAACAATGCGAAATAGAAATATTCTATTTGGTAGTTTTGGTAAAATTGCATTAAAATGTTGGTAGATTATTTTTCACTTTAGCACATTGCACTACCGACGCAGTTTCCATAAGAACGTCTAACGACGAAAGCCTTTCATGAAATCGTGAACGACCGTGGACGAAACCGGGAACATTCCATTTCTTTTTTTTAACGTTTCTGTTTCATTTTGTTATAATTTTTTCTATTAGTGTAGATATTCTGAATTTTGCATGGTACTATTTTTAAAAAGCTTCCGGTTTGTGACCAAGATATTTTGATACAAGCCCATATTTACAATTTTGGCGTTAACCAACTGATCATACTTTTTCTCGTTTTGGCATACAATAATTACATTCCCATTTTCAGAATATAGATGAATCAAATTGAGGACTTTTGTGTTGTGGTTCATTTACGTTGTCGCAATTGGCAGCCCTAACGTATGGTAATACAATGCAAAAAAATGACTTTTTCAGAATTTGTAACTGTAAACACTTCGAAAAACAAAATATGATAAGTTGGTTGATTTGACAAGAGACATAGTCATAAGATAGACTTCCAATATCCAATTGGCGGTCAGTACAAGTCAGACTATTTTAGTGCATACAAGTGTGGGCACTATAAAGTTTGACTTTTATTTAATTGTTAGCTGTGGTGTGATAAAGTCCATTTGTTGAAATATTTGTGAAATTATTAGTGTTACATTGTACAACTGTTAAATTATTTTATTTGTTATAACAATTGTAAAAAAAACATAGGCAATTATAAAAATCAATGTAAGTGCTATGATGAACTGCTCCAAGAACATAACCTCAACTCATTAAACTGACATTTACCCCGTAGGGCTTTGGGTGCTAAACATTGGTTATACAATGTTCGCAAAATATTCGTCAATAAGAGCTCTGTCCTTAAAATGTCTTCATTTTTGGGCAATCATATGGCTATAAGTTTTTGTTTGGTCATCTTATGTATGCGTCAAACTGCCGAGGCAATGGGCCACTGCAAATCAAATCAATTTGCCTGCAAAGATGGTAGTTGTATATTAAGCAGTAAATTATGTGATGGACGTTATGATTGCTCTGACAATTCGGATGAAATTGATTGTGGTGAGTAAAATAAAACAGCCCTCTCTCTCTCTCCTTCTTTCTCACGAGGAACAAAGAGCAAGAGATAAATTTGATTTCTAACATTTGCAAATCCTCTCTTGTTTTTGCTATAGATTTTAAAATGTGCCGCAAACCTAACTGGTTTCAATGCCCCACACCACATGGCCCTTGTCTATCATCGGATCTTCTCTGCAATGACATTGAAAATTGCCCTGGTGGCGAAGATGAAGCCAATTGCCCTCAACATGAACGCAGTGGAACTTCCGATTTTGGCCTAGGTGGCTGGCTAACCGCCCATCGCGATTGTACTCAGTACGAGTATACCTGTAAATCGGACAAATTATGCATTCCATTGAATTTTATGTGTGATGGTAAACAGGATTGCACCGATGGTTCCGACGAAATAGCCGGTTGTATAAATGCCCAGGCAAATTGTGCTGGATTCTTTTGTGACAACAAACGTTGTCTGGAGAGCAAAAGATGGATATGTGATGGCAATGATGATTGTGGCGATGGAAGCGATGAAAAAAATTGTGGTAAGTTGGAATATAAATTTAGATTTGAAAAAAAAAATCGATTTTTTAGAGGGTCAGTGTGAATTTGTAGAATTCGCCCAATTTATGGTATTTTGTTAATTATACTCACCACCACAATTTAACCATGTTTCTGTGTCTGTTCTAATATCTATAATGCCAATAATAAATCTATCGCGTTTAAATTTAGTACAGACTCGTTTTTTTGCTTACAAGCAGGTCAGATTGGAAAATGGGTTATATCGGTTCAGGTCTTGATAGAGCCATCATATAAACTGAACCCAATTGATGGACAAGTATAAATCTATCGCGCTAAAATTTAGTACAGACTAGTTTTTTTTTGCTTACAAGCAGGTCAGATTGGAAAATGGGTTATATCGGTTCAGGTCTTGATAGAGCCATCATATAAACTGAACCCAATTGATGCAAAAGTCAAAAATTTAATTTTCAACTAACCTACTTTTTGTCAAAAACAACAATAATCTTCAAATGCGCCTAATCGGCTTTTGATATTTTCGAATATCGACGTTTGATGTTGGCCATGATTGACTAATTGACTTTTAGCGAAAGGGTCGACATTGGACTAAAAGCTGATAAAATATATTTTTATGACAAATCTAAGAATGTATACAGACGATTTCATTTATTTTAAAAATTATTTGAAAAACGATACCTATATATAGACAAAAAGTAGATTTTTCCAAATTTTGAAAAAAATGACAAATCCAAATTAAAAAGTATGAAAGGTCGAAAAATCTACTACAACATGTTAAAAAATCTACAAAATGTTGAAAAATCGACTTTTAAATTTTTTTTAAATATTTGACAACCGGATAATTTTACACAACCGTATTCACCATATGTCGGTGCACAGCAAAAATATCACCAATATATTTCCAATTAAAAGGTTGATATAGAAAACGTGGTCTGAAAAATTATCTTATACAATTAATCAAATTAAAACATAAAGTCAGTTAACAAAATTATTGAACATTTTTACGTTTTTAATTATCTCAATTAACATTTTAATTGAATTAAAAAATATTTCCAACTAAAAATATAATTATTTTTGTGAATGATACTATCATTTTCGTAATTGAAGACATTTCAATTAAAAATGAACTGGACCAGAAAAACATTTTTTGTGTGCACTTCTGCCCAGCAAAAAAAATTTTTAAAGTCATTATAGTTAATGTACACACAAAAAAAATAGTTTTTGAGTTCAATTACAAATTTAATTTATCCAATTAATTTTTAATTGAAATGTTTTCAATCACAGAAATAATAGTATCAATCACCAAAGTCAATTAAAAGATTAATTGATCCAATTAAAAAATTAATTGACAAGATTAAATAATCTTGTGATTGAGTTTTGCTTTAATTATAAAATTTGTTGAGTCAATTAAATTTTTAATTGAATATTTTGGAAAATTCGATTAAATTTTAAATTGGAAATATTTTAGTTAAAATTTTGTCTGCACTCTCCTAGAGATGGACTTAATTTTGTCTTCACAAAAAGTTATTTTGGGGTAATAGATAAAATCTCTTTGTTTTAACTCATTAACTCAGAAAATGAAACTGTGGAACAACAATTAATTTTATGGAGTTGTGTTAATTCAGTAACGACTAAATAAAAAGATTTAAATAAAAAAAATTAAAAGTTATTATTCACTTTTTAGAAAAAGGATGTCCTCATGTGGGGATATTGGGCAGATTAAATATTAAGTATATGTACAATAAACATAACAGCTTTATCTATTTTAAATCGACGTTTGCAAATTATTAGAAAATCGATTTTTTGATTGTGATTGCAATCCATTTGTATGAGGACGTTGAAGATACAACATTTATTCGATTTTCCTGCAATTGAAAATCTGAGGATATTTAAGATCCATAAAGAATTACATGAAATTTGTTTTATATCGATCTATGCTCTGATATATCAACCATATAGCCCAATCTCCAGATTAAAATTCTTAAGCCGCAATTTTATACGATTTACCAGATATTTGAAATACCATGATGTTTTGAAACCACAAACAGATGTTCCAAATATGGCGAGTTAGCCCCAAGGCATTTTGACGAACTAACAATAGCTTTTTGGTTATTCTAGCACGAAAGTAATTGATTCTTTAAAACAATTAATAACGAATTAGTTCAATCACATTATTACACAGAAAAAATATCACAAAAATATTTCCAATTTAAAAGTTGATTACGTTAATCAAATAAAAATTTATTGATACAATTAAGAAAATGATTGAAATTTTTTACATTTTCAATTAAAATATTTATTATCCCAATTAATATTTTAATTAAATCAAAAATCCAATTAAAAATATAATTGCAATTGTCGTTCGGAAATAATTAGTTTCACACCATTCTCTGGTTCATTAAATTTTGAATCAAATCTAAAGGAAAATGCATAAGAAAGTATAAACTCAAGAAAATCATTTAATCTGAAAGAAAAATGATTATAAATAAAAATCAATTAAAATTTTTATTGACGCATTTCATAAATCAATTGAAGTGCCCAATAAATGTTATACAAGTACATTTTGTATATCTTAATTAATTAATTCTACGATTGATACTAACATTTTCGTGATTAAAGAAATTTCAATTGAAGAAAATTCAATTGAAAAATTAACTGGAAAAATTAATTTCATCACATGGCCTTGGAAAAATTTATTCAGGCTGACAAGTTTTATTTTGTTTCAACACATGTAATTATAGACTTAACGACACCGAAAAATATCTCCAAAATATTTCCAACTAAAAAGTTGATTGAAATTGAAAAAGTTAATAAAATTAAAAAATAAAGTCAGTTACTAAAATGATTGAAACATGATAAGATTAACTTTTTTTAAATAATTAATGTTTTAATTAAATAAGAACATATTTCCAAATAAATATATAATTGAAAATTGTGTTCGAAAATATAAACATTATTGCTTATATGCAAAACAATTTATTGACAGTTTATCGAATGAATTTATATGGTAAAAGTATGCTTGAAGTTTTCTTTAGCTTTTTTGCATATGGGGGTCTACTTTTTGGATGATATTCCTCCAGTTAATAAGGAATATCGTCAAAAAGTATATAAAAAATGACCAACAAATTATCATAATTAAAAAAAAACAAGTATATACGGCCGTAAGTTCGGCCAGGCCGAATCTTATGTACCCTCCACCATGGATTGCGTAGAAACTTCTACGAAAGACTGTCATCCACAATCGAATTACTTGGGTTGTGGAATCTTAAAACTTCTTAACATCGTTTTCTAAATTGTGAGTTAGTCCATACGTGGTAGAGAGACAGAATTGAAATATGGGGGTCGCTTATATGGGGGCTATATACAATTATGAACTTGATATGGACCTATTTTTTGTGGTTGGGGATCGATTTATCTGAGGGCTATATATAACTATAGACCGATATGGACCTAGTTAGGCATGGTTGTTAACGGCCATATACTAGCACCAAATTTCAACTGACTCGGATGAAATTTGCTCCTCCAAGAGGTTCAAAAACCTAATCTCGGGATCGGTTTATATGGGGGCTTTATATGATTATGGACTGATATGAACCACTTTTGGCATGGCTGTTAAATATCATATACTACCACCACGTACCAAATTTCAACCACATCGGTTGAATTTTGCTTCTCCAAAATGAATTTTGCTTCTCCCAGATCAAATCTGGGGATAGGTTTATATGGGGACTATATATAATTATGGACCGATATGGACCAATTCTTGCGTGTTTGTTAGAGTCTACATTCTAACACCATGTTCAAAATTTCAACCGGATCGGATGAATTTTGCTTCTCCAAAAGGCACCGTCAAATCTGGGGATAGGTTTATATGGGGCTATATATAATTATGGACTGATATGAACCAATTCCTGCATGGTTGTTGGATAACATATACTAACATCACGTACCAAATTTCAACCGAATCGGATGAATTTTGCTCTTCCAAGGGGCTCCGGAGGTCAAATCTGGGGATCGGTTTATATGGGGGCTATATATAATTATGGACCGATTTCGACCAATTTTTGCATGGGTGTTTGAGGCCATATATTAACACCACGTACCAAATTTAAACTGAATCAGATGAATTTTGGTCTTCCAAGAGGCTCCGGAGGTCAAATCTGGTGATCGGTTTATATGGGGGCTATATATAATTATGGACCGATATGAACCATTTTTTAGATGGTCATTAGAGACCATATACTAACACCATGTACCACATTTCAGCCGGATCGGATGAAATTTGCTGCTCTTAGAGGCTCCGCAAGCCAAATCGGGGGATCGGTTTATATGGGGGCTATATATAATTATGGACCGATGTGGACCAATTTTTGCATGGTTGTTAGAGATGATATGTTGACATCATGTACCAAATTTCAGCCGGATCGGATGAAATTTACTTCTCTTAGAGTCCCCGTAAGCCAAATTTGAGGGTCCGTTTATATGGGGCTATACGTAAAAGTGGACCGATACTTTTACGTATAGTTCTATAATTTTACGTATAGTTCTATACTTTTACGTATAGAACTTAGCACAACTAAGTGTGCTAAGTTTCAAGTCGATAGCTTGTTTCGTTCGGAAGGTAGCGTGATTTCAACAGACGGACGGACATGCTCAGATCGACTCAGAATTTCACCACGACCCAGAATATATATACTTTATGGGGTCTTAGAGCAATATATCGATGTGTTGCAAACGGAATGACAAAGTTAATATACCCCCATCCTATGGTGGAGGGTATATTCAATGATTCCAATAAAACTCCAACTTTAGTTACAGAGGAAAATTCATAAAAAATTATAAAATAACAAGAAAATTATCTCATCTAAAGGTGAGTACTATGTTAAAATTTTCCACCAAAACTCTAAATTCAAAGTGCAAAAATATATATGACGCCGATTGCATGCTGATAAACTTTTCTAAAAACTTGAATGGAAGGTAAAAAGGTAAAATAATTATAAATAAATGAATAAAAGCACAACAATTAAATATTAAAAACACTAATTGATGTTTGCGAACAAAGTCAATTAAATTTTTATTTGTACCAATTAAAAAATTAATAAGAAATCAGTTAAATATTTTTAATTTCCAATTTTTTTTTCCTGATTCAATCAGCAATTCTGTGTACTGATGCGTGTTGCTACTGATCAATTCTGGGGTTTAATACACAAGATTTTCAAGTTTGTTGTTTGATCATTTTGTATCCATCTATTTTAGCCGATAAATGCATCCCAGAAATGGATAAATTTCTTTGTCGCAATAACATGACATGTCTGCCTCTGGATAAGGCCTGTGATGGAAACATTGATTGTCCCGATCGTACAGATGAATCATTTCGTTGTAACGAAACATCAAATACATGTCAAACCAAATCATGCCCTCCCGGATCACGATGTAAAATGATGCCACAAACTGGAGCGGAATGTATTTGCCCCCGGGGTTTCAAACACTCACAACACAAAGATTTATGTATGGACATTGATGAGTGCGTCGAACAATATGGCGTTTGCAGTCAAATGTGCACCAACAGTGCGGGCAGTTATCGATGTCACTGTGATGATGGCTATATACTACGATCCGATAATCACACGTGTGAAGCAGTCGGTGAGGAGGCTTTACTACTGTATACGACCCAGGTGACAGTGATGGGATTAAATCTTAGATCACGACGTGTTTATACAGTGGCTAAGAATCTGACAAAAGTGATTGGTGTGGCCTATAATGGTGAACATATCTATTGGACAAACATACAAAATGAAGCTGAAAGTATTGTCAGATCAAATCCGGATGGTTCACAACAAGAGATTCTCTTAACATCAGGTCTTGATGCTCCTGAAGATTTGGCAGTGGATTGGCTAACGGGTGAGTGTATAATCCAATAATTATGCCACGAATAAATTTAGGTTTAGCGAATATAACAACTTGAGAAACATGAAACTACTATTAACAACAATGATCACCTTTAGATGTATACACTGAACATTATATTGAATTGAGCACAAAGATTTCTTGTACATAAAATAATAATGCGAGGAGTTTTACATAGCACAGAAGACTTAATTCTCTGATAAAGGGTGATACGGTCAAAATTTGGTCAATATAAACTTGACGTATTTCTTTCAATTTTGCATTTTAAAAACCTGAACACCCCTCATTTTGAAGGTGTGTGTGTGTATAGAATGTTGCTCCTATTTTGATTTTGGAATTCACTCTTCAGTTGTCAAAATGCCGTCCAAGTAAGAAGAGCAGCGTATCAAAATTTTGCTCGCGCATCGCGAAAATCCGAGGTACTCGCACGCAACCGTTTCAAATGTAATTAAAGTGTTTGGGGAACGTTTGTCGACAGCCAGGAAGTCTGGATCGGGGGGAAATCGAAAACCGGAAGCCGCTGAGACGACAAAGAGAGTTGCCGGTAGTTTCAAGCGAAACCCTAACCTCTCTCTCCGAGATACCGCAAATAAGCTGGGTGTATCGTCTACAACCGAGAAAAAAAACGAGCCGGACTATCGACTTACAAGAAGGTAGTGACTCCAAATCGCGATGATAAACAAAATACGACGGCCAAAGCGCGCTGACGAAGTTTGACTGCGTGCTAATGGACGACGAAACCTACGTCAAAGCCGACTACAAGCAGCTTCCGGGACAGGTGTTTTATACTGCAAAAGGAAGGGGAAAGGTAGCAGATATTTTCAAGCGCATAAAACTGTCAAAGTTTGCAAAGAAATATCTGGTTTGGCAAGCCATCTGTACCTGTGGCTTGAAAAGCAGCATTTTCATAGCTTCCGGGACTGTCAACCAAGAAATTTACGTGAAAGAGTGTTTGAATAAACGTCTGCTGCCTTTCCTGAAGAAACACGGTTGTTCCGTACTGTTTTGGCCGGATTTGGCATCTTGCCATTACGGTAAAAAGGCCATGGAGTGGTACGCCGCCAACAACGTGCAGGTGGTTCCCAAGGACAAGAACCCTCCCAACACACCAGAGCTCCGCCCAATTGAGAAATACTGGTCTATTGTCAAGCGGAATCTGAAGAAGACCAAAAAAACTGCTAAGGACGAGCAGCAGTTCAAGGCAAACTGGCTTTCTGCGGCGAAGAAGGTGGACAAGGTGGCTGTACAAAATCTGATGGCAGGTGTCAAGCGTGTGGCCCGGCAATTCGGATTTGGAAAAGCGAAAGCCTAACTGAATATTTTTCCTGAATTTTATACTAATTGAACTTGAACAAGTATATACGGCCGTAAGTTCGGCCAGGCCGAATCTTATGTACCCTCCACCATGAATTGCGTAGAAACTTCTACGAAAGACTGTCATACACAATCGAAATACTTGGACTGTGGTATCTTAAAACTTCTTAAGATCGTTTTCTAAATTGTGAGTTAGTCCATACGTGGTATATATTAGACAAAAAAGTTATGTATAGTTAAGTCGACAAATAATTACGAATCGATATGGACTTTTTGCACGGTACGTAGAGAGCCAGAATTGAAATATGGGGGTCGCTAATATGGGGGCTATATACAATTATGAACTTGATATGGACCAATATTTGTGTGATTGGAAATCGATTTATCTGACGGATATATATATAACTATAGACCGATATGGACCTAGTTAGGCATGGTTGTTAACGACCATATACTAGCACAATGTACCAAATTTCAACTGACTCGGTTGAAATTTGCTCCTCCAAGAGGCTCCAAAACCAAATCTCGGGATCGGTTTATATGGGGCTATATATGATTATGGACTGATATGGACCACTTTTGGCATGGTTATTAAATATCATATACGATCACCACGTACCAAATTTCAAGCAGATCGGATGAATTTTGCTTCTCCAAAAGGCACCGGAGGTCAAATCTGGGGATCAGTTTATATGGGAGCTATATATAATTATGGGCTGATAGGAACCAATTCCTGCATGGTTGTTGGATACCATATACTAACATCACGTACCAAATTTCAACCGAATGGGAAGAATGTTGCTCTTCAAAGGGGCTCTGGAGGTCAAATCTGTGGATCGGTTTATATGGGGCCTATACATAATTATGGACCGATACCGACCAATTTTTGCATGGGAGTTTGAGGCCATATATTAACACCACGTACTAAATTTCAACTGTATCAGATGAATTTTGGTCTTCCAAGAGGCTCCGGAGGTCAAATCTGGGGATCGGTTTATATGGGGCCTATATATAATTATGGACCGATGTGGGCCAATATTTGCATGGTTGTTAGAGACCATATACTAACACCATGTACCAAATTTCAGCCGGATCGGATGAAATTTGCTTCTCTTAGAGGCCTCGCAAGCTTCCCGAAAACAGATACATAATTTCCGATAAAATAACATCATGTTACATGATCATCATCCAAAAATAACATTTTGCTCTTGAAACATGTTTGAGGTGATCATATTCCTTCTCTGGGTGTATATTACAGTGCAAAAATACACCAAAAACCACTTTTGGTTCTTAAATATACTTTGTGGAAAAATGTATAACCTAAAAATTTTATAATTTGTTGTTCGTTATACCCTGAAGTACACAAATATAACAGCAGATATCGACTGCAGTTTTTATCAGACTTTTTTCTATGAGTGAATGTTTTCTCAGTTTCAAAAAAAATTAAAACCAAAGGTACAAAATTCTCAAAATTAGTCATACATTTAAAGCTATTTAATTTTTAACCCAAAGATTCAAGTTCATTTAAAGGTTATCTCTTTAACGGCAATTTTCATGTAGCTCCGTTAGGCTTTAACTGGCAGTTAACAGAAAGAAAAATGGAAATATCTTTTCTCCGAAAGATAAGATAGCAGAAAGATAAGTCAGCAGTTGAGTTTCTAACTGGCATGTGGAATATATAGACAAGATGACAGATATGTAGATATCACGGTTTAAAAGTTCGTTAGCTAACATAGCACAAACGGAGCTTCATGAAAATGGGGGTAATCAGAAATGTGTTTCTTTACTTTAAGGAAAATTTGCCTTACTTCGAAGACATACGACTTTAACGGAACGACAAAGATTTCAAAAATTGGTATCCTAGATTGAAAGAAAAAGATTCTTAATGTAAATATTATCAACCATATTTTGTCCTTAGTGTCGTACTGTGTCCTAAAATTGAGGTTACATAATCCTTCATATTAGGTTAATCTTTTTTTCAGTGATTTACATCAAACATTCATTTGACCTAATTTTAATTTCCACCGGGCTTTTTTCCAGGCAACATTTACTTCTCCGATAATGTTATGCATCATATAGCCGTCTGCTCCAATGATGGCCACTCCTGTACTGTCTTAGTCACCGAAGATGTACATCAACCTCGAGGTGTAGCTCTATGGCCTCAGCGCGGTCAAATATTTTGGTCTGATTGGGGTGTAACACCAATGATTGCCCGTTCCTCAATGGATGGTACTAACTCTAGACGTTTGGTTACCGATAAGATCCATTGGCCCAATGGTGTGGCCTTGGATATGCACAGTGATCGTGTCTATTGGGTCGATGCTAAATTGGCCACAATTGAGAGTGTTCGCACGGATGGCAGTGATCGCCGCATCGTTTTGGAGGATATTCTTAAACATCCCTATGGTTTGGCGATTTTCGAAGAGAAAATCTATTGGTCTGATTGGGGTACTAAGTCCATACATTCTTGTAATAAATTTACGGGAAAAGATCACAAAATCGTCACCAAAGATCGTACCATCTATGCCCTACACATTTACCATTCGGCTAAGCAACCTAAAATAGCCCATGCCTGTGAACGGGCCCGTTGTTCGCATCTTTGTCTTCTGGCAGAGAATAACAAGTACACATGTGCTTGTCCAGATGGCATGCAATTGGGTTCGGATCGGCGACGTTGCATGAAAACCCAAAAGAAACAGCGTTTATTCCTTGGTGTTCGCAGTAATCTGGTGCAAATGGAACATACGACATTTGGACGTCATACGATTGCCTCTACAAATGCTTTGGACATGTTTATCCATGAAATGGCCTACAATAATGTCAACAATACGGTTTTCGTTGCGGATAATTATTTGCATGTTATTGCCGAATATAATCTACAGGATGAGGTTCTGACCAAATTGGTTCGTGGTAATTTGGGAAATGTTACAGCATTGGCTTTTGGTAAGTCTGGAATGAGATTTAATTATGCCTTGGGATGGATTTAAAACAGAAGTGTATACGATTTCATCAGATCATTTGGCCTATAATCTATATTGGAGTGACTCGGAGAGACATGTCGTTGAGTTGCTGTCATTGCAAACCAGACAAAGAGCCATAGTTTCATTTTTTGCCGGTGTGGAGGCACCTATTGGCTTGTCTATTATTCCCGAAGATGGGTAAGTTAGATATTCGATTGGAATTTTGTTGGTGTTAATTTTGCCTTCAATTTCATGATCTTCAGTGATAAATAAAACTCGTTTCAGATAAATGTTTCTACGGTTGCCGTAGACTTAGCTCTCACAGAATTAATTTAACATTGACAAATATTCAATTAAAAATTTGATTGATTCAATTACATTTTTAATTTAATTAATTGATTAAACCAAAAATTTTATCAATGAATTTTTTAACTGGCGTTGGTTAATTAATTTCGTGAGTTATTTGTCTAAATTTAGGTCATATTGAAAGTTTTATACTTTAGACTCACTGACGAGCAGCGTTGCCACAACGAAAATTTATTTTGGACCAAATTTTTTCCAAAATCGGACCAAAATTCCCTCCAGATCTTAAACTTGGAAAAAATATAGAACAAAATTTTTTATTTCGACTTTTTGAATTTATAAAATTGCAATAGCTACTTAAAATTCCCATTTCAATTCGAATCTTATTTTTGGTATTTTGTCGTTCAAAATTTTAATTATCGATTTTAGTTGCTTTCAAAAGTCGAATTCGGAAATATTGAATAAAAGCAAAAGGATTGCAATATCGGTCATAGGGATTGTTATGAGAAACAAAAAGTTGATATTTCGATTTTTTAAATATTTGAACAATTCTACTCTCGACCTTCACCACTACTGTGGTACAGGGTATGATAAGTTTGTGCATTTGTATGTAACGCCAAGAAATAGTGGTGATAGACCCATCTTTTAGTATACCGATCGGCTTAGAATTAAATTCTGAGTCGATTTAGCGATGTCCGTCTGTCTGTCCGTCCGTCTGTCTGTATATGTAATTTTGTCTACAAAATACAGCTCGCAATTTAAGTCCGATCGTCCTCAAATTTGGCATAGGGCCGTTTCTTGGGACAGAGACAATCGCTATTGGTTTTGGAAAAAATCGGGTCAGAGTTAGATATAGCTGCCATATATATTTATCTCCGATTTGGTCATAGTTAGCGTGTTTCACAACCGATTTTCTTGAAATACCGTAAATCCAAAATATTTTATGATTCTCGAAAATCTTGCAAAATATCAGCCAAATCGGTTCAGTTTTAGATATAGCTCCCATATATAGGTTGTTAGGTTAGGTTAGGTGGCAGCCCGATGTATCAGGCTCACTTAGACTATTCAGTACATTGTGATACCACATTGGTGAACTTCTCTCTTATCGCTGAGTGCTGCCCGATTCCATGTTAAGCTCAATGACAAGGGACCTCCTTTTTATAACCGAGTCCGAACGGCGTTCCACATTGCAGTGAAACCACTTAGAGAAGTTTTGAAACCCTCAGAAATGTCATCAACATTACTGAGGTGGGATAATCCACCGCTGAAAAACTTTTTGGTGTTCGGTCGAAGCAGGAATCGAACCCACGACCTTGTGTATGCAAGGCGGGCATGCTAACCATTGCACCACGGTGGCTCCCATATATATCTTTCGTCCGAGTTTACTACCGATCATCATGAAATTTTGCACAGAGGGTAGAATTGACATTCTACCAATGCTTGGTAAATTTGATTGAAATCGGTTCAAATTTAGATATAGCTCCCATATATATCTTTCGTCCGATTTGAACTTATAGGCCACAAAAGCCAGAGTTTTGCCGTGATTTGTTTCAAATTTTGTACAAGGGGTATGTTTAATAGTATCGTTAAGTGTGTCAAATTTTGTTAAAATCGATTCAGATTTAGATATAGCTCACATATATATCTTTCGCCCGATTTGGACTCATATTACCAGGGGGGCCAAAGTTATACTCCCATTTACGTGAAATTCCGCATAGATAGCAGAATTATTATTCTAACTATACATGTCAAATTTAGTCAAAATCGGTTCAGATTATATATAGCTCCCATATATACGTACACCAGAGTTGGGGAAATATGTTATGGTAGACTGTTACACATTTTAGACCCATTTTCAATGGAAGTTTCCTCCAATTAACTGGATAGCGTTAGCCGATTTAAATTTTAATTCTAGAGATTTTGTAGAAGTAAAAAAATTGTCTCCTTCCAGCAAATGTGAAGCAGTTGAGATGGTAACACAAATGTTGGTCTACATAGGGGTGAAGGGTATAATAGACTTTAGACTTTAGACTTTACTTACTTGTTTTATTTCGACTTTTTGAATTATTAAAATAGCTACTTCACAGGCCCCTTATAATTTTTGAGTTTTTAAAATTTTCTATTTCAGCCCAATTTTTTATTTCGAATTTATAAAATAGATACTTCACATTCAATTCAAATGCTATTCAAGTGCTAATAAAATTTGAAACACAACAACATCGGTCATTTATTTAATTAATGTCAAATATTCGATATTTCGATTTTTTCCCAAACTGGGAAAAGTCAATTTTTTAGTTTTAAACGTTTTCAAAATTTGAAAAAGTGGACTTTTGACAAGTTTTAAAATATCGGACAAGGGGAGGTCCCTCTCCCCGTCCAAATATCAAAAACTAAAGTACCCCTATTCATTTCCTAACCTCCATCCACGTCCTCAGTAAATTTCCAATAAATCGGAGATGTTTAGTTTTTTTATTGTAATTAAAAAAATTTCGGGCAAAGGGAAGTTCTCCGACGTGCTGAAAATTTCAAGCAAGTCGGAGAACTTTGAACCGATTTTCAAAAAGTCGGGCTAGGGGAGGTCCACCTCACTGACCAAATACCAAAAAATGATGATGATGCATTTTTTCTGATATATATATATATATATATATATATATATATATATATATATATATATATATATATATATATATATATATATATATATATATATATATATATATATATATATATATATATATATATATATATATATATATATATATGTATGCCTTCCGCATATTTTCGGGACATTTTTTTTATATATCGCATATTTTGGGTACATTTCGATGTTTCGGGGACCGTCCCCGATATTTTCTCTTATCTTCCGCATATTTCGGGGACGCCGATATTTCCGGTACATTTTCTAAATTTTTTGTTTTATGCGTTATTGTGAATTCTCCACTTTTCTCAGTCATGCTCTGCTATTTCTTTTGGTAAAATTTTTCATCTTGCACTACATTTTTTAAAATTTAAATTCATTATTCTTATGCCAGGGTTGCCATGACCTGTCGTGAAAATTTGTTCTCTTACGGCGTCAACGTTTTAATTTCTGATCGGCTTTGGACTCACGTATGGTATCAAACCTATATACCGCATGTTTTTGGGACATTTGTTCATATATCGGATATTTTTGGTACATTTTGATGTTTAGGGATAATAAACATAT
Organism: Haematobia irritans; assembly: GCF_050003625.1. Lineage (NCBI taxonomy): Eukaryota > Metazoa > Arthropoda > Insecta > Diptera > Muscidae > Haematobia > Haematobia irritans. The sequence continues at coordinate 63,660,572 of NC_134399.1, read as the reverse complement.
TATACCTAATATGAACGTTTTTCGTTAACAGTACAGCTAAACTTTAAAAAACGAAATGCTAAAATATTTAAATTTTCAAATTGTTGCATAACATTTGCTCTTTAAAATACACCATTTTAACGTATTATGCATGTCTTTTTGTTAAATGTTGTAAAACATGTGCTCATTTTTCCAAAAAAAAATTAAAATATGTAAATTTTCATCGATCTAAATTAATGCTTTTATACCTAATATGCACTTTTTTGTTACATTTTGTAAAAAAATCTGCCATTTTCCAAAAAGGTAAAAATATTTTAATTTTAAACGAACGATATCTCGAAAACTAAGCTTTTTTAAAAAAATGGTTACTCAACATTATCATGGGTATCTAATATGTACGTTTTTGTTACATTTTGTGAAAAATGCCGCCATTTTCTAAAAAAAAAAAACCAAAAGCCTATTTCTGATAGCTGAATACTACTCTTCGCTCACATACAAAACTAAAACCAGCTGAATATCTAAGCTCTATCTAAGCGGTAAGTGAGACGAAAATCAATAGGGACGAAACCGTAACGTTACCATTAAAATTGGGGTTCCCTAACTCTATTTGTTCACATTTAATGAACGGATATGTCAAATCCACTCACTTTCCACAAACTTTTCGTTTTGTGGAAAAACACGTTCATAAATAAGGAAACACTTAACAAATGATAAATTGTATAAAGCTTTTTAGTGCAAATATATGATAAAATTGGTTTAAATCGATATATTTTTCTCAATAGACCGGAAAGGAAATTCTAAAACAAACAAAAAACTAAAAATTGTCAATGATCGATATATCGAAAACTAAGCATTTTTGACAAAATTGTTACTAAATACTTTCTCTTTAAAATACACTTTTTATAACCAGTATCTACTTTTTTGTAACATTTTGTGAAAAATGCAACCATTTTCTAAAAACAAGCTGAAAATATTTAAACTTTCAATGATCGATATCTCGAAAACTAAGCATTTTCGACAAAATTATTACTTAACATTTTGTCTTTAAAATACACTTTTTATCTCCAATTTGAACTTTTTTGTAACATTTTGTGCAAAATACAGCCATTTTTTAAAAAAGAGCTAAAAATATTTAAATTTTCTATGATCGATATCTCGAAAACTAAGCATTTTTAACAAAATTGTTACTGTTTACAATCAAACCTAAAAAGTGTCACATTTAAATAACTACAAAATTGATAAGTTGGCAGCACTGACACCCACGCGTTGTGTGATGTTATCAGTGATGGGATTTATACAATGTGTGGTACAAACTCAAAGGGTACTTTTATGCATCATCACCACTGATTCGATATTTTTATTTTATTGTTGCTACACAGAAATTTGATACTCTTTATTTAAAATATACTGCTGCCTTTCTTGCGTTTGACAATATGCAACAGTTTCAAAATTTTTGTAGTGAATAAAGGGCGGACATAACTTTTCTTAAAAAAAGTTAAACATATTTTAAGTTTTTAATTATAGACATCTCGAAAACTAAGCCTTTTTCACCAAATTGTTACTTAACATTTTCTCTTTACAATACACTTTTTTACCCAATATGTGTTATTTTGTTACATTTTGTGACAAATGCAGCCATTTTCAAAAAAAGTGAAAAAAAATATTTAAACTTTAAATGATTGATATCTCGAAAACTAAGCATTTTTGACAAAATTGTTAATTAACATTTTCGCTTTAAAATACACTTTTTATATCCAATATGCACTTTTTTGCTACATTTTGTGAAAAATCCAGCAATTTTCTAAAAAAAACGCTAACAAAATTTAAATTTTCAATGCTCGAAATCTCAAAAACAAAGATTTTCTTACAAAATAGTTACTTAACATTTTCTCTTTAAAATGCACTTTTTATCCTCAATATGCACGTTTTGTTACATTTTGTGAACAATGTAGTCATTTCCTAAAAAAAAAACTAAAAATATTTAAATTTTCAATAATCGATATCTCGAAACCTAAGCATTTTTGACCAAATTGTTACTTAACATTTTCTCTTTAAAATATATTTTTTATGCCCAATATGCACTTGTTTTGTTCCATTTTGTGAAAAATGCGGTCATTGTCTAAAAAAAGCTAAAAATATTAAAATTTTCAATGATAGATATATCGAAAACTAAGCATTTTTGTCCAAATTGTTACTTAGCATTGTTTCTTCAAAATACACTTTTAATGCCCAATATGCACTTTTTTTTGTTACATTTTGTGAAAAATTCAGCCATTGTCTAAAAATATTTAAATTTTCAATGATCGATATCTCGAAAACTAAGCATTTTGGACTAAATTGTTACTTAACATTTCCTCTCTAAAATACACTTTTTATCCCCAATATGTATTTTTGTAACATTTTGTGTAGAATGCAGCCTTTTTTTTAAAAAAGCTAAAATATTTAAACTTTCAATGATCGCTATCTCGAAAACTAAGCATTTTTGACCAAATTGTTACTTAACATTTTCTCTTTAAAATATATTTTTTATGCCCAATATGCACTTTTTTTTGTTACATTTTGTGAAAAATGCAGTCATTGTCTAAAAAAAGCTAAAAATATTTAAATTTTCAATGATAGATATCTCGAAAACTAAGCATTTTTGACCAAATTGTTCAAAAAATGAAATACACTTTTAATGCCCAATATGCACTTTTTTGTTACATTTTGTGAAAAATGCAGTCATTGTCTAAAAAAAGCTAAAAATATTTAAATTTTCAATGATCGATATTTCGAAAACTAAGCATTTTTGACCAAATTGTTACTTAACATTTTCTCTTTAAAATACACTTTTTTCCCCAATATTAACATTTTGGTTACATTCATGTTTACAATCAAACTTAAAAGGTGTTACGTCTGAATAGCGCTCATAGTATGTTTACTGGGAAGCTGACTAGAAATAACTACAAAATTGATAAGCTGGCAGCACTGACACTCACGCGTTGTATGATGTTATCAGTGATGGGATTTATAAAATGTGTGGTACAAACTCAAAGGGTACTTTTATGCGTGTACAATCATCACCACTGATTCGATATTTTTATTTTATTGTTGCTACGCAGAAATTTGATACTCTTATTTATAAAATACTGCTGCTACTGCGTTTGGCAATATGCAACAATTTCACATTCTTTGTAGTGAATTATGGGCAGACAATATTTAAATTTTGAAGGGTTACATTATGAGAAAACTGCAGCAATTTTCAAAAAAAAAAATAAAAATATTTTAACTTTCAATGATCGATATCTCGACAACTAAGCATGTTTCACAAAATTGTTACTTAACATTTTCTCTTTAAAATACACTTTTTTACCCAATATGAACTTTTTTGTTACATTTTGTGAAAAATGCAGCCACTTTCTGAAAAACAGCAAAAAATATTTCAACTTTCAATGATCGATATCTCGAAAACTAAGCATGTTTCACAAAATTGTTACTTAACATTTTCTCTTTAAAATACACTTTCTTACCCAATACGGACTTTTTTTGTTACATTTTGTGAAAAATGTAGCCATTTTTGAAAAAAAAGATGCAAATATTTAAACTTTCAATGATTGATATCTCGAAAACTAAGCATTTTGTGCCAAAATTGTTACTTAACATTTTCTCTTTAAAATATACGTTTTTACTCAATATGAACTTTTTTGTTACATTTTGGGAAAATGCAGCCATTTGCTGAAAAAAGCTAAAAATATTTAAACTTTCAATGATGGATATCTCGAAAACTAAGATTTTTTCCCAAAATTGTTACTTAAAATTTTCTCTTTAAAATACACTTTTTTACCCAATTTGAACCTTTTTGTTACATTTTGTGAAAAATGCAGCCATTTTCTGAAAAAAAGATACAAATATTTAAACTTTCAATGATTTATATCTCGAAAACTCAGCATTTTGTGCCAAAATTGTTATTTAACATTTTCTCTTTAAAATATACGTTTTTACTCAATATGAACTTTTTTGTTACATTTAGGGAAAATGCAGCCATTTTTGAAAAAAGTTTAAAATATTTTAACTTTCAATGATCGATATCTCGAAAACTAAGCATTTTTCACAAAATTGTTACTTAACATTTTCTCTTTAAAATACACTTTTTTACCCAATATGAACTTTTTTGTTACATTTTGTGAAAAATGCAGCAATTTTCTGAAAAAAAGCAAAAAATATTTTAACTTTCAATGATCGATATCTCGAAAACTAAGCATTTTTCCCAAAATTGTTACTTAACATTTTCTCTTTAAAATACACCTTTTTACACAATATGGACTTTTTTGTTACAATTTGAGAAAAATGCAGCCATTTTCTGAAAAAAGTTGAAAATATTTTAACTTTCAATGATCGATATCTCGAAAACTAAGCATTTTTCCCAAAATTGGTACTTAACATTTTCTCTTTAAAATACACTTTTTTACCCAATATGGACTTTTTTTGTTACATTTTGTGAAAAATGTAGCCATTTTTGAAAAAAAAGATACAAATATTTAAACTTTCAATGATTGATATCTCGAAAACTAAGCATTTTGTGCCAAAATTGTTACATAACATTTTCTCTTTAAAATACACTTTTTTACCCAATATGAGCTTTTTTGTTACATTTTGTGAGAAATGCAGCAATTTTCTGAAAAAAAGCAAAAAAAATTTAAATTTTCAATGATAGATATATCGAAAACTAAGCATTTTTGTCCAAATTGTTACTTAACATTGTTTCTTCAAAATACACTTTTAATGCCCAATATGTACTTTTTTTATTACATTTTGTGAAAAATGCAGTCATTGTCTAAAAAAAGCTAAAAATATTTAAATTTTCAATGATAGATATCTCGAAAACTAAGCATTTTTGACCAAATTGTTCAAAAAATGAAATACACTTTTAATGCCCAATATGCACTTTTTTGTTACATTTTGTGAAAAATGCAGTCATTGTCTAAAAAAAGCTAAAAATATTTAAATTTTCAATGATCGATATTTCGAAAACTAAGCATTTTTGACAAAATTGTTACTTAACATTTTCTCTTTTTAAAATACACTTTTTTCCCCAATATTAACTTTTTGGTTACATTCATGTTTACAATCAAACTTAAAAAGTGTTACGTTTGAATAGCGCTCATCTTATGTTTACTGGGAAGCTGACTAGAAATAACTACGAAATTGATAAGCTGGCAGCACTGACACTCACGCGTTATATGATGTTAACAGTGATGGGATTTATACATTGTGTGGTACCAACTCAGAGGGTACTTTTATGCATGTACAATCATCACAACTGATTCGATATTTTTATTTTATTGTTGCTACACAGAAATTTGATACTCTTTATTTAAAATATACTGCTGCCTTTCTTGCGTTTGACAATATGCAACAATTTCACATTCTTTGTAGTGAATTATGGGCAGACAATATTTAAATTTTGAAGGGTTACATTATGAGAAAACTGCAGCCATTTTCTAAAAAAAGTTAAAAATATTTTAACTTTTAATGATCGATATCTCGAAAACTAAGCATGTTTCACAAAATTGTTACTTAACATTTTCTCTTTAAAATACACTTTTTTACCCAATATGAACTTTTTTGTTACATTTTGTGAAAAATGCAGCAATTTTCTTAAAAAAAGTAAAAATATTTAAACTTTCAATGATCGATATCTCGAAAACTAAGCATTTTTCCCAAAATTGTTACTTAACATTTTCTCTTGAAAATACACTTTTAATGCCCAATATGCACTTTTTTGTTACATTTTGAGAAAAATGCAATCATTGTCTAAAAAAAGCTAAAAATATTTAAATTTTCAATGATCGATATCTCGAAAACTGAGCATTTTTGACCAAATTGTTACTTAACATTTTCTCTTTAAAATACACTTTTTTACACAATATGAACTTTTTTGTTACATTTTGTGAAAAATGCAGCCATTTTCTAAAAAAAGTTAAAAATATTTTAACTTTCAATGATCGATATCTCGAAAACTAAGCATGTTTCACAAAATTGTTACTTAACATTTTCTCTTGAAAATACACTTTTAATGCCCAATATGCACTTTTTTGTTACATTTTGTGAAAAATGCAGCCATTTTCTAATAAAAAAGAAAATGATATTTAAACTTTCAATGATCGATATCTCGAAAACTAAGTATTTTTCCCAAAATTGTTACTTAACATATTCTCTTTAAAATACACTTTTTATCCTCAATATGCACGTTTTGTTACATTTTGTGAAAAATGCAGTCATTTTCTAAAAAAAAAAAAACTAAAAATAATTAAATTTTCAATGATCGATATCTCGAAAACTAAGCATTTTTGACCAAAGTATTACTTAACATTTTCTCTTTAAAATACAAGTTTTATGTCCAATATGCACTTGTTTGTTAAATTTTGTGAAAAATGCAACAATTTTCTAAAAAACGCTAAACATATTTTAATTTTTAATGATTGATATCTCGGAAACTAAGCATTTTTGACAAAATTGTTACTAAGCATTTTCTCTTTAAAATACACTTTTTTACTAAATATGCACTTGTTTGTTACATTTTGTGAAAAAAGCAGTCAAAAGTTTTAAACTTTTAATGATTGATATCTCGAAAACTAAGCACTTTTGACAAAATTGTTACTTAACTTTTTCTCTTTAGAATATACTTTTTATGCCCAGTATGCTTTTTTTTTGTTACAGTTTGTGAAAAATGCAGTCATTTTCTAAAAAAAAGCTAAAAATATTAAAATTGTGAATGATATATATCTCGAAAACTAAGCATTTTGGACTAAATTGTTACTTAACATTTCCTCTCTAAAATACACTTTTTATCCCCAATATGTATTTTTTGTAACATTTTGTGTAGAATGCAGCCTTTTTTAAAAAAAGCTAAAATATTTAAACTTTCAATGATCGCTATCTCGAAAACTAAGAATTTTGAACAACATTTTTACTTAATATTTTCTCTTTAAAATACACTTTTTTACCCAATATGAACTTTTTTGTTACATTTTTTTATTCAAAATTTATTGTATAATGAATATATGAATAAGTACTTGAAGATGAGCCGTTTCAAGTTGAATTCATGTTTAGATTATATTAACAATCAAACTTAAAAATAACTACAGCACTGACACTCACACGTCTTATGATGTTATCAGTGATGGGAATTATCAACTGTGTGGTATAAAAGACAAAGGGTACATTTGTGCGTATACAATCATCACTACGGATTCGACATTTTTTTTATATTATTGTTGCTATAAAGAATTTTGATACTCTATATTTAAAAAATGCTGATGCTTTTGTTGCATTTGACAATATGTAAAAGTTTCACCCTTTTCATAGTGAATTATGGGCGGACATTATTTAAATTTTGACGGGTTACATTTTAGGAAAAAATGCAGTCATTTTCTTCAAATAGTTAAAAATATCTAAATTTTCAATGATCGATATCTCGAAAACTAAGCTTTTTTAATAAAATAGTTACTTAAAATTTTCGCTTTAAAATACACTCTTTATACTCAATATGCACTTGTTTGTTACATTTCGTGAAAAATGCAGCTATTTTCTAAAAAACAGCTAAAAATATTTAAACTTTCAATGATCGATATCTCGAAAACTAAGCTTTTTGACAAAATTGTTACATAACATGTGTTCTTTACAATACACCTTTTATGCCCAGTACGCAATTTTTGGTAACGTTTTGTGATAAATGGAGACATTTTCTAAAGAAGCTTAAAATATTTAAACTTTCAATGACGTATATCTCGAAAACTAAGCACTTTTGACAAAATTATTACTTAACATTTTCTCTTTAGAATATACTTGTTATGTCCAGTATGCATTTTTTTGTTACATTGTGTGAAAATGCAGTCATTTTCTAAAAAAAGCTAAAAATATTTAAATTTTCAATATTTAAATATTTAAATTATCTCGAAAACTAAGCATTTTTGACAAAATTGTTACTTAACATTTTCTCTTTAAAATGCACTTTTTTACCCAATATGCACCTTTTCGTTACATTTTGTGAAAAAAGCAGCCATTTTCTAAAAGACAAGGGTAAAAACTTTTAAACTTTTAATGATTGATATCTCGAAATCTAAGCACTTTTGATACATAAATTTTTTGTTACATAAATTTTTCTATTTAGAATATCCTTTTTATGCCCAGTATGACCTTTTTTGTTACATTTTGTGAAAAATGCAGACAGTTTCTAAAAAAAGCTAAAAATATTTAAATTTTCAATGATCGATATCTCGAAAACTAAGCATTTTCGACAAAAGTGTTAATTAACATTTTCTCTTTAAAATACGCTTTTTAAGCTCAATATGCAATTTTTTGTTACATTTTGTGATAAATGCAGACATTTTCTAAAGAAGCTTAAAATATTTAAACTTTCAATGACCGATATCTCGAAAACTAGGCATTTTTCACGAAGTTGTTGCTTAACATTTTCTCTTTAAAATATACTGTTTTACCCAATATGAACATTTTTATTACATTTTGAGAAAATGCAGTCATTTTCTTAAAAAAATAAAAATATTTAGACTTTCAATTATCCATATTTCGAAAACTAAGCATTTTTGACAAAATTGTTACTTAACATTTTCTCTTTAAAGTACAATTTTTATGCCAATTATACACTTTTTTGTTAAATTTTGTGTAAAATGCAGCAATTTTTGCAAAAATCGAAAAATATTTGAACTTTCAATGATGGATATCTCGAAAACTAAGCATTTTTCGTAAAATTGTTACTTAACATTTTCTCTTTAAAATACACTTTTTTCCCCAATATGAATTTTTTGTTACATATTTTAATTCAAAATGTATTGTATAATGAATATATGAATAAATACTTGAAGGTGAGCCGTTTCAAGTTGAATTCATGTTTAAAATGATGTTTACAATCAAACTTAAAATTGTTACCTGTGAAAAAAGCTGATCTTGTGTTTACTGGGAAGCTAAGACCTTGGAAGCTAAATAACTACAAAATGGTGAAGTGGCAACAATGACACTCACTCATCGTGTGATGTTATCAGTGATGGGAATTGTAAAATTGTGGTACACAGTTAAAGGGTACTTTTGTGCGTATACATCATCACAACTGATTTGATATTTTTATTTTATTGTTGCTATACAGAATTTTGATACTTTATATTTAAAAAATGCAAAAGTTTCACCATTTTTGTTTACACTTTTTATGCCCCATATGCACTTCGTTATTACCTTTTGTGAAAAATGCAGCTATTCTCTAAAAAGGCTAAAAATATTTAAACTTTCAATAATCGATATCTCAAAAACTACGCTTTTACAATGAAATAGTTACTTAACATTTTCGCTTTAAAATACACTTTTTATGCTCAATATGCACTTTTTTCGTTTTGTGAAAAAATGGATCCATTTTCGAAAAAAAGAGCGAAAACTATTTTAACTTTTAATGGTGGATATCTCGAAAACTAACCATTTTTGACAAAATTGTTACATAGCATGTTCTTTCTAAAATACACATTTTATGCTCAATATGCACTTTTTAGTTACTTTTGGTGAAAAATTCAGCCGTTTTGCAAAAAAGGTACAAATATTTAAATTTTCAATGTACGATATCTCGAAAACTAAGAATTTTTGACAAACTTGTTACTTAATATTTTCTCTTTAGAATATACTTTTTTATCCAATATGAACTTGTTTGTTACATTTTGTTAAATATGGAGCCATTTTCTTAAAACAGGCAACAAATATTTAAATTTTCAATGATCGATATCTCGAAATCTAAGCATTTTTGGCAAAATTGTTACTTAACTTTTTCTCTTTAAAATACACATTTTATCCCCAATATGCATTTTTTTACATTTTGTGAAAAATGCAGTCATTTTCTAAAAAAAGCTAAAAATATTTAAATTTTCAATGATCGATATCTCGAAAACTAACCAATTGTGACTAAATTGTTACATAACATTTTCACTTTTTTGTTACATTTTGTGGAAAATGCAGCCATTTTCGAAAAAAACAGCTACAAATATTTCAACGTTTAATGATGGATATCTAGAAAACTAAGCATTTTTGACAAACTTGTTACTTAACATTTTCTTTTTAAAATATACTTTTTATGCTCAATATTCGAAAAAAAGAACTAAACATATTTTAACTTTTAATGATGGATATCTCGAAAACTAAGCATTTTTGATAAACTTGTTACTTAACATTTTCTTTTTAAAATATACTTGTTATGTCCAATATGCAACTTTTTGTCACATTTTGTGATAAGTGTAACCATTTTCCAAAAAAAAAGATAACATTATTTAAACTTTCAATGATCGATATCTCGAAAACTAAGCATTTTCGACAAAATTGTTACTTAACATTTTCTCTCTAAAATACACTTTGTATGCCTATTATGCACTTTTTTGTTACATTTCATGAAAAATGCAGCCATTTTCTTGAAAGCCTAAAATATTTAAAATTTCAATGATCGATATCTCGAAAACTAAGCATTTTTGACAAAATTGTTACTTAACATTTTCTCGTCAGAATACACATTTTATACCCAATATGCACTTCTTTTGTTATATTTTGTGAAAAATTCAGCAATTTTCCAAAAAGTGTAAACGATCGATATGTCGAAAACTAAGGCTTTTCGACCAAATTGTCTTAACATTTACTCTTTGAAATACACTATTTCCAAAATGCGTTTTTTAAAATTTTGTCAACAACGCAGCAATTTTTTCAAAAATGTTTTAATATTTGATTTTCAAGGATCTATAATTTGAAAATGAAAAGCTTTTAACAAAAGATTTTTCTTAACATTTTCTTTTTCAAAAAAAGTTATATGCGTTTTCAATTTGGTTTTTGTGTTGCATATAGGTATGTATTTTTTTTAAGCTTTATTCCACCATGTTCTACATATTTCTTCAAAATTTTGGCAAATTAAAAGTAATTCCCACATAATTTGGAAATGTATTATATGTATTTGAATTTATATTGAAAATGATGTTTACCATCGAACTTAAAAAGAGTTGCATTTGAAAAACGCTCATCCTGTGTTTAAAAGGAAGCTAAGATCAGAAATAGCTGCATAATAAATAGACTCTATATTAAAAAAATTATGATATTTCCCATACTATTTGCGTTTCTTGCGTTTAACAATAAGCAAAAGTTTCACCAGTTTTGTTGTGAATTATGAGCGGACAATATTTAAATTTTAAAATGTAATGTTAGTTAGAAGGAGGGTTAAAATTTATTCAAATTTTGGTTGAAAAATATCCACAACAATTTTAATTTTTAATTTGCCTCATATAGAAAATTGCTAGACAAATTATTGAGTAGCGATGCATTTCGATTTGAAGATTACAATTGACGAATTATTGCTAATGTATAGAATTTTACTGTTGAGGGTAATTATGAAGATGTTATTTTTACTCATGTGAAAAATGTTTGAAGAAATGTAGAAGTTAAGCATTTTCCAAACGTTTGTATTTATTGACATTGTACCAGTAGTCAGAATGCGACGTCGGTATATTTAACGGCGGTAAAAATTGCCCCAAATTATGTGCAAGGTGGCAATCCTTAAACGCTTTATGTGTTGCGCATAGAATGGGGACATGTACTCAAAATATGCGGTATATAGGAGGAAGTCCCGAAAATATGCGGAAAAGAGAAAATCGGTTAAATATCGGGGGAAAATCAACGAAAATTAATAATTTTGTGTGTAATAAGTGTCAAAAAAAATATTGAACAGAATTAACCGGCAATAATGTCATAATTTTTGTGTCCCCAAAACATGCGTTAGACATACATATATATATATATATATATATATATATATATTGAATTTTTGATTTCAGCACTATGTTTATCGCCTTGAAATCCCGTCGCCACGTCCATATCGATCAGAAATCTCTTAGCGGCCAGGGCGATCACTCCCATGTGTTTGAGGATGAGTTGGGTGATGACGACATAGAATTTGCTGTGGATTTCGAAACGCAGACTTTATATTGGGCCGATAGCGATCTTGGACGCATTTCATTCACAGATTATCGTAATTTGCATGCCTACACATTCCGGGGACGACTTAGGAGGCCCTACTCGATTGCCATAGTGGACGAGGATTTATTCTGGACCGAGTTGAAGTCAAATACTATTCATTGGACACATAAAAGCAATATGGGTCCATTAAAACGTTTCGACATTATTGTGAATCGAGATTTATATAGCTCAGTTTCGCTACCCACAAAAATCCCCCTTCTAGCTAGTTCACCACGCAGTGTTATGGATCATCCGTGTCAGCATTGGAATGGTGGTTGCTCCCACATTTGTGTAACACTTGGTAAATTTTCATCGGCATGCTTATGTCCAGCGGGTTTGGTCTTTAAGGATGGCAACAATAGAACTTGTATCGAAGCTTTGGATTGTGAGTTCCGATGTCATTCGGGCGAATGTTTAACATTGTCACGAAAATGTAATGGTCGCAAAGATTGTCCAGATGGATCGGATGAACAAAATTGTGAGCAAGCCAAAGATCGTAAGCCCCAAGTGATATGTTCTGTGGGACAATTCCGATGTCACAGTGGTGAGCAATGCATTGAGGCTAATAAACGTTGCGATGGTAAGAAACAGTGTCGCGACGGTACCGATGAAGATCATTGTCAGAATTTTGGTAAGTCTAATGGATAATTCGATAAATGGGGACAGTGAAACCTCTCAGAAGAGGACACCCACGGTCGCCCAAATTTTGTCAACATTTAATGTGTTAATATAGCGAACGTCTGACGAAAATTGTCCACTTTTGAGTGGTGTCCCCTTTTCAGAGTTTCCACCTTTCAAATTCTTCATTAAAAGTACGAACGTTTTTCATAAAAACTATGAACAATTCCGTTCAGATTTTGTTTATACTATAAAAACAAAAATTTGTATTTAGAAAACAATTTCTCGCAATAACCAGAAGAATTATTTTCTTTCATTTCAACCTAAGATAAATCGAAATTTTGTCATCGTCATCAGCATGTGTGCGATAATGGAAATTGTGTCGACTTCAGTGTCATGTGCGATGGCAAGAATGATTGTGGCGATAATTCGGATGAGACTGATTGTAAATTGGAACGTGGCAAAGATTCTACCAATGTTCGAATTACTTGTGATAAAAATATGTTCCAGTGTAATAGTGGTACCTGTTTGGCTAAAAGTTGGGAATGTGATGGAAAAATCGATTGTCAAGATGGATCGGATGAGCATGATAAATGTGGTAAGTAAAGTGATGAGATGTCTTTGACAATAAGGTGTAAATAAAATTAAAGTCAATTTTATTCGGCAAATTAATTACATTGTGAATCGGAGAAATGTCCCTGCGTTAAGGTAAATTACTTGATACATTGAATCAGATCTGAAACTCTAATGAGAAATCCACGCACCGAATGCTTAAAAAGTTGGCTTCCGCTCTATTATAACCCAAGTAAAATGCATTGCCCCTGAGACAATTTGGCACCACTTCCGGATCCAAAAATAAACTACTTTGCTGCTTTTTCAGCAGCTATTAAATACCATTTATTTTCTTGATATCACTGCAAGTATATGCAGCGTTAATATAGACTCAAATTCCAAAGAGGAGTATCTTAAATTTAAATGACAAATTCTCCTAATTAAAGTTTTTTAATTTTTTTTTATTTCTACGCACTTGCCACATTCTTCATCAGCATACTCTACTTGCAGCAAAACTATCAACCAATTATCAGAATAAATTCGGGTAATTCATTAAACTCAAAGTAAACACTTGAGTTTAGTGAGCCTCCTGAAAAAAGGTTTTTGATAGTCGGCTATTACCTAACCGTTTTTCGGGAGGTTCAAGTATACTTCACTTTGGGTCTCTAGGGCTTTGTCCAAATAAATTTGACAAGCATATTTTTCCTCTGTTGGTTATGCTACACTTGTAGTTTAGTCAATGCATGATTTTAAGCTGTAATCAAAAACAAAAATAAAATTTTATTTCTATAGAAAATTTTGTTCAAATTTTATTTCTGTAGAAAATTTTCTCAAAATGTTATTTCTATTGAAAATTTTGTCAACATTTTATTTCGATAGAAAATTTTGTCAACATAAAAAACTATGTCAAAATTTTATTTCTATAGAAAATTGTGTCAAAATTTTATTTCTATAGAAAATTGTGTCAAAATTTTATTTCTATAGAAAATCGTGTCAAAATTTTATTTGTATAGAAAATGTTGTCAAAATTTTATTTCTACAGAAAATTTTGTCAACATTTTATTTCGATAGAAAATTTTGTCAACATTTTATTTCTATAGATAATTTTGTCAAAATTTTATTTTATTTCATTTCATTGTCTTTATTATTCTCCAAAGCAATATTTACAAAGCCAAACCTGACCCAATTAACAATATATTACAGATTTATGCAGTGATAAAATAGCTACATAATAATAGGGTTATTAAAACAAGTAAAGGGTGATTCTTTTGGGGTTAGGATTTTCATGCATTAGTATTTGACAGATCACGTGGGATTTCAGACATGGTGTCAAAGAGAAAGATGCTCAGTATGCTTTGACATTTCATCATGAATAGACTTACGATCTGCCACAACGTCGAATTTTCAGTGAATGGGCCCTAGAAAAGTTGGCAGAAAATCCGCTTTTTTATCGACAAATTTTGTTCAGCGATGAGGCTCATTTCTGGTTGAATGGCTACGTAAATAAGCAAAATTGCCGCATTTGGAGTGAAGAGCAACCAGAAGCCGTTCAAGAACTGCCCATGCATCCCGAAAAATGCACTGTTTGGTGTGGTTTGTACGCTGGTGGAATCATTGGACCGTATTTTTTCAAAGATGCTGTTGGACGCAACGTTACGGTGAATGGCGATCGCTATCGTTCGATGCTAACAAACTTTTTGTTGCCAAAAATGGAAGAACTGAACTTGGTTGACATGTGGTTTCAACAAGATGGCGCTACATGCCACACAGCTCGCGATTCTATGGCCATTTTGAGGGAAAACTTCGGAGAACAATTCATCTCAAGAAATGGACCGGTAAGTTGGCCACCAAGATCATGCGATTTGACGCCTTTAGACTATTTTTTGTGGGGCTACGTCAAGTCTAAAGTCTACAGAAATAAGCCAGCAACTATTCCAGCTTTGGAAGACAACATTTCCGAAGAAATTCGGGCTATTCCGGCCGAAATGCTCGAAAAAGTTGCCCAAAATTGGACTTTCCGAATGGACCACCTAAGACGCAGCCGCGGTCAACATTTAAATGAAATTATCTTCAAAAAGTAAATGTCATGGACCAATCTAACGTTTCAAATAAAGAACCGATGAGATTTTGCAAATTTTATGCGTTTTTTTTTAAAAAAAAGTTATCAAGCTCTTAACAAATCACCCTTTATATACGGCCGTAAGTTCGGCCAGGCCGAATCTTATGTACCCTCCACCATGGATTGCGTAGAAACTTCTGCGAAAGACTGTCATCCACAATCGAATTACTTGGGTTGTGGTATCTTAAAACTTCTTAACATAACACGGTACGTAGAGAGCCAGAATTGCAATATCGGGGTCGCTTATATGGGGGCTATACAGAATTATGAACTTGATATGGACCAATTTTTGTGTGATTGGGGATCGATTTATCTCAGGGCTATATATAACTATACACCGATATGGACCTAGTTAGGCATGGTTGTTAACGGCCATATACTAGCACAATGTACCAAATTTCAACTGACTCGGATGAAATTTGCTCCTCCAAGAGGCTCCCAACCCAAATCTCGGGATCGGTTTATATGGGGGCTATATATGATTATGGACTGATATGGACCACTTTTGGCATGGTTGTTAAATATCATATACTACCACCACGTACCAAATTTCAACCAGATCGGATGAATTTTGCTTCTCCAAAAGGCACCGGAGGTCAAATCTGGGGATCGGTTTATATGGGGGCTATATATAATTATGGACTGATATGAACCAATTCCTGCATTGTTGGTGGATACCATATACTAACATCCTGTACCAAATTTCAACCGAATCGGATGAATTTTGCTCTTCCAAGGGGCTCCGGAGGTCAAATCTGGGGATCGGTTTATATATAATTATTGACCGATTTCGACCAAGTTTTGCATGGGTGTTTGAGGCCATATATTAACACCACGTACCAAATTTCAACTGAATCAGATGAATTTTGGTCTTCCAAGAGGCTCCGGAGGTCAAATCTGGTGATCGGTTTATATGGGGGCTATATATAATTATGGACCGATGTGGACCAATTTTGGCATGCTTGTTATACTAACACCATCTACTAAATTTCAGCCGGATCGGATGAAATTTGCTTCTCTTAGAGGCTCCGCAAGTCAAATCGGGGGATCGGTTTATATGGGGGCTATACGTACTTATGGACCGATGTGGACCAATTTTTGCAAGGATGTTAGAGACCATATACTAATACCATGTACCAAATTTTAGCCGGATCGGATGAAATTTTCTTCTCTAAGAGCAATCGCAAGCCAAATTTGGGGGCCGTTTATATGGGGGCTATACGTAGGTTAGGTTAGGTTAAAGTGGCAGCCCGTTTAAGATTCAGGCTCACTTAGACTATTCAGTCCATTGTGATACCACATTAACTAAAAGTACCTATTACATATGGGCACTTCTAGTTTTAACCGTTAAACCTTCTCGATTATTCTGTTGAACCAACCAGATTGTTCCAAAAACATGAGCAGACTGCTTAAGTTAACGTTTTCCAGGTCCGCTAGTAATCTGAAGCTATATGCCCCTAAAATTTGATTACGCCTTACACAAAATGCAGGACACTCACACAAGAGGTGTTTTATTGATTCCTTTTCCTCCGCATCATGACAGCTCATACAATAGTCATTATACTTCGCACCAATAGTTTTTGCAAAATCGCCTATAAGGCAGCGACCCGTTATAGCAGATATCAGGGGTGATATCTGGCGTCTCGAGAGCACTAGCATATCTAGTGTGCGGTTTAAGTTTAAATGGGGCCATATTTGCCTTACAATTCTCCCACCGAACATTTGCCATCATGACAGCCTTCTCACGCAGTAAGAGCTTGCAGGTAGCCAGAGACACACCAACAGATTCTAGTTCCCCTGGAATTTGTAAGGTAGTTCCTAGCCTTGCTAGCTCATCTGCTTCGCAGTTCCCCGGTATGTTCCTGTGGCCAGGCACCCATATTAGGTGAATATTGTGCTGCTCAGCCATCTCATTGAGAGATTTGCGGCAGTCGATGGCCGTTTTCGAGTTGAGGAACACAGAGTCCAAGGATTTTATTGCAGGTTGACTGTCTGAGTATATATTAATGCCAATATTGCTTGGAGCATTACTTCTCAGCCAATTCACCACTTCTCTTATTGCTAATATTTCAGCCTGAAAAACACTACAGTGATCAGGTAATCTTTTCGCTATTCGAAGTTCCAGATCTTTAGAATATACTCCGAAACCCACTTGGCCATCCAATTTGGAGCCATCAGTGTAGAAATCTATATATCTTTTATTCCCCGGGGTCAGTGTACACCACGCCTCACTGTTTGGAATTAGAGTCTCAAACTTTTTGTCGAAAAGTGGACTCGCCAATGTGTAATCCACTACGTTAGGGGGCTATACGTAAAAGTGAACCGATATCACCCATTTGCAATACCATCCGACCTACATCAATAACAAGTACTTGTTTCAAGTCGATAGCTTGTTTCATTCGTAAGTTGGCGTGATTTCAACAGACGGACGGACGGACATGCTCAGAGCGACTCAGAATTTCACCACGACGCAGAATATAATATATACTTGATGGGGTCTTAGAGCAATATTTCGATGTGTTACAAAAGGAATGACAAAGTTAATATACCCCCAATCCTATGGTGGAGGGTATAAAAATATGAAAAAATCTATAAGAATTTTATTCCATTTTCTGTTTTTAATACACAACTGCTTTTTGTACATCCCATATTCAAACCAGGTATTCGCGAATGTCCTCCCGATATGCACAAATGTCTGCTGGGACAATGTATTGACCGCCGTCTGGTGTGTGATGGTAACAACGATTGTGGCGATACATCAGATGAAATGAACTGCGATATGATCAATGGGAAAAAACGTAAAATGGGTTGTAGTGACGAAAAAGTTCCCATGTACGAGTGTCCCAGTGATCCCAGTGTATGTCTGGATATGTCGGCCAAATGCAATGGTACATCTGAATGCCCACGTGGTGAAGATGAGAACGACTGTGGAAATATTTGCAGCATTTATGAATTCCATTGTAAGAAGAGTAAAGAGTGTATACGCACAGAATTCCGTTGTGATCATGAAAAAGATTGTGCTGATGGGTCCGATGAGGAAAATTGTGAACATCGCAGAGCCTGGAATGGTACAATTGGAACACAAGTTTCAAATGAAAGGGCATGTGGTCCGAAAATGTTCGATTGCAAAGATGGCCAGTGTGTGGATGAATCCAGAGTGTGCAATGGTTTCGAGGACTGTGAAACAGGGGCAGATGAAGGACCATTGTGTAAGACGGCTTGTGAACCCCAATCGGGCAAGCGAATGTGCCAAAACAAATGCCGACCTACACCTTCGGGAGCTGTTTGCTCTTGTTTTAGTGGTTACAAATTGGATTCGGACCATCGTACCTGTTTGGACATCAATGAATGTGAAGAATCCGATCCTTGTGCTCAGATATGTGAAAATACTTTGGGATCTTATAGATGTTCTTGTTATCCGGAATTCATGATGCGGCCCGATAAAACCTCCTGCAAATCCATTGAAAGTGAGAAATCTTTGTTTTTCTCCACCTATGATGAAGTTCGTAGTATGACAGAGCAACCGATTATTCTAAAAGTCGCCTGGAAGGCAAATGATTCTAAAATCACAGGATTCGATGTGAACATAAGAAAACGTAGGGGTTACTTCACCACTGACAATGAGAATATCCTCTATATGGTGGATGTGGATACGGGAGCTGTAAAGGAAGCCCTTCAAGTGGATATGCCTAGCAAAGTTGCTGTGGATTGGATAACGGGTAAGTGTACAGAAAAAATATAATTTTTACATAAACCAATGCCCTGTTTCTATAAATCGAAAGAAAAGTCACTCGAATGCGATTAATTTGGGTTCACTCAAATTTTAAAATTGTTTCTACTTTTCCGTGACAAATAAACAAAGATGAAGAGACTTGTCTTTCGAAATAGAGTAACCGAAGTCAATATTCTTTCGTTTGGAATACGAAGGAAAGCTTTCATTCGGTATACAGAAACAGGGCATAAATTCCCTATTGACTTCAAAAAAAAATTCTTTAGCCACAAATAAAAACGAATTCGCAGGTACCATAACAATATTTACCTGCACTGAGTTTCATTTGTTATTAGAGATTTTTAGGTTACCCCCAAAGAAATTTGTTGGTAGAAAAAGCAGAGAAGTCTGCTAAAACAGCAAAAAGTCTGCTGAAAAAGGGAAGCGATCATTGTTTGCTGAAATAGCAAAGACTTTCTGTTATTTTTTAAGCACACTAAAACATGTTTTAGCTTGACTGAAACAAATAAAAATATCAACATAGGGGCTACCGTAACACAATTAAAACAATATTTCATGAATATCTATAGTATTTGAACAAAAATCTGAATATTTATCAAATTGAAGCATAACAGCAAACAAACTGTTTGCTAATCACATTTAGTAGTTTGTAAGGACATTACAGTGCAAAAATTTACCTAAAATTAATTTTGGTTCTTAAATAAGCTTTGGATAAAAATGTATAACCTAAAAATTTTATAATTTGTTTTTCGTTAAACCCTGAAGTAAAAAACTATAACAGCAGACATCGATTGCTGTTTTCAACAGGCTTTTTTCCATTCGGATATTCCCTGCCTTATAACGACTGATACTTATCTTACCGCTTTAATTCCAATTCCATTCCACACTGAAAAAAAATATTTACCTAAATGTTAGGATGCGAAATTTACAAAATATTAAGGTCAAAAATATTGAAACTTTAGATTTAAGATAAAAACGCTTCAAATATAGGCTAAGACTTGTTTTGCGGATTTAGCGTCTTTGGATTAAAGTTTTTTTGGAATTAAGAAAACATTTTTTACTTTGAAGTATATGTTATAATTTGGATTTTTAAACTGGCATTTGATTGTTACTCATTTGTTATTAATAAACCGCGAAAAGAGAATGAAAATTTGATGATTTGATAGGGAAAGAGAAATGTTTGTTTCGAATTTATTTCGGCATAAGCCGGCTATCATACAAAACCTTTTTTCGGAAGGTTCAAGTGTGGTTCATTGATGGGTTTAATGAACTGCCTGAATTTATTCTGATAATTGGTTGATAGTTTTGCTGCAAGTAGAAGATGCTGATGAGGAATGTGGTAATTCCGAAACGTGCGTCCATCCAACCATCTTGCAGTCTATAGGGCTTTGCCCAAGTAAATTTGACAAACATTCTTTTCCTCTGTTGGTTAAGCTACACTTGTAGTTTAGTCAATGTATGGTTTTAAGCTGAAAAAAAAACAACAATGCTTAAAGAATAAAACCAACAATAACAAAATGAATGGAGAAATCTGTATCCTAATTTTAATTTTATTAGTCCTAGATTTAACGCCAGATAGGTCCCTAAAAAATTTCTTTATTTTAAAGAAGCCGTATCTTTGGCTCGGAATCAACACCAAAATCCTTAAGGAAAGGTCAAAATCTTAGGATCCAAGTAAACTTTTTTTGAGTGTATACATCATCTGACTGCCGACAGATTTATTCTAGTAACAGTTTATTTTATTGTTTAGAAGCTTACAAAATCATATTGATATATTACACTCAGAAATATTCGTGAACTTATTCGTGATGAAATTCAAACATGATAGCTTGCCTTACATTTGGATGGAGAACCACAAGTAGTGACAACCCGATATTTCAGGGTCACTTAGACTTAGATTCGGGAGACACCGTGGTGCAATGGTTAGCATGCCCGCCTTGCCTACACAAGGTCGTGGGTTCGATTCCTGCTACGACCGAACACCAAAAAGTTTTTCAGCGGTGGATTATCCCACCTCAGTAATGCTGGTGACATTTCTGAGGGTTTCAAAGCTTCTCTAAGTGGTTTCACTGGAATGTGGAACGCCGTTCGGACTCGGCTATAAAAAGGAGGTCCCTTGTCATTGAGCTTAACATGGAATCGGGCAGCACTCAGTGATAAGAGAGAAGTTCACCACTGTGGTATCACAATGGACTGAATAGTCTAAGTGAGCCTGATACATCGGGCTGCCACATAACCTAACCTAACCTAGACTTAGATTCAGTCCTTTGATACCACATTGGTGAACTTTCTCCTATCTCTGAGTGCTGCCCGATTCTAGGTTTAGCTCAAAGACAATTGCGGTGAAACCACTTAGAGAAGCTTTGAAACACTCAGAAATGTCAACAGCATTACTGAGAGGGAATAATAAACTGCTGAAAAATTTGTTGGTGTTCGATCGAAACTGGGATTGAATCCACGACCCTATGTATCCAAGGATGGCATGCTAACCATTTCACCACTGTGGCTACGAAAGAGAACTCCAGCATTTAAATCTTTTATTTTTTGTAGCAAAGGTTAACAATACCAGAAGTGAAGGCCAGATGTAAACGAAATCCAAGCCACACTGGTAGATAACTTGCACGTGAACTGAAGATATGGCGAGAACGGATGTAAAACATATCGAAAAACTGAAGTTATAAATCAATGCAAGTGTTCACCCATGCACAACAAAGTTGGCCACTTACCGAATTTTCTTCCGCTTTTCTCCGATGATAAGAAGCCTTACTAAATTGAGCAGTTTGTAAACTAACAAAAAGTTTAGGTTTACGTGTCAAAGAGATCTGCTGAAAATATTCACCTTCGATTGGCCACCAGAACTCTGCGCCGCCGATGGTAACGGCGTGAGCCCCCGTAACGACCTTTCGATAGCTCCCAATAAGTATTCATCGCCTGTGGGGTAAAAATAAGGAATCGAGAAGGATTGCTTAAAAAGGAGGTTTCTCACAATGGCCACCAAAATGTGCGGATCTCAATCTGCGGCATTTTGTAGGGGCAACTAAACAATACCCGAATGTCGGCACTTTACGGCTTGTGTTGGCTTCTTTGGTTTTTTGAAGGCTATAATTCGTGTCATAGAAATACAGCGTTTGCTATACCCGTTTCATTGGGTTTTTTTTTTTATTTCATGCAACTAGTTCCCTTCAAGAGCGATACAACGATTATAACGACCTTCCAATTTTTTGATACCATTTTTGTAGTACTCCTTAGGTTTTGCCTCAAAATAGGCCTCAGTTTCGGCGATCACCTCTTTATTGCAGCCAAATTTTTTCCCTGCGAGCATCCTTTTGATGTCTGAGAACAAGAAAAAATCGCTGGGGGCCAGATCTGGTGAATACGGTGGGTGGGGAAGCAATTCGAAGCCCAATTCATGAATTTTTGCCATCGTTCTCATTGACTTGTGGCACGGTGCGTTCTCTTGGTGGAAGAACACTTTTTTCTTCTTCATATGGGGCCGTTTTGCCGCGATTTCGACCTTCAAACGCTCCAATAACGCCATATAACAGTCACTGTTGATGGTTTTTCCCTTCTCAAGATAATCGATAAACATTTTTTTCCATGCGCGTTCCAAAAAACAGAGACCATTACTTTGCCAGCGGACTTTTGAGTCTTTCCACGCTTCGGAGACGGTTCACCGGTCGCTGTCCACTCAGCCAACTGTCGATTGGACTCAGGAGTGTAGTGATGGAGCCATGTTTCATCCATTGTCACATATCGACGGAAAAACTTGGGTGTATTACGAGTTAACAGCTGCAAACACCGCTCAGAATCATCAACACGTTGTTGTTTTTGGTCAAATGCGGGCTCGCGCGGCACCCATTTTGCACAGAGCTTCCGCATATCCAAATATTGATGAATGATATGACCAACACGTTCCTTTGATATCTTTAAGGCCTCTGCTATCTCGATCAATGTCATTTTCCGGTCATTCAAAATCATATTGTGGATTTTCTTGATGTTTTCGTCGGTAACCACCTCTTTCGGGCGTCCACTGCGTTCACCGTCCTCCGTGCTCATTTCACCACGCTTGAATTTTGCATACCTATCAATTATTGTTGATTTCCCTGGGGCAGAGTCGGGAAACTCATTATCAAGCCAAGTTTTTGCTTCCACCGTATTTTATCAAAACACGAAATTCCTTTTTTTCCATTTTTTTCACAATAACAAAAGTTGCTTCACAAAAGACGCTCTATCTCACAAACTAATTGACTTACAGACGTCAAATTTTGACACGAATCATTTGAAGGTTGGTACTATATAAAAATAATATGCATTTAATACTAGCGACGCCAACTATGTGTCAGACCGGGGACTTATCAGCCAACCTGTTATAATTTTTTTATCGTTAATATGAAAAAAACAGATGTTTTTTCCATAGACATACTTATGAGTAACTCTTCCCTTTTCAGATAATGTGTACGTCATAAGTCGTACGAGCCAATACCAAATCCAAGTTTGCTCATTTTCGGCAAAAATGTGTGGAGCTGTGGTTAAAGTTCAACCCAGACAAAATATAAAAACTTTAGCCGTAGATGCCTATAATCGTCGTCTATTCTTTGTGATAATGGAGGCAAAAGCTTTCGGAAATCATAAATCACGTATAGCCGCCACCAGTTTAGATGGAGGTGGTAAACGTGATTATCTCCTCACTAAAGATGCGGCTTTCATTACCACTTTGGCCTGTGATCCATATAAGAAGATGTTGTACTACACTGAATCAATGTCGAAAACACTACAAGCCATTAGCTATCGATCGGGATCGGAACGTGTTCCCACCACCCGCATACAAAAGGGAAATGTGATAATGCATCCCTCCGGCCTGACTTGGTATGAGAATCAAGTATTCATTGTGAATCTGGGAGCCAAAGAAGCTGTACGTTGCTTTTTGTATGGCTCCAAAGCTTGTAAGGCTTTCAATTTGAATATACTCAATGCCGAAGATATACTTGTGGATGGAGCCTCCCGCCAACCCATGGATAAGAATCCCTGTCTTATGGCCAAATGTCGGGGAATGTGTGTGCTTACGGAGTTCAGCTATGAATGTCTCTGCGGTGATTCCATAGTTAGTGAAAGTAAAGTTTGCGATTCCAGTAATGCTATAACATCGAGTGCTTTGCTTATACAACGACCGGCAGACGACTCAGGAAATGGGTCCTCCCATTTGGCTGCTTTTCTTACAGTTATTCTATTGCTGACCGCTGTTATAATTTGTGGCTTCGGGTATTATTATTATCGTCGCAAGGGTCAGGGTCAACGTGATTTCATTCGAAACCTGCAATTCCAGAATCCTCTATCATCGATACTGCCACAATCGAGGTCAGAAAAGACAGCCACAATGGATAGTGGACTCACCAGCCATACCAGTGGAAGTTCAACTGGCACCACAACCGCATCCTTCGATGTTGACCATGAGAAATTGTACTTTGGCTCAAAGATTCAAAACTTTTTGTCACGCGCCACGTCAAACAATAACACGGAAATTCACCTCGAAACGGCCAAGGTGAATTGGAAACAGAAATTGGTTTTTTAAATAATTAATTATTGTTTTCTGCCTTTTTCCCATTCCAACAGCCTCGTGAAGTACGCACCATGGTGTCGGAGGGACAATCGGATGCCCTCTTACCAAATATTTTGGTTGAAAACATCGACGACGATTTCAACTGAGGAATGGCAACTTATGACAATGATGCGAGAGCCGGCCATGTATCCCAGATAGAGCGTAGAATTGCCAGTGTTTTTTATTCCTAGCGTATTGTATTATAGTATTTATTGTATTCTAGTTTTGTTTTATGTAAATATACTTAATGCATGTATTCATTTTTATGTACTATTTTAATATTAATCTGTATTTTGTTCAAAGGTTTCTCCCATACACATTGTATATAATAATGTTAGTAAATTAAATATAATATTTATTCAGGGGTTGTATAAAATAAAATTATGTTAATAAGATATGCTCAAATTTCTTGCAAATGCCCTGGAGAACAACTCAGTAAGTAGTTGAAGTGCAGCTTTGCCAATTTGGCTTGTTTCCCGCTAGATCAGGCTTTGTTTAAAGTCATCTTGCGGATAAAAAAATCAAAAAACAATTTATAACACCTATGATCGATGATAATGTATTAATTTAATGCAACGCTGTAAATAGCGTAGATAAATTTAAAGATTTCACCTATGAGGACTATATCAGATTCTGGATTTATAAGAACCATTTTTGTTTGAGTTTTAGAGGAATCATTAACATCTCTTGTAAGTGTGCAGGAAAATTATAAAATAACGTCTTGATTTGAAATCTTAAATCTGTAGAAGTAACATCTTGAAATTTTACATTGAGTTTCAAGCAATTTTCATGATCAGTGCGCCTTCTACACCCTCAAGAAGTGAAGTCGGTCTATATGGAGGCATTAAATACCAAATGGACCGATAAAAACTTAATCCGTTACACGTTTTTGTGAGCCTACAATACCAGAATATTTACAATTTCAGGCAAACCAGATAAAAACTACGGTTTCTAGAAACCCAAGGAGCTAAATCGGGAGATCGTTCTTATGGGGGCTATACTAAAATATGGACAGATACTCACCGTTTTCGGCACACCTCTTTATGACCCCAAAATACCTCTAGATTTCCAATTTCAGGCAAATAGGATAAAAACTTCGGATTCTAGATGCCCAAGAAGTAAAATCGGGAAATCGGTCTATATGGGGGCTATACCAAAATATGGACCGATACTCACCATTTTCGGCACACCTCTTTATCGTCCTAAAATACCTCTAGATTTCCAATTTCAGACAAATTGGATAAAAACTTCGGTTTCTATAAGCCCAAGACCCCAAATCGGCAGTCGTTTTATATGGTGACCATACCAAAACATGGACCGATACTCACAATTTTATTTGTGGTCCTACAATAGCTCTAGATTTCCAATTTCAGGTAAATTGAATAAAAACTGCGGTTTCTATAAGCCCAAGAAGTAAAATCGGGAGATCGGTCTATATGGGGGCTATACCAAAATATGGACCGATACTCACCATTTTCGGCACACCTCTTTATCGTCCTAAAATACCTCTAGATTTCAAATTTCAGGCAAATTTGATAAAAAAATTTCTATAAGCCCAAGACCCCAAATCGGCAGGTCGGTTTATATGGAGACTATATCAAAACCTGGGGCCAAATCACCGCATTCGTCATCGAGTTCTGTTTCGTATAGAGAAACATTTCGATCGCATTAAATTTTTGGATCACCGCATTCGATCGTAATTTATTTTGTCTACTACTTTTTTTACATTGCTGTAAACATATGGTAATAAGAAATTGGAAGATAGAAGAATTTCAAAATAATTTTTTGTTATCAAATTATGTTATTTCTGAGATATTTATATTGTTTTTATGTTTTTTTTTTGTTTTCCTCGTCTTCGGATTCAGAGGATGAGTACAAAGTGGCATTAATAAGGAAAAATATTCGTGACAAAAGCAGTCCTTTAGCATAGCCTGAAGTAGAGTAAGTGATTCTATTTTGAAGTGAGTGCTTTTAACTAAATGTGTTTTTAACATCCATAGATTTAAAAGACGTTTTCATCTGTCAAAAGAAACTTTTAAATATGTTCTTGAAAAAATAAGTTTTTTTTGAAGCGGCTACTGAGCATTCCTCTCTTTGATCCGTTTCCCTAAATGCAAGTAATATTATATTTTCTTAAATGTATTTTGCCAAAATAGAATAATAATTACATTTTCACCAACTTTTTTCTTTTTGTTTACCTTTTTTCTGCTCAAAAATCACTACAAACTTCGTTTTCGATAGCATGCTACCTATCGTGTTCAACTTCGAGTAGAAACAATTCGATAACGACTGCGGTGATCCGCGTAAACTACACTACGATGACGAATCACTCGATTTCGACTGCGGTGATTTGGCCCCTGACCGATATAGCCCATATTCGAACTTGACCTGCCTGCAGACAAAACACGAGGTGGTGCAAAATTTCAGCATGATTGCTTCATTAATGAAGACTGTAGCGTGATTACAACAGACAGACAGATGGACATGGCTATATCGTTTTAGAATTTCTCCCTGATCAAGAATATATATACTTTATATAGTCGGAAATCGATATTTCGATGTGTTACAAACGGAATGACAAACTTATTATACCCCCGTCACCATTCTATGGTGGTGGGTATAAAAAGACGTCATTCGATTGGTAAACTTTGAAAAGATCACAGCTTTAAGATTTTTTCCTGACTTTGTTTTATGACCCTTTTAGCGATCTTGTAGCCTTTTTAACTTTCGATATGTTTCTATTGAAATATGGACAAATCTGCTTTTATCTAACCTTTGATGTCAGAATAAGGTTTTCAATATATTTCAAAGCTCAAGTTATACATCAACAATGAGTTCCGCCGCCAATAATTTGTTCGGGTCCTTATTATGTTATCTTATGTTATTATAATATTCACAAGTTATTCGTGCCTGGTACACACATGTATCGCTTTTGTGAGGTTTCACACTTAAGAGGTGTTCTGGACTACACTTTACACCGTCACAGACCTGAAAAATGTACACGAACATTTTTTCTGTGTGGGCCAAGTGTACAGCTATCGTATGCAAAGTTAAAAGATTTTTAACACAAATTAGGGCAGAAATTCGAAAAAGTTGTCTCACGTGTGAGCCAGAAAAACTAAATTTACGAGAGGTGTGAAGAATGTGTGCTGTGTGGTGTACAGTGCGGTGTGACACAGAACAGGCATGTATATCTCTAATATTTGTATGTACACTGAAAAAAAGCATGCCCGGTTCCAAAGATTTTGTCTTTAAAAATTTTGGTATTGATTCCGAGCCAAAAAGCGGTGCGGAATTGTGTCTTAAAAGTAAGGATACTTTTAAGACACAATTCTCTTTTAAATTTGAGTTTTGTGTACTTGCTTCAGGAAGCAAATTTTAATTCTTCGCTTTTCCAGCTTTTTTTCTTCATATGCTATCTAAGTCCTTTAAAAACGAGTTAACGACAACTATATTTTCTAAATTAAGACTCGACTTCCAGTAGAAATTATGCTATGTTTCAAGTAAAAAACGTATTTAAAATAAAGTGTTGAAAAACATGTCCTATATTTGATCGATTTTTTGCTTTGTAGTCAAGATGCAAAAAGACGAAAAATTTAAAGACAATTTCATTAAATTTAAAGAATTTTTCTGAATTGTTAAATTCAAGTTGACCTTAGCCCAAACATTTTTTCTTTCATGTTATGATACCCATTTTTAAGTGAAATCACTTAATTATAAGGACAATACGACTTCATTGAAAAGTTTATCGACTTTTGGACAAGGAAAAAAACTTTATATTGGAGAAATGCGTTTGCTATGCTAAGCTAAATTTGCATTCGTATTTTAAAGACATGAAATATTTGACCTCACGACAATATTTTTGTCAGTGTAGTAAACAAAATTTTGTGATAATTATCAAAATTTATCGGATACGCAAACAGAGCAAATATGACTTAAATAGTCTCACTAAAGTGTAGAAAAAGTCAGTAGTTAAACTAATGCCAAATTTAACTTATTTTTAATACAAATAGCTATATTTTATTATTTTTTTCGAAATTTTACTTATCCAAAGTATGTCTCTTTATGAACTAAATTATCTAAAGTTAATTGAAACTTATATGATTGATACAATTAACTTTCTGGTCAAATTAATGAATAAGGGTCAATTAAGAAAATGATTGCAAAGTTTTAAGTTTTTAATAGAAACATTAATAATCCCAATTACTATTTTAATTAAATAAAAAAGCTATTATATTCATTACTACTATACTCTGTACTATAATACTTCAATCACAGAAATGATAGTATCACATCGAAGTCAATTAAAAAATTAATTGTTACTTCTACTTTTTGTGATTGATTTGTTTTTAATTAAAAAATTTGTTGAATCAAATAAATTTTTAATTGAATATTTTTGATTGATTTTTATTGATTAATTTTAATTGGAAATATTTTGGTGAAATTCGTGTTAGTATGTGGTCTCTAACATCCATGCAAAAATTAATCCATATCGGTCCATAATTATGTTATATATAGCACCACGCCAAAATTGGTCCATATCGGTCTATAGTTATATATAGCCGATCCCCAAAAATAATCTACCAAAATTTTATTTCTACAGAAAATTTTATTACTATAGAACATTTTGTCAAAATTTTGTAAAGATTTTATTTTTATAGAAAATTTTGTCCAAATTTTATTGCTATAGAAAATTTTGTCAAAATTTTATTTCTATAGAAAATTTTGTCAAACTGAATATACGTATTTAATCGGCTTTTTTTGGTTAATATGGACTAACTTACAATTGCGAAGACGGTGTTAAGAAGTATTAAGATACCTTGCCATCGGCAAATGTTACCGCAACCCAAGTAATTCGATTGCAGATGACAGTCTTTAGTACAAGTTTCTATGCAATCCATGGTGGAGGGTACATAAGATTCGGCCTGGCCGAACTTACGGCCGTATATACTGGTTTCTATAGAAAATTTTGTCAAAATTTTATTTCTATAGAAAATTTTATTTCTATAGAAAATTTTAGTTCTATAGAAAATTTTGTCAAAATTGTAATTCTGTTGAAAATTTTGTCAAAATTTTATTTCTATAGAAAATTTTTCTCAAAATTTTATTTCTATAGAAAATTTTGTCAAATTGAATTATATACGTATTGAATCGGCCTTTTTATACCCTCCACCATAGGATGGGGGTATATAAACTTTGTCATTCCGTTTGTAACACATCGAAATATTGCTCGAAGACCCCATAAAGTATGTATACATTCTGGGTCGTGATGAAATTCTGAGTCGATCTAAGTCGATCCGTCCGTCCGTCCGTCTGTTGAAATCACGCGAACTTCCGAACGAAACAAGCTATCGACTTGAAACTTGGCACAAGTAGTTGTTATTGATATAGGTCGGATGGTATTGCAAATGGGCCATATCGGTCCACTTTTACGTATAGCCCCCATATAAACCGACCCCCAGATTTGGCTTGAGGAGCCTCTTGGAGGAGCAAAATTCATCCGATCCGGTTGAAATTTGGTACGTGGTGTTAGTATATGGTCTCTAACAACCATGCCGAAATTTGTCCATATCGGTCCATAATTATATATAGCCCCCATATAAATCGATCCCCAGATTTGACCTCCGGAGCCTCTTGGAGAAGCAAAATTAATCCGATCCCGTTGAAATTTGGAACGAGGTGTTTGCATATGGCCGCTAATAAACATGCCAAAATTGGTCCATATCAGTCTATAGTTATATATAGCCGATCCCCAATCACACAAAAATTGGTTCATATCTGTTCATAATCATGGTTGCCACTAGAGCCAAAAATAATCTACCATTTCTATAGAAAATTTTGTTAAAATTGAATTTGTCAAATTGAAATTTTCAATGATGGTTGGGGTGGCATTTAGACAAATATTATATTTTTCCATATTTGGTCTGAGAGATGAACTCCACTTTGTCAGACTTTCATTAATTTACTACGTTATGGTACTTTAAATTAGTGGAGGACGTGGGGAGGGGGTGTGATATTAATATAGGGTACCTCATTTTTTTTTTTTTTTTATATCTGGTCGGGGATGGGGACCTCCCCCTTTCACCAAATCAAAATTGGATCAAAGTTCTGTGCTTGAAGTTTTCAGGGAAGGTTGGGGTGGAGTCGAAACAAAGTCCATAATTGTACGGGTTGTATCGAAAAAGTTATTCAA
Source organism: Haematobia irritans (assembly GCF_050003625.1). Taxonomy (NCBI): domain Eukaryota; kingdom Metazoa; phylum Arthropoda; class Insecta; order Diptera; family Muscidae; genus Haematobia; species Haematobia irritans. Next base: position 63,629,761 of record NC_134399.1, on the reverse strand, counting down.
TTTATTTGATAACAATTTCATTATTCAACAAAAATATCGTAGGTGTTTTATCATTTAAAAACTGATACAATTCAACAATTATATCGTAGAACATGTGTCACTTTAATATTGAAAAAATTAACCCCAACTTTAGAAAATTACTTTTTACCTTTCATAAATAAAAATCCAGCTTTAAAGCCAGTACTAAATTAATGCCAATTTGTCCCCAGATATTAAAACTCATCAATATCCATATATATATATGGTTTGATTAAAACTCGTTTTAATAGAAAAAGCACAATATTAATTGTTAACAATATTTTATATTAATTGATTGTTTTATATATTGTACTATATTAACGGTATTTAGAAATTGGTAATAACGTCTTTAACTTACAACAACTATTATGCATAACAATGATTTGGATTAATTGCTTTTCTCAATTACTTCAGCTTAAAATTATAAAGAAAAATATTACCAAAAAATAATTAGACTATAATTTAAAAATTAAAACAAAGAGTATATATTCTAGATACTAGAACTAAATACATAAATATATACTATAAGCAAAAGCAAAATATAAAATAAAAATATTACACAAAATATAAAAACAAATTAAAAGTATATATTTCACTAACATATTGCACTTAACTAATAAAAATTGACAAATATTTAAACCGATTTAATTAAACGATCTTGGCGTTCAAATATCTGGGCTTTGCTGGCCATACTCTCAGTAGCCGATGAATTGGAATCTACTGCATTCGAAGATGGCAATTGATCACCATTCCTTTGCTTCTGTAAATAAGAAAGACTTTCACGGAATGCCAAAAGGAATTCATCAGCATTTTTCTGATTAAAGCACATGGGAGGCTTTAGCTTAATGACATTGTCATTGGGACCATCCGAGGAGACAAGGATCTTATGAACCTGCTTCATACGATTCACAACCCAATGAGCAGCATTTGTATCTGGCTCACGAGTTTCACGATTTTTCACCAATTCCATGCCAACAAACAAACCAATGCCTCGCACATCACCAATTATATCGAATTCGTATTTGAATTCACGACATTGCTGTAATAAATATTCGCCAACTATGCGAGCATTCTCCTGAAGACCTTCCTCATCGATAACCCGCATCACAGCATTAGCAATGGCACATGAGACGGGATTACCTCCATATGTATTGAAATAGGCCACGCCGGTATTGTAGAAAGCTTCAGCAATTTCGGGTGTAGTAACTACAGCACCCACTGGATGACCATTACCCATAGGTTTGGCTACACTCACAATGTCTGGAACCACATCTTGAGTTTCAAAGGCCCAGTAGTGAGTACCGACACGACCAAATCCAACCTGAACCTCATCAGCAATACACACACCACCAGCGTCGCGAACAGCTTTGAAAACAGATTTGAAATAACCTTCTGGTGGTATAATTTGCCCGCCACAACTTTGTAGAGATTCTGCAATGAAACCGGCTAAGCCTTTGCCTTGGCTTCTTAAATGATCACAAATATCTCGTATGGGCTTTGTATAGAGTTCAGCCATATCTTCATTGGGATAATCCTTATCCTTGAACTTGCCCCCATAAACATCTGGGCATGGAGCAACATGAACGTAGTCCGGTTTAGGATCACCACCAGGTTGATTAAATTTGTAAGGAGAGATTTCCATGACAGAAGTCAAATGACCATGATAGGCGCTGTAATGTGGAAAAAAACATTAGTTAGTTTTAGATTTAACATACAACAGATAGAATTTATATTTCCCCGTCCTGACAAATGGATAGTGAGTCCTGACTTTCAAAAGACGCTTGTCCAGATTTGACAGCTGTTAGATCATAAGTTTATGAATTAGAGCAAAAAAATCTAAATAAAACCTCAAAAATTTAAGCTTTGGAACTGACATTTTTTTCACGAAGAGAAACGGATCATCTATGTAATCTAAAATCCATGAATGAGGATTCTCTAAATACATCTAAAAATATGCAACATAGTAAGATTTTTTCAATGCTCTCTATGAATGAAATGAAAAATTTCTACGCCGTGCCTAAAAGTATGCTATAATTATTGTGATTATTATATCACTTTAATGGACTTCCCATTTTAAAGACTCAACAACCAAATATCGTAAATATGTCAATTATTATTTTTTATTCAAAAATTTTGCTCATGTTTTGTTATAAATTTACAAAAACATTGAAAAGTTATATACATTTTGCAATGTTCAAAATTTATAAAGTAAAATTCAATGGGAGAGTCTTTATTTTAGAATTGTTATATACTTACTGGTCAAGTGTTATTATATCCTGACGTTTGGTATAGTTACGAGCTAAACGCAAAGCCAAATCATTTGCTTCCGAGCCAGAGTTCACAAAGAAACACACGGATAATGGAGCCGGCATCTTACTTGTCAATGTTTTGGCACATTGAACCAATTCGTCGTGCAAAAAGCGATTATTTGTTGATATAGTGGCCATTTGTAGACATCCAGCTCTCACCACTTTGGGATGGCAATGACCAACTGAAAGGAAAAGAATATCATACAACAATGAATAAATATAATATTCAAGGTACGTATATTAAATCGACATTAAAATTCTTGAATCGTATCGTTCCATAATTAAGGAATGAGATTGTGAAAAATACTTGTGGACCATTTATCAGCCATCACTAGCGATTGAAGAACAATTTTTTATAATATGTCCTTTTTACAGATATCAGGAGTGACATCTGATTTCTTGGTGCCGTTGCAGCCCTTGTAATTTTCTCACCGGATATTCGGCATCATAACAGCCTCTTCACGCAGTCTGAGCAGATAACCAGAGGCATAAAGATTCCAGTTACCCTGGAATATATAATGGTATGTTCCTGTAGCCAGGCACCTATATTAGGCGAAAACAGACGAACTTCCCTATAATGAATCTTGACGGGGCCAGAAAATTACTTCATTATATAGAAATCATATCAGAATACAAGAAAATGGGAAGGAAAAAGCAGTTTTTTTTTTTGAAATTTGTTCATCATAGAAAGAACTTCTATACAACGAAGTTCACTGTAGAGAAATTTGACTGTATTGTATTGCTCAGCCATCTCGTTGGGAGATTTACGGCAGTGTATAACCGTTTTAGTTTGCTAATATTTCAGCCTGAAAAGCACTACAGTGATAAGGTAATATTTTCGCGATATTAAGTCCAAGTACTCCTTTTTTATTATTATTTCGGTTTGAGATCCTTTTTATAAAAATTCGTTTTTAGAGAGAGTTTCCGTCTGTTTTTTATGAAAGTTAACAGTTGGCAATTAACTTTCATAAAAAAAATCATTATATGTCTACCCGTGTAAAAATTGGAGGATCCAATCCTATCTAATAATATCAAATTGGATCTAATTGGATCTGTTCAGATATTGGTTCAGACATAATTAGATATGCACAGATATGCTATATATGGTGCTAGATCTGGTTAGATATAATTGCAGATCTCATCATATATAGTATAATATCTAATTATATCTGGCATATCTAATAATATATGCTTGGATAGGACCATATATAGCACTATATCTAATAAGATATGGTAGATATAACATCATATCTGACTATATATGGGGTTAAATAAGGTCCAAAATATAATAAAAATCATGAACAAGTTAAAAAGATTTTTGAAATACACGTCTAAAAAACTATTCGAGATATATACACAAAGTTACAGATGAAAAATAACTTTTGTTTATTTAACGAACTTACATAATACATCTTAAAGTATTTGGCAGTTTATAAACATGTTTTTCGAGTTTCAGAACATGGTTGAGCTCCTTCAGTTCAGATGGTTTAACAATCTAAAACAGTCAGTTTTGGAAATGGATATAATGAACAACGCCAGTTTTTAAAATGTTTTATCGCGTACTGCTGGTTGACGTCAAAAAGAGTAATAAAAATAAATTGTTGAAAATTCGCACAGAAACGCCTTTCTTTATTAATTGTACTGTATAGATATTAGTTTTGGTATTTTTATATAAAAGGGATGTGTAGATATTTGTATCCATTTGACACCTCGAGTAGTAAGAAAAATGTGGGTTTCATCAAAACACTCATTTAGTATTTGTCGTTCCCATGCGTTTGGAGTTTAATTAACCTTTCATCCAAAGCATTATTTAGTATCCTAAGTAGATTACAAAATGAATTTTTATTTTGAAATATACTCATATAAAAAGACTGCTGTAGGAAACATTGACTGCTGATTTTTTTGGTAAACAAAAAAGTGCTGTTTTCGCAGTTTTTCTGCGAAAGTACAATCTGTTAGTTTGGAATAACAGACATACTGCCCAAAAGTTAGTAGTTTGTTTAAATAATAGAACTTCAAACATTAAAAAACATTTAGTATATTTTGATTATGCACTAACATTTCTGAACAAGTCGCCCTTTTTAATATATGTCCCAATCGGAGATAGTAATTTACATTTTATTTAAAACATTTTTAATCGCGGGAAACGTTTCCTTCAAAGTAAACGTTGCCCAGATCACCAAAAAGTCGTACCTTGAGGATGGGGGCTTCAATACCTTCTTGGTTTTCTAAGCAAGAAGGTGACGCAGGCACCGAAGTGAAATGAGTCTCATTAGTCAAGATGATTTTAATATTTATATAGTAAATTTAATTTAAAATTTCAAACAACAAAAGTTTCTTCTTGTTTCATCTATCATACGTACTAATAAATGGGTTCTATACATTATAAAAGTGCTTCATGTTTTTAGTGTCAACGATCCATTAGTTTTAACAACAACCTCAATGTCATTATGTCAAATGTCAACGCCGTCAGGGGCATCACTTCTAAACAAATTTAACGCAAGACTAGCTGAGAAAATTAAGAAATTTAATATAATTGTTTTAAATGTGTTCCTTTGATAAAGTGTATATCGTTTCCTTTGTTGCGGAGATTATGTAGGTAAGTAGATTGTATTTGTTATTTCCTTAGTAGTCATTTTCATATTGTTTTACTATTTTCTAGATTTGGAAAAAAAGGAAACCTCAGTGGTGTACTGGTTAACATGCCCGCCTTGCATTCAAAAGGTCACGGGTTCAATCCCAGTTCCGACCAACACCAAAAATTTTTTCGGCGGTGGATTATCTCCTCGCAGTAATGTTGGTGACATTTCTGCTTCAAAGATTCTCTAAGTTGTTTCAGCGCAACGATAAATGCCGATAGGACTCGATTATAACGAGGAGGACCCATGTTATTGAGCTAATTATTGAATCGAGCAGCAGTCAGTGATAAATGAGATGTTGATCACTGCGATGTCATGATGGTCTGAATAGTATGTATGAGCCTAAAATAACAGCCTATCGCTATACCTAACCTAATCCCGAATACACTTTAAATGTGAGTATTAAAAGCAACATAAAATTATATGGCAATTTTTATTGCAACTTAAAGAAGAATGATCCAAAACAATACTAATACTTGCTTACATAGTTCAATATATTCCCATATTTGTTTATTCCTATATTTGTTTAATAATTGGTTTTTAACTTAATTTCATTGCAGATTGCCTTAACGCTGTAATACTTTAGTCGCGTGTCTAAGTCCAAAGCAGAAGAAACAAACGAAAAAACCCTTGGACAACACTATAACTCAACTGTCAATACTCTTAAATAGCTTTGATGGATCAATTTAAATTAAACATATTTATTATGCACATACTTTTTGTCTGTATTATTAAATAAAACAATTAATCTCATTTTATATACAAACTATGGGCTTTTATGTGTTGAAAGATCTCGAAAGATACAATTGTATCAAATAATATACAATTATATCAAATTAGATCTGATTAGATGTGTCTCATTTTTGAGATCTGATCAGATCCAATTTCATAGTATTTAGATCTGACCAGATATAACCATTTTTCGGATCTGCTCAGATCTGACCATATCTTGGCTCAGATCTAACCATATCAAATCAGATCCCCCAATTTTTACACGGGTAACCATTTCCTTTTACAGCCAATGCACAATTTTTACTCCTCAATTTTTTCCTACTGTTTTTCGCATGAGTACAAGGTTACCATGACTTTTCTCTTCAATATTAAGTTTAAAATTTAGTCGCCTGTATATAACTTTCTTTTATTAAAATTCCTTTAGTATTATTTATACTAAAGGAATTGTCTTTCAAATTTCAAATAGGTAAGTGAAACCAGTGTTAAAAAACCACAAGTTCAGTCACATATTTAATTCAATGATAAACATTGTTCTAGTAACCACGTTGCATATGCATAAACTCTTTGTTAGACATCGCTGTTTTAAAGATTCTGTTCTATGGTCAGTCAATACGTTGGCATTTGCCATTGACACACACATACTCGTATGTATATTAACATTAATAGAACACCTACCAACCAGATAATGTGTAAACGTATAATCATAAAATTCGAAAGGAAAACTACCAGACAAATAACATTTCCCGAAAAGTAGTTAATGTAACCTTTATGACCCTCTACTCCTCCCTTTTAAATTCACCCAATTCTTTGTTCGTTGAGCAATATAGTTTAAACTATCAATAAACCAGATGTTTGTGTACACTGTTGCCCTACAAATCTAAACAAAAGCAACAACAATGTAGATCGCGTGCTGTAAACACACATACGTTTTATTTAATCATTTGAGAATGGCCTCTTCGATTGAATATGCGTGTGATGCTCGTTTTCTTATCATTGACTCGCTTTTCTTTACATCAAAAGAAACATGTGAACGTCTCGTGTCTCGTGTGGAAATGTACTCGTGATAAGAGACAGAGAGATGATGACAATGCAAAACACTATGTGTATGTGTTAACTATTCTAATGACATTCGATTGTCATTTATTACTTTGGTGCGTTTGTTGAGGAAGAGTATGTAAAAGAACAGTGAATGTTTAGCTTAAGGTGATTGGTGTTATTTATGTATATAGATAGTCATGTTTTCATTGACATTGGGAAATTTCCATTAGGCTTTAAAATTTAAGGAAAATTTTATATGTATGTATGTTAAAAACTCTAGTCTTTCTGATGTCTATTCCCATGTTAATCTATTTTCAGTGTGATAAACCACAAACAAGAAAATGTGTAATAATTGTGGAAAAGTATCTTAATCTACCATTGAGATTATTGAAAAGTATTAAATCAGAGAGAGAGTGAGAGTAAATTTAAAAATATAAGTTCGTTTTGCAGGTAAACATCAAAGTTAAAAGTAGAGAAAACTGAATGGGTATACCCCCATGTTCCGATATTTATTTGCGATTCCGAATTTCGGAAAATGGGGGATAGTTTTTGAGGAAACTTGTTATAACTCGGAAGGGAATGATCGAACGCATCAATTCAATAATTTGTCCTTTCTTTAAAAGAAATAAACGTAAAAAATATGATTTACATTATCTAAGACAAACTTAAGTTACCACGTGTAAGTTTGAGGGAATATTGCACAATTGCAAAAATTCGAAAAACCCCATTATTTAAGTATCGCTCTTGTTTATATGTGTCAATTTTGTTCCTTCAGTATAGGCGTTCTTAATCTCGAATTTGTTGTTCAAATTCTAAGGCAAATAAGTGCCCAATATCAACGCAATAGCTCCAACATTAAATCATCAAAATTAATTACAACAGACACGCGGACATTCATTCTCTGATTATTTTAATGGTCGGAAACCAATATTTCCATGCGATATAAGTGCATCCCCCAAAATGCTGATATAATTATTATAGTTGTTAGCAACACCATTTTACACATGTTAATAGTTTTATATTTTAAAGATTATATTATTGAAACTAGAGCAGATAAGTACGAATAATTACAATGATTTTACATGGCACATAATAATAATGAGGCCGCGTAATTTAATTGCATTTGTAAATTTTTAAAATTGTGCTCTTAACTAAATAAAGATGACTTGTAAAATCACGTGTACTTGCTGATTCCAGACATAAAATGGGAAGAGGCTGGTCCCAGACACTATACAACAAAACGATTAGCTTTTATTTTGTAAACAAAACAATATCTACGTATATATTATGCACCATAATATTTGTTTTAAAACTAAGTTTGGAAGACAACTTTTTATTATTTTATTGTGAGCAAAGAAAAACAAACTAAATAAATAGTTACTTGTTATAATTCGCAATGACGTTAAAGTCGGAAGAGATTTGCTAACCTACACCCCTTAATTGTAAATCGACTAGGCATGGTTTTTAAAAGCTGTGAAGTACGCTTCTTAAAGTCATTTAATCGGAGTACTTTGCATTACATATTATATTAGGCTGAAAATTTGATTATAGAGGAACTCTGGATGATTTTCTCTTTTCAATAAAGCATGACAGCAATGATTAGCATTCTCACCCTGTATACAACCAAATACCACAAAGTTTGTGACATACTTAGATTAACAAAACTATTGTGGATTCTACTGGCTGGTTTTAATGTCTTCATGTAAATTTTGCCCTTTTAATTTGCACCTATGGTACGGAATCCGAGCATGGTGAACTTCTCTCATTTACAAAAACACTCTTTAATAAGAGAATGAGTAACATCCCAGTAAAAAAAGCGTCGCCAAAATAGTAGTGAACATGTTCTTTTTGAATTCGAAAGTGGTGCAAAATTGTCGCAGAGGAGATGAATTTAAAATGGGTTTGTCATAGGACGGATGTCCACCATTTCAACAGCCGTTGAACTGAATTTGCATCACTTCAGTATTTTGGATGAGAATTAAGAAAATTTGTGATATTTTGACAAATAAATAATTTTTAAAATTTTTTATGATTTTTAATGCTTACCCAGCAAAAAATGCGTCGCCAAAATAGTAATAAAAATGTTCTGGCTTTGGAAGAACTTCCAAATTTTTTTGTTGGGTAATAACGCTTGTCTTGAATGTCTAACATCAAATATTTTCAAAAATTAGCACTTTTTCTAGAAAGTATTTAGCATGTTTTTCGGCCAAATTTTAATAATTTGTACCATTTTATTAATTCTTTATCTGTTTTTGATCCATTTGAAACAAAAAAAGTTTAAATTTCCTATTAAAAATATGAAAAAAGCAAGTTATAAAAAACTTGACTCAATTGAACTTCTTCTGCAGTTAAAATAAAGAACGCCATAGGGAGGAAATTTTTGGAAGTGCTTTTGAAGTTGTGCCTTTAGAAGAACTTCCAATTTTTTTTGCTGGTATGCGGTGAGTGCCCTTCTGATCCATAAGCCAGAGAAACGACCCCTTATAATTAAAATCGGGCAGCACACTCAGATGAGTGAATTATTAGCATTAGTACGCACTCTTCTCTTTTATTAAAAAACATACAAATATCATGTCTACCTAAACATATAAATTGGAATTTTGGAAATTCGCCATTTTATTTAAGATTTCTGCCGTTACGCTGGGTCATTAAGAGATTCTACAGAATTCTGCTTTAAAAATTGGGCGAAACAATTATTTAAGAGTCCAACTCGTAAGTTTCCCAACGATTTCTCACAAATTTTTCCAATAATTGATGTCAGCCTGTGGTAACCCAAAACGTCATCATAAAATTTTTATTCTGTATTCTGAAGTAATATGTAATATTTTATATATGGAAAATATAAATGCTCTCTCAATTTGCAATTATCCCAAACATAAAGAACATACATGGGCCATATTTAAAGCTTCCGTTAGTAATCGTCCAAAGTCAACATGAATCATAGTGAAATTTCTCACAGCACGTCCCTGAATAAATTGACTGGCTCCAGAGAGATGGGCAGCAATGTTGTTAACCAAAGTTTTACGAGAGGTTTCATCCAAAACATATACCCAAAAATCAGTTGCTTGACCATAGTTATCCTCTGTATCGTCATTGATAAAACGATAAACATCTCCAGCAACTGGACAGCAAGTTTGTAAGGCTCTAACTCGATCACAATAATAAGGACCTCCAAAAGAATTGGGATAATAATTAGGAGCTTCAGCCATATTATGGTTGACAGTCATTACACCATCACGCTCATAATTTGTGACATTAATACGATATGGACAATTTACTGGTATTTGATTGTAATTAACACCCAAACGATGTCTCTGGGCATCACCATAGGCAAAGAGTCTTCCTTGTAGTATCTTGTCAGGGGAGGGTTCTATACCAGGTACCATATTTGCAGGACTAAAAGCCAATTGTTCAATTTCAGCAAAATAATTTAGAGGATTCCGATCCAATACAATCTTCCCCACCTCAATCAAGGGAAAGTCACTGAAACTCCAAACCTTGGTGGCATCAAAGGGATTGTATTTAAATTTCTTAGCTTGATCGAATGTCATCAGTTGTATATGCAAAGTCCAACTGGGATAGTTGCAATTTTTAATGGAATTGAAAAGATCTCTTAAAGCATAATCCGGATCATTGGCCAGTAGTTCATTGGCCCTAGAACTATCGATATTTTGAATACCCTGATCGGTGCGAAAATGAAATTTACAGAATATCTGTTCACCTTGGGCATTTATCATTTTATAGGCATGTACCCCATAACCATGCATGTGACGATAGCCATTCGGGCATCCACGATCACTGAACATTAAACATAGCTGATGTATAGTTTCGGGCCTTAAGGTGGCAAAATCCCAAAACATATCGGCATCTTTCAAATGTGTTTGAGGATTACGCTTTTGTGAATGCACTAGACTAGGAAAATTCATGGGATCTCGTATAAAGAATACCGGTAAATTTTGACCCACAATATCCCAGATTCCTTCTTCGGTATAGAATTTCACAGCAAAACCTCTTACACCTCGTAATGTATCAGCCGAACCATTCTCACCATGGAACATGGAAAATCTACATGCGATAGGTGTTCGTTTCTTTAGCTTCTCGAAAATTGCTGCTGCACAATGTTTGCTTATGTCATGGGTTACCTCAAAATAACCAAAGGCCCCAGCTCCCTTAGCATAAATTGCACGCTCTGGTATACGTTCGCGATTGAAATGTTGAATTGACGATATATACTGATGATCCTGCAAAAGTAGCGGACCATTTGCACCAACCGATAGGCTAGCATCGGGAACACCAATTGGTAAACCAGATCCCGTGGTAATGACACCAGCTGGAGATTTTGCATTATTTTTGAAATCAATTAATTGATCTGCTGCTCTATCACGTGACATTTCTCTGCAAATTAATATATTATTCTCAAAGTCTTTCGGGAAAGGGATGTATTCAAAATTCCAATGATTGTTTTCTTCTATTGGCTTTGAAAAAAATATTTATCTAACGTCTTAATATGTCATAGAGTTTCCAAGTTCAAATAAAAGACGTAAAATTAAACTGAAAGAAAAAATGTTCAATAAAACACTCAAACAATTTTATATGCACCGGCACATATTTTGCCATTCGTTTAAAAAGTTGAGCGACCCGGCAAGTATAATTAGATTTACTTCAAATTAGGATAGATAAAAAATGAGGACTTTCTTAAACACGACTACAAACTTTCTAGAAGTGCCCTAACAGGCGCCGGTAAAATTTCATCCATATAATGTACACACTAAAAAAATATTGACCTAATATGAAAGATTCGCAACCGAAATTTGAGGTTACAATGATAAAATGATTAGCATGCCCGCTTGCCATACTATTTGTCTTTGTTTATTGGCGTACTTCCTGAAATAACACTGTAATTTATACACTGAAAAAAAAGCATGCCCGGTTCCAAAAAATTTTTTTTTGTCTTTACTTTAAAAATTTTGGTATTGATTCCGAGCCAAAGAAGCGGAGAATACAAGTAAGGATACTTTTAAGACACAATTCTCTTTTAAATTTGAATTTTGTGTACTTGCTTCTAGGAAGCAAATTTTAATTTTTAATTTTTCAGCTTTTTTCTTCATATGCTATCAAAGTCCTTTATACACGACTTTATTTTATAAATTACTTCAACTTTATTTTCTAAATTAAGACTCGACTTCCAGTAGAAATTATGCTATGTTTCAAATAAAAAATGTCTTTAAAATAAAGTGTTGAAAAACATGTCCTATATTTGAACGATTTTTTGCTTTGTAGTCAAGATGCAAAAAGACAACATATTTAAAGATACTTTCATTAAATTTGCATTCGTATTTTAAAGACATGAAATCTTTGACCTCACGACAATATTTTTTTCAGTGTAAATTGCACAAATGAGTCACTATGCCTTTTAATTATGGTGTGTGTGTGAAAAGACTTAAAATTGTAATGAATTACTGTAAACTTAGTAATACCAAATTTCATAGTTTGGAATCAAAATCTTATCGCACTGAAAAAAAGCATGCCCGGTTCCAAAGATTTTGTCTTTATACTAATGATTTTGGTATTGATTCCGAGCCAAAGAAGCGGAGAATTGAAGTAAGGATACTTTTAAGACAAAATTGTCTTTTAAATTTAAGATTTGCGTACTTGATTCTAGGCAGCAAATTTTATTTTATTCGTTTTTTCTTCTATTTTTTTCTGCGTGTGCAATTAAAGTCCTTTACGTGTTAACAACAACTTAAATTTTCAAATTCAGATTTGACTTCAAGTAGAATTTATGCTATGTCTCAAGTAAAAGTCGCCTTTAAAGTAAAGTGTTGTAAACGTCTCCTATTTTTACACACTTTTTTACTTTGTTCACAGAAAAAAATTTCCGTAGTTAAACTAAGGCTAAATTTAACTTATTTTTATTGGAAAAAAATTATTTGCTAGTCATTGTTGTTGAGTTTTTTTTTTGCTAGTATTTAAATTTTATTATTTTTTCGAAATTTTTTACAGCTTAATGAAACCTTACTTTTTTAAGTATGTCTCAAAAATTGTATGAACTAAACGTGGGTATAAAGTTCAATGACCGTACACATAAGTTCAATATGGACTAAAGCGAACGAAGATTTTCGTACGATTCCCAAAAATAGTAAGAATGAACTACTGTGTGGTTAAAATGGTGATGATTTGGCGCCAATGGATTTCTTCTTTATTTTTAGTTCATTTTTTCTTCTATGAGAGGATGTAATTTCGTGAACTGCAGTTAAAAAGTACAACAGGGCATTAAAATTTCCTGGTTTTAACAACGCTTTGTGGAAATCTCAAAATGTGGAGTAAAATTTAGTTCAATTTACGTGCGAGGTAGTTCATTCTTTCTATAAAACCGTTCACTTTTTTTCGGTGTTGTAAAGATGTAAAAAGACAACATCTTTAATAAAATTCAAAATTTTCATCCATTTTAAGATACCCATTTTTAATTTGAATCACTTAATTTTAAGGAAAAAACGACTTTAAAGTAAAGTTCATCGTCTTTAAGGCAAGGAAAATCTCTTTATATCAGAGAAATGCGTCTTCTATGCTAAGCAAAAAACGTATTCGTATTTTAAGGACATGAAAATCTTTGGCCTCACGACAAGGCTGTTATGATGGCAAATGTTCGATGGGAGGGTTGTAACGACACCAAGCAAATATGACCCCAATTCAACTTAAACCGCACACTAGATATGCTAATGTTCTCGAGACATCAGATATCGCTCCTGATATCTGCTATAACGGGTCGCTGCCTGATATGCGATTTTGCAAAAACTATTGGCGCGAAGTATAATGACTATTGTATGAGCTGTCATGATGCGGAGGAAAAAGAATCAATTAAACACCTCTTGTGTGAGTGTCCTGCATTTTGTGTAAAGCGCAAGCAACTTTTAGGAGCATATACCTTCAGATTACTGGCGGATCTGGAAAACGTTAAATTAAGCAGTCCGCTAATGTTTTTTGAACAATCTGGTTGGTTCAGCGAAGAAAAATAATCGAGAAGGTTCAGCGGTTAAAACTAGAAGTGCCCATATGTAATAGGTACTTTTAGTTAATGTGGTATCACAATGGACTGAATAGTTTAAGTGAGCCTGAATCTTAATCGGGCTGCCACTTTAGCCTAACCTCACGACAATATTTTTTTCAGTGCGATATCTTGAAAGAAATAACTATATGGAATTATGGACATTTAAAACAAGCCCGACTTGACATGCTCTTGTCTACCAAATGTGTGACTCTGAATCTTACATCTTTCGGATTCAGACGTATTTATCACCGTTATTTTTTATATTCTCTGCATGGACAATCGTTCACCATAGGATTTGAGAGAAATAACCCAATTGACTGGAAAGATAAACCGATTTCAAAATGGGCGTTCATATTTTAATTTATAAACTTATAGAAGGATAAATAAGGTGTCAAAAAAGGTGCCGCGGCGGTACCAAGGTACTTGTTTTTCTCAAATAGTATCGAAAAAAGTACAAAAGTGTCAACTACATGAATCCTGTGCTGAAGTACAAGCATCTATGTGCCAGTGTTTCTACCCTATCATATATTTGGAGAAATATCGCAAAACAACTTCACATTATTCTACATAGTATTTCGACTATTGCTCACCAATATACCGTTAATTTTATTTTTATAATAATACTCATGACAACATATTCGCAATTTTTTGGTACATTTCCCATCACAGTTGACGTCCCAGCAAAAAAAGCGTCGCCAAAAAAGTAATGAAAATGTTCTTTTTGGATCCGGAAGTGGTGCAACATTGACGCAGAAGCGATGAATTTAACATGGGCTTGTCGTAGGATGGAAGTCCTCCATTTCAACAGTCGTTGCACTGAATTTGCATCACTTCTTTAGGTGTGATCCGAATTCAATGTTTTGGATGTAAATTAAAAAAGTCTGTGATATTTTGTCAAAAAATTATTTTTATAATTTTTTAAAATTTTTAATGGTTTCTAACGCTTGTGGGAATCGTTTGACCTCAAATATGTTCAAAAATGCACAATTTTTTCTGATTGTATTTAGCACTTTTTTTCGACAAAATTTAAATGATTTCTACCATTTTATGAATTTTTACAAAAAAGTTAAAATTATCCATTAAAACTATGAAAAAACCATTTATAAAAAATTGAATTAAAAGAACTTTCTGGGTAGTTAAAATAAAGAACATCATTGGGAGTGCATCTTCCGGAAGTGCTTTTAAAGTTGTGCCATTATCGATGAGAATAAAATCGAACTTTGAAATGCACGCAGTACAACAAATGTTGTATTGATCGATCGAAATTCCTCAAGAAGAGCTTTCACTTGGATTGCGTCAAGTTCCAGTATTTTACGTCAGAATATATTGAGCAAAACATTTTCGAAATTATTGGCTAAAGATAATTCCAGGACAGATTTAGCGAAATATGTCCGATTTATAGGGATATAAAGATGAAGGGAAATCATAATGCCTTTCAAAGTAGAATTGAAAATAATTTTAATTTAAATATTTTGTTATTAAAATATGAAATAATTACGTCCTAAATAAAGTAGACAATTTATAAAAAATAAGTCAAATAACATATTTTATTTTTTTTTTGTAGATGTATATAGTTCAGATGTATTGATATAGATATGTCAATATACACAGTCTCACACAAGTTTACATACATAATTTACATTTTCATTAAATAATAAAATTTTAAAAAAATATGCATATATATCCTTTCGTTTTAGTAAATTAATTTGAAAATCAAAGTAATTGTTAATTTCCAGAAGATTTTTTGTTTGTATAGGTTATAAACAACAACAAGAACATGTTTAGTTAAGAGGTAAAACAACTCAGGGGTATGTAAACTTATGTGAGACTGTGTAGTTTATAAAATATCTACAGATATAAAACTTCAGCTAAATCGTTCAAATATTGCTTATTTTTTCTGGATCTCAAAGTGAAAGTAGATCAGATGAAAACTTCGGCTATCATACCCTCAAAAATCGGTCTATATGGGGCTTATACACAAAAATTTTAAACTGAGGCCAAAATTAACTTATGTGCTAATCATAGAAAATCTTGAATTTTTAAAGATCAAGCGAAACAGATTAACACCTGATACACGTATGTTTGCGAGTCGAAATAAGATCACATTCTTATTTCTGATCTAACGAGAAAAATCGAGTGGTAATAGCAACTTATAGAACAAGCTTCAGCTCATTTCAAAATTCACCAACAACAGAAATAATGTAAAATCTGTTTAAAAACTTCCTAAACGTTGGAATTGATATGTGTAAATTTTTTTAACGTATTACGAAAATAGTAATTTTTTATGTTTATTTTTCCTTAAAGGTGGGTATTTAGACGCTAAAATCGCCATTTTTCACGATTACTTTTCTTTAATCCATTTCAATGAATATAAACGTTATAATAATAATAAAAATCTTCTTTTGCATTAGTTCACATTGAATTTATGTCAATGGTCATTAAACTTTATACCCACGTTCAGTTCATAAAATCTTGGAGACATACTTAACAAAAGGAAAATTTCATTGTGCTGTGGAAAATTTCGAACATAATAATACAATTTTAATTACAAACAAATATTTTTTTTTTTGCATTAAAAAAGTTAAATTTAGCGGTACGGATTTTTTTTTTTGCAGTGCATCATTTTTTATCGATGTAATTATTCATGTAATATTCGTAGAATATTTATTATACATTGGCAATAGAAAACCAGCATGTAATTGAAAACAAAAATATAATAATAAAAATATCATCAATAAAAAAAAATCTTCAAACAAAGAAACTGATAAAGGCACAAATCAACCATAAATAAACAAAAAGTTGTTCACGTGAACACTAAAACCAGCAGCAATAGTTGTTAATATAATTTTAGAAAATAAGTTTATTTTGGTGGTCACATTGATAAGAGGCAACTACAATGAGCGGAGGGCATTAGGAGAAAACTAGTTCAGTAGATTATTAGTTTCAAGTATTCAGTTTTATGAAATCACGTGTAGTTCACGCGATCATCATAATGGTCAGGTTTACCCCACACACACACAGCACAACAATGGACAGACATGTTGGATAGTTTCCAAAATAAAACAGAAAACGTGAAATTTGATTGCATAAAATTATTTGTAAGCGGAAGGAAGGGGACTAGAATCATAGCCCACACAGCACACTATGGTTCTGCAATGTATCTTCTCATGTTGTTGTTAGTGGCTACGTAAGAGGTCCATTTCCCGGTGATTACGTTTGGTCTAATTGCGAATAATAATATTATTTTTGTATTTTTATTTGATTGCTCTCTAACGTAATCGCTGACTAAACGCCGAGATGATACTAAAAGGTCAAAACAATTTAATTAAAATAAATTCACAAAATAAAACGCAAAAGAACCTAACTACTAAATATAATTTGCGTAATTTCTTTTAAGAATTTGACATAATTTTGTTGTTTTCTTCATTGTATTCCGACAAATGTTTATGACGTAAGTCACTGGCCTGTGTAACCTAAAAGTAATTCATCCTATCGTATCTCCTGAGAAAGGTATTAAAATTAATAATAGTTATTTTAATATTAATTACACTCAAATAAAAATGTTTGCACATTTATACAGAGAGAAAGTACATAAAGTTATACTCATCTGTTAAGTAATACACCACTTTTATATCACTATAAGAGTCCATTCATTTCTGAAGAAAGAAATTTTATATAATCGAAGTTTTCGCTCGTACATATAAAGTTTTCTTTAAAGAAATTTTAAAAAGTTTGAAGACAATCGTTTCACCGCTTGTCGTAAATTCGGGTTTATTTACTCTTAAAGGAAATGAATTATAACATATAGCAATTTCGTTTGCCTAAAATTTCGCACAGCAAAATTTATAATAGCACGTACATACCACCGATGTCTTATGTTCTCGTCAGATTTTTGGATAAAAAATGCTCCATTAGTTAAAATCCGCAAAAAAAGACTTTTACAAAAAAAAGTTAGTTCGATCTAAAGATTTGACCATCCCTTAAGGATTTTGGAAATAAAAACATTATTTTAGGGACCTATACACACAGAAAACAAATTTGTTGTGCCAACCAATTTTTTTGCCAACCAAATTATTTGGTCCCATCTACTATCAGAATATAACCGACAAAATGTGTTGAAGCAACCAATTGTTGTCTGACACAACAGTATATAAAATAGTTTAAAGAACAACATTTTGGGCACATTAATAGTCTAATTGGCAATCACAACCAATAAAATTGCATTCGTTTGTTAAAACAACTAACTATTTGCCCGATAACCAATGCTTGCGAATTTAAAGAAAAAATCCGTTGGAATCATTTAGTTTTTATTTTATTATATATTAATGCATATTGTAGGTATTGATCAAAAAGGATCTTGTAAAAAGCCTTTTATGAAGGGTAAAAGATAACCCCATGAAATAGCCAAGGTGGAGATTTGCAAAATCTTCAAAAGCACAATCAAATATTTCCAGTTGTTGTTGTAGTACCATATTATCATCATTGGAAGCGTCCCATAGCAAATGAATAACATGGATTTTCCCAACTTCCGCCAATTCTCACGCCCATACATTAACTTTGTTAGTTCGACCACTCACAATCACGTGATCAATTTTCAGTGTGACTTGGGATTCAATCAGACTCATGAAATTTTTCTTATATATCGGCAGCAGGGGAAAGTTGAGATTTTGAGACCGATGATGAGGCAGACAAACCTTATATTTACCTTTCCCAACCTCGGTAATGGTCACATTTGCTAAGATATCTCTACATATGTTATGGAAATTAAGAGAAATGGTGAAGAGTGAGTTGCAATTTGATGTTTATCTTACTTACCTTGAAAAAAAAAATTTAACTTGATTTTTAAAATTTTATATAATTAATGAAACAAAAGATTATTTGTTGTCATATATGTAGTCCATAGCAACAAGTTCCCTTTATAACTATCAAATCTGTTAACACAACCAACTTATTGGCCAGACAGACTTTCTGTTGGGTTTGGTGACACATTGGCAAAACAAATTAGTTATCACAAATATGGAATAAATTGAAATGGTTGCTTACTTCAATATATAAATAACGACCAATATTTGGTCGGGTGTACGAACTTTTAGTCACACAGCTATTATATTGGTTATAGAAACCATTAAACAAGGGAAGTAACTAACATTTATTCCAAACAACTAAAAATTGTAGGTCTCCACTATCTATTTGTTGTCGTACTTGAATTCCAACCAATTATTTCTCTGGGTGTAGCATTAAATCGAAGAGAAATTAAATTACAATTAGCTTACAAACGATTTTTCAATTTTCACCGATTTTCAATTTTTGCGATCTATTTATAAAGCTATTCACACACAGAATTTTTTTTTTTTCTGATTCAATCACGAAATTAATTGATTCAATTAATTTTTGTATTGAAATGTCTTCAATCACGAAAATGATAGTATAAATCACAGTTTTAATTGGTAATAAAAAATTTGATTAAAAAATAATTGATTTGATTTGAAAATTTCAATTAATTTTTTAATTGATTCAATTAAAAATTTAATTGATGTTGATTGCAATACTCAATTAATATTTTGCAATAAAAACGTAATACGGTGTTCTCACTAAGCATGTTTTGGAATTTGAAATGTTTTCCCTTTATAAGCACTTCAAAACGAGTTGTTTTTGCCATACTAAAAAACAAGTTCAAAACACAAGTTTTCCTCCAAAACACGTCAATTTTAGAATGTGAACCCACCTAATTTGGAATATACCCCGAATAACATACCCTATTCAAAATATATGTCAAAATATTGAAATAAGTTTCATAGAAAAAAAGAATAAACAGAGGCTTTAAAGAACATGGACATGTGAAAATAACATAAAAAATGTTTCCCTTTGCGCTCGCGGTAATTATTTGGACATAGGTTGCATATATGTGAATTTCGATTAAATGTGAATTTTTAGTTTCCATGGTAACTGCCAAACTAAAACATCTCAACCCGTTGTGAACGGTGAAATGTTTTGGAAAACGAATGAGGAAAATGAGTCGGTGGGAACATAGCATAACTAATTTCAATTACTTTCTTATCTGACTTTGTGTTTTAGTTTGATTAAAAAATTTAATGTTTGAAATAAGTTTTTATTCAAAAATTAAAAAAAAATCCATCGCTTTTTTAACTGAATTAGTCCTTCGAGTTTGAGTTAAAATGTATCAATTAATTTATTAATTGAAACATTTTTCAACTTCAATTTACTTTTTAATTGGAAATATTTTGGTGATATTTTTCTCTATGCACTTACAAACACAAAATCCAAATTATAACAGATACTTCAAAATAAATAAAAAACGTTTTCTTGATTTCAATTTAAACCAAAGATGCAATAACTTCAATTATTTTGAAGGTCTTAGTCTATATTTGAAGTAATTTTATCTTAAATCTAAAGATTCAAGATATCAGGTAATTTAAAGACGATTTCTTTAAATTAAAAATAGTGACAATTAAATTAGAGTAGTGATTTTTTTTGGTTTTTTTACCAAATAAATAATTTTTTTACCAAATAAATAATTTGGATAATTTTTTATATGCATTCTAACGCTTAACATCAAATATTTTCCAAAAATTCGAAATTTTTCTAGAACGGATATAGCATTTTTTCGACCCAATTTAAATAATTTGTACCATTTTAATAATTCTTTCTCTTTTTTAACCTATTTGAAACAAAAAAAGTTAAAATTACACATTACAGTTATGGAAAAATCGAGTTATAAAATATTGATTAAAAAGAACTTTCTGCCTAGTTAAAAAAAAGAACATCTTAGGGAGGACATTTTTGGAAGTGGTTTTAAATTTGTGCCTTAAAGCAAATATTATGAACTTTCTTTTAATTAAAATATTTTTATTTTAAAGAAATTAAAGGTCAATATTTTTTTATGCGAAATAATACATTTTTGAGTGCGAAAATACCAGAGTTCCATCATTATTTGTTCGAAAAAGCTCAGTAGACACAATTTTTTTCTGTTTCAATCACGAGATTAATTGCCCTAATTAATTTTTTAATTGAAATGTCTTCAATCACGAAAATGATAGTATCAATCACAGTTTTAATTGGGCATCAAAAAATAGTTGATTAAAAAAATTATTGATTTCATTACCAAATTTCAATTAATTTTTTAATTGATTCAATTAAAAATTTAATTGATGTTGATTGCGAAACTCTTATAATTTTTTAATTAGAAAAGGTAACTATTTTCAATTACTTTTTGATTGTTTGAAATAAATTTTTAATTAAAATTTCAGTGCCTTAATCTTTCGAGTTTGATTAAAAAGTTAATTTTATTAATTAATTTTTTTACTTAAAATTGTAGAATTTTTCACCCATTGACTTAATTAACTTTATGTTTCTATCTTGATTAAAAAGTTAATTGTATCAATTGATTTTTTAATTGAAAATATTTTCAACTTCAATAAACTTTTTAATTGGAATTATATTGGTGATATTTTTTTCTGTGTACAAAGATTTCGCTTTTTATATGGAGCATAACAGTTTTTCGTGCGAAAGGGTTTTCTTAAAATTAGCCCAAAAAGGAACCCACAAACTGGGTCGATTCG
The DNA here is from genome assembly GCF_050003625.1 of Haematobia irritans. Taxonomy (NCBI): domain Eukaryota; kingdom Metazoa; phylum Arthropoda; class Insecta; order Diptera; family Muscidae; genus Haematobia; species Haematobia irritans. The sequence continues at coordinate 63,608,397 of NC_134399.1, read as the reverse complement.
TGGATGGAGTCCAGAGAAGAGTGATTTTTTGATTTGGAAAAAATAGTAACTAGCTATAGAGAATACATCGATATTATTATTTATTATTATTTATATATTATTTATTATTATTATTATTATTATTTATTTATTTATTATGCCCTGCACAACAAGAAATATTTGTGAAAATGAGCACATTTGTGGTGGGCCTATGCCATGCTCCTAGCAATTAAATTAAGAAAATATTTTTTATTACAAAAAAAAAAAAAATATTTTAATTCAGATCATAACAATTTGTATGCTGCACACAAAAACAATTTTTTCTGATTCAATCACGAAATTAATTGATCCAATTAATTTTTTAATTAAAATGTCTTCAATCACAGAAAGATAGTATCAATTTAAAAATTAGTTGACAGCCAATTGAAATATTAATTGATCCAATAAAAAAATTAATTGATACTATTAATTTATGTGATTGTTTTTTGTTTCAATTAAAAATTTTGTTAAATCAATTAAATTTTTAATTGAATATTTTTTAAAACTCAATTCAAATTTGGAAAAATTTTCGTGAAATTTGTTTCTGTGTTATTACGATTTATGATTTATTATATGCGCAATTATTATAAAATTATAAATTTAAACATCATTATCCACACATCTGGTTTAAATAAGTATTAAATCAAGAGTACACGTGGAAAAATTTGCATTGATAATTGCCTTCATGTTCTAATTAATTGTGCATTTAAACTACATTCGTATAGAAAGCAATAAACACCATGTCATGTGCACTTAAAATGCCAAACGCTTTGATTGCAAAACAATATAGTCCTCTTCAAGCATGTAACCAAAAGACCTATCAATGTTTGTTTTGTTTATACAATCGGTTGGTATAGGAACTTTAATTAATATTCACTATGTGCAACAGATTTCAAACCAACTAAATTCCAAACTATTTATATGCTCAATGAAATTTCCACAAACAATAATTGTTAATCGATTCCTATCGATACACGTGAATCGCGCCGTTGTTGCGCTGTTGTAAAGCGTAAACAAATGATTTAAATTCTCTTCAGAATTTTCACAAAGAACTGATAATTAATTGTGAAATGTGTTAAGAGTGCGATAGTAAACGATACGGTTAGGATTTAAATAATCGTTATGGTTTTGTAATTTGAAATGATGTAAATATCGATTAAAAATTCACAACAATTTGTTTGTATATTTTGTTTATAACAAATTTAATGACACTTTCACAATGACGCTGTCAAAGATCAGATGCTTTTCTATTTTAATAGATGATCCAAACCGTGTACTTCGTTCATGCTATGCTAATGCGTAAAATAAACTTATTTAAATTGAAAGAGAAAATTGAATTTATTGAAAATGAAAGCTCATTAGAATATCGGAAATTCCGGAAAAAAACTTTGATTGACAATACAAGTACAAGAGTTATATAAGTTATACTAAAGGGTGATTCTTTTGAGGTTAGGATTTTCATGCATTAGTATTTGACAGATCACGTGGGATTTCAGACATGGTGTCAAAGAGAAAGATGCTCAGTATGCTTTGACATTTCATCATGAATAGACTTACTAACGAGCAACGCTTGCAAATCATTGAATTTTATTACCAAAATCAGTGGCAGAAAATCCGCTTTTTTATCGACAAATTTTGTTCAGCGATGAGGCTCATTTCTGGTTGAATGGCTACGTAAATAAGCAAAATTGCCGCATTTGGAGTGAAGAGCAACCAGAAGCCGTTCAAGAACTGCCCATGCATCCCGAAAAATGCACTGTTTGGTGTGGTTTGTACGCTGGTGGAATCATTGGACCGTATTTTTTCAAAGATGCTGTTGGACGCAACGTTACGGTGAATGGCGATCGCTATCGTTCGATGCTAACAAACTTTTTGTTGCCAAAAATGGAAGAACTGAACTTGGTTGACATGTGGTTTCAACAAGATGGCGCTACATGCCACACAGCTCGCGATTCTATGGCCATTTTGAGGGAAAACTTCGGAGAACAATTCATCTCAAGAAATGGACCGGTAAGTTGGCCACCAAGATCATGCGATTTGACGCCTTTAGACTATTTTTTGTGGGGCTACGTCAAGTCTAAAGTCTACAGAAATAAGCCAGCAACTATTCCAGCTTTGGAAGACAACATTTCCGAAGAAATTCGAGCTATTCCGGCCGAAATGCTCGAAAAAGTTGCCCAAAATTGGACTTTCCGAATGGACCACCTAAGACGCAGCCGCGGTCAACATTTAAATGAAATTATCTTCAAAAAGTAAATGTCATGGACCAATCTAACGTTTCAAATAAAGAACCGATGAGATTTTGCAAATTTTATGCGTTTTTTTTTTAAAAAAAAGTTATCAAGCTCTTAACAAATCACCCTTTAGGTGACTTCTTCTTAATGTGTTTAATTTTCAAATGCATTTATCATCTATGATGCGCATTCAAAATTGTTGTTGTACGAAGTATCTTTAATGTACCTTAGCACATGTAATGATATAATGGCTTATTTTTATAGCCTGTGCCACACTGTGGAACAGGGTATTATAAGTTGGTGCATATGTTTGCACCATCCAGAAGGAGACGAAATAGACATATGGTGATTTTGACAATATTGCTCAGGGCCTGCCCCTGAGTCGATCTAGCCATGTCGTCCGTCCGTCTGCCTGTGAACACAGTTTGGCACAATTATGTGTTTTGGGTCAGAATGCACAAGGATAACAATTAGTACTACAGTCAAGTGTGCCAAATTTGATTGAAATCGGTTCAGATTTAGATATAGCTCTCATATATATCTTTCACCCGATATGGACTAATATGGCCCCAGAAGCCACAGTTTTACTCTAATTTCCTTGAAATTTTGCACAAGGGGAACAATTAGTACTGTAGTCAAGTATGCCGAATTTGATTGAAATTGGTTCAGATTTAGATATAGCTTTCATATATCTTTCGCCCGATATGGACTTATATGGCCCCAGAAGACAGAGTTTTAGCCCATTTTGGTTGAAATTGAAAGTACACGTTGGCATTTTTTCTTCTTTGTCCTAACTCTAATAACATATTTTTTAACTTGGTGTTGTAACTACGTCATGTAACTAAAGTTAAATATTGACAGCACTGATTCAATAAGAAAAAAACGTAAAAATGTATTATTTTTGTTTCCTATGTTCTCTTTGGGATGAAGCGCTTTATTTGGTTGGTCAAAAAAATAAGTACATAAGTACAAGCGTTTTTATATGAAAATGTTAAAATTTTGCAAAAAGTACGTTATTGTGTTTTTAGTGGCGATGAATTGAATGCAAATTTAATAAAAATTAGTTACTCGATGATCCGAAAAAGTCATTGTAGTAGAAAAGAAAGACTGGTTTTAGTTCTAAGAATTGAGGGAAAATCTCTTTGAACGACCGTCAAATCTTTTAAGAGATCGTTACTTTGTGTCCAAAAAGCCCTAAAGAAAAGAAGTTCTGCGAAAACACGTGGAAACCCAAGCAAGACACTTCGAAAAACAGAACATCTGTTTGTCACTCTCCAAAAAATAGATCCTTTAAAATCATCCAGTAATTTGGCATGCACTCAAAATTTGGTCAATATAAACTTGACGTATTTCTTTCAATTTTGCATTTCAAAAACCTGAACACCCCTCATTTTGAAGGTGTGTGTGTGTAGAATGTTGCTCCTATTTTGATTTTGGAATTCACTCTTCAGTTGTCAAAATGCCGTTCGAGCAAGAAGAGCAGCGTATCAAAATTTTCGCGAAAATCCGAGCTACTCGCACGCAAAGCTGGCAAAATCGCTAAAAGTTGCCAAATCAACCGTTACAAATGTAATTAAAGTGTTTGAGGAACGTTTGTCGACAGCCAGGAAGTCTGGATCGGGGGGAAATCGAAAACCGGAAGCCGCTGCGACGACAAAGAGAGTTGCCGGTAGTTTCAAGCGAAACCCTAACCTCTCTCTCCGAGATGCCGCAAATAAGCTGGGTGTATCGTCTACAACCGTGCATCGAGCCAAAAAACGAGCCGGACTATCGACTTACAAGAAGGTAGTGACTCCAAATCGCGATGATTAACAAAATACGAGGCTGTACACGACGATGCTGACGTAGTTTGACTTCGTGGTAATGTACGACGAAACCTACGTCAAAGCCGACTACAAGCAGCTTCCGGGACAGGTGTTTTATACGGCAAAAGGAAGGGGAAAGGTAGCAGATATTTTCAAGCACATAAAACTGTCAAAGTTCGCAAAGAAATATCTGGTTTGGTAAGCCATCTGTACCTGTGGCTTGAAAAGCAGCATTTTCATAGCTTCCGGGACTGTCAACCAAGAAATTTACGTGAAAGAGTGTTTGAATAAACGTCTGCTGCCTTTCCTGAAGAAACACGGTTGTTCTGTACTGTTTTGGCCGGATTTGGCATCTTGCCATTACGGTAAAAAGGCCATGGAGTGGTACGCCGCCAACAACGTGCAGGTGGTTCCCAAGGACAAGAACCCTCCCAACACGCCAGAGCTCCGCCCAATTGAGAAATATTGGGCTATTGTCAAGCGGAACCTAAAGAAGACCAAAAAAACTGCTAAGGACGAGCAAGGCAAACTGGCTTTCTGCGGCGAAGAAGGTGGACAAGGTGGCTGTACAAAATCTGATGGCAGGTGTCAAGCGTGAGGCCCGGCAATTCGGATTTGGAAAAGCGGAAGCCTAATTGAATATTTTTCCTGAATTTTATACTAATTGAACTTGAAAAAGAAATTTAATTTGATTTTTTAAATAAACGATTTCACCGATTTACACGCGTGTTCTCTTGACCAAATTTTGACCGTATCACCCTTTAATCGCCGCCAAATAGATCTGCACAATCTATTTGGCGGCGATTAGTGCATGCCAAATTACCCTGCCGAACAGTCAGAAAAGTTTCTATGCTACGGAAAAAAATTGTAAGATGAGACTATGCTTCGCCAGAAAACATTATATGTTAGGTTAGGTTAGGTTAGGTTATGTGGCAGCCCGATGTATCAGGCTCACTTAGACTATTCAGTCCATTGTGATACCACAGTGGTGAACTTCTCTCTTATCACTGAGTGCTGCCCGATTCCATGTTAAGCTCAATGACAAGGGACCTCCTTTTTATAGCCGAGTCCGAACGGCGTTCCACATTCCAGTGAAACCACTTAGAGAAGCTTTGAAACCCTCAGAAATGTCACCAGCATTACTGAGGTGGGATAATCCACCGCTGAAAAACTTTTTGGTGTTCGGTCGTAGCAGGAATCGAACCCACGACCTTGTGTATGCAAGGCGGGCATGCTAACCAGTGCACCACGGTGGCTCCCATTATATGTTAGGTGGTCAGGAACGGTAGGTGAGAGAAAATGGCGCAATATCTTGTGGAGCGATGAAACAAAAAAAAATATTCCGAAATGGTAGTAGTCGTAATATTCGTCGACCCCAAGGAAAAGAATTTCATATGCGCGTTACAAAAATATTTTTGAACCAACAACACAGTCCATTTCGTTTATATCAAGCACTGTTCTTTTGTGACTTTAAGTCTTTAATAAGACACATTTTACAGTTCATAGTAAACATTTAATATAGTATGTAATGTTGAACATCTTTCTTAGGCGAATGGTAAAATGTAAAAAAAAATATAAAGTCGAATAATTTCTTCTACATTGTTTGTATTACAGAAAAAGGTGCTAAGAACTAAAAACCTCGTGGAAGTGAGAAAATGCAACTAGCCAGAAAATATGGTTTTTTAGAATTAGTCTTTACGAAATTGTTTTTACATCCTGGAAAAGAATAAACGTTTTCCATAAAAAGTACACAGAAAAAAATTTCCGTATTTAAACTAATGCCAAATTTAACTTATTTTTATTTCAAACAATTATTTGTTTGTATTTCAATTTTATTATTTCCACAGTCAAATGAAATTTTCGTTTTTTATGTATGTCTCAAACATTTTATGAACTAAACGCGAGTATAAAGTTCAATGACCGTACACATAAGTTCATTTTTAAATAAAACAAATGAAAATTTTCGTACGATTCCCAAAAATAGTAAGAATGAATATATGATTAAAATGGGCATGATTTGGCGCCAATGATTTTCTGATTTACTTTTAGTTAATTTTTTCTTCTATGAGATGATGTAATTTCGTGAACTGCAGTAAAAAGTACAACAGCGCATTAAAATTTCCTGGTTTTAACAACGCTTTGTGGAAATCTCAAAATGTGGAGTAAAATTTAGTTCAATTTTCGTGCGTGGTAGTTCATTTTTCTTATAAAAAAGTTCACTTTTTTTCGTTGTGCAAAATAACCACTTTTGAAATTCAATCATACCTAATTAGATGCCCCAATTTTTACACGGCTAAGTTACAAGCTATTGAGTCAACCAATCTATAATAGTAATCATGTAGATTTTAAGTTGTGCTTCATTCCGACTAACTTTTTACTATAGCTGTTTCAGTTTTTTTTTTATAATCCAAGCATTTCCTTTAAAATTCAATTTTTTTAAACAATCCCAGACAAATGTCTTTATCATCTACATGCCCTATATCTCTGGTTGTCAATGCAGTTAAAGTAAAAAAATTAATTAAATTTTGCACGTACGCTTTGGCCTTTTACTGCTAAAGTGCAACAATTATCACAGAAATAAACGCCTCTTTCAAATGATAACCTCTTGATTTCGATAACTTCTAAAATATTAGACCACTCACATTGAGGGCAATAATCGCGCGTATTTTAAATAATTGAGGCGATTCACACAGTGGTCTTAATATAAACGATTTGAAAATTTGATTATGGCCAGATCTATCAGATTAATTGACTTGTACTTGTGGTATTAATTATTGAACAAAAAATGATAGATACACAGACAAAAATAAATTTTATAACACTCAATTTATACAATATTAAGTATAATTTTTTTTTTTTTCAAAATACCGAAATTTTAATTAAACGAAAGTTCATAATATTTGCTTTAACAATTTTTTCATTAAATTTAGGACACGAATCATTGAAATCTACGTCCCTCCGTTAAAGTCGTATGTCTTTAAAGCAAGGCACATTTGTTATTTAAAGAAATTAACGTTAAATTAATTAAAATATTGAATATTTCAATTAAAGATAAAAAGCTTCAAATATACACTGAAAAAAAAACAGTGAAGAAAACTTTTGGTTAACTTTAGAAAATTTAGATTATTTTTAGAAAATTTTAACTAAACAGTATTACAAACGCTGACATCGTGCCGATATCACATAAAAAGGTAAATATTTTTCGACAAATTTATTAGACATAATTATTTCATAATTTTTTCACTTGTTAAAGAAAATTTTGTAGTTTGAGAGAAAACATTGAAGTTCAAAGTTGCAAGAATATCTTTAGTGCCATACGAAGTTCAAGATGGGCGAATTTGTAGTAAAATTTACAAATTAAAAGAAATAATTAACTACTTTGTGAGAAGTACGAATTTAGTAAATCTTTATGCTTCATTTGTGTATAATTTTTCTCCGTTGTTTAATTCATTTAACTAACGTACGCAAAGAAATTATTAGAGTAAAGAAAACTTTCTCAAAACATAATAATTCCATGAACTAAAATAAAGTTAAATTAGCGTTAATGAAATAGAGGGTTCATTAAGAGGGTGAACCCTCTTAGGCTAAGATCTGTTTTGGGGATACAGGTCTCATTCAAAGAAAGCAGTCATTTAACATTAGTTGGTATGGGTTTATTTGTGAGATTTTCAAACCAATTTGTTTTGTTGTTCATGCTTTGAAAAAAAAACATGCCCGGTTCAAAAGAGTTTGTCTTTACTTTAAGAATTTTGGTATTGATTCCGAGCCAAAGAAGCGTAGAATGCAAGTAAGACACAATTCTCTTTTAAATTTGGGTTTTGTGTACTTGCTTCTAGGAAGCAAATTTAATTTTTTTTTCTTTTTCACCTTTTTTTCTTCATATGCTATCAAAGTTCTTTAAAAAGGAGTTAACGACAACTTTATTTTCCAAATTAAGACTCGACTTCCAGTAGAAGTTATGGTATGTTTCAAGTAAAAAACGTCTCTAAAATAAAGTGTTGATAAACAAATACTATATTTGAACGATTTTTTGCTTTGTAGTCAAGATGCAAAAAGACAACAAATTTAAAGACAATTTCATTAATTTTAAAGAATTTTTCTGAATTTTTAAAGTCAAGTTGACCTTACCCCAAAAAAAAATTCTTTCATGTTATGATACCCATTTTTAAGCCAAATCACTTAATTATAAGGACAATACGACTTCATTGAAAAGTTTATCGACTTTTGGGCAAGGAAAACAACTTTATATTAGAGAAATGCGTCTTCTATGCTTAGCAAAATTTGCATTCGTATTTTAAAGACATGAAATCTTTGACCTCACGACAATATTTTTTTCAGTGTGCCTAGCTTTACTTGTTGTTGTTGTTTCAATGCGTTTAGTTTTTTAATGTGAGTAGTTTTTTTTTCTTATTGTTTAAAGTAATTTCTCAGGGGACGAGCATCGGAGATGTCTCGAAATATTCGATATTTTTATTAAATTAAATATAATTTAATTCAAAATTTTAGTATTAATACATGTATGTGAATATAACGTCAAACATTTATTGTTCAACGCATCATTTTTTTTTTTGTCTATAATCAGCCTTTCTGAATAAGATTTTCACAAAAAATCTAACCACAATAATTAATATACTTTTATTTTGGTTAGATTTTAAATCGATTAAATCTATCTTTGGAACAGTGGATTCTAAATTATTTTAAAAATTAAAGATAAACAAAGTCCAAATTTTCGATAACTTTCTTGAAAATATATTATACGATTACAAAAAATCCCAAACAATCTACACCGTACATTTATATAGCCGTAAATTAAATTTAATCGGATTGGTTGCGTTTTGCTTTGTTTTCTTGTATTTTTGATTTATATTATTTTTATATACAAAGTGGACTATTTTTGGCATAGACAATACATTGAACTTGATTTCCACTATCAGTTCAATTTTGTAAAAAAATGCGGAATTTGGCACAGCCAAAAAATCTAATTATTCAAAATATTTTATAGAATATAAAAAAAAAATATTATTATATATTATAAATTCTATATAATAATATTATACTACATATTAGACTTACCGTGGGCCACATTATTAATACAGTCCAGATAACATGTACCCTGTTCGTCAAACATATACTGACCCTGACCTCGCACAATCTTTAGGGGGTCCGAGCGATAGAACAGTTGACATGCTTGTCTGAAATTGAAAGAAATTAAGAGGAAAAAATTTGGAATTGACCAAAACAGAAATCACAGTGAAATGAGAAGAAAATCGTATATGATTGTAAAAACAATTGAGCCCACATTAAAGACAATGTTTATTTGTTTCATATGTAGGCCTAGGAAAAACTTTTTTTCGAATACTAATATTTTTTTAGTGTCATTTCAACTCGCTTTTCAATTTTATTTATTATGTACTTTCGTCATCATACGAAGATTTGATGGAATTTTATATATTAATTATATATTCACCTATATTTCCAAATGATGTTGTCAGGTGTTCTACATTTTGAGTGGAATGTTATTTTTATTTATTTTAGAAGAGGGCTAAGGAGCTACGCTGAATTTTATCAAAACAAAAGGTCGGCTGAGTTTAATAGAAGGCGATTTTCAAATAGATTACAGAAACCGATAATAAGGCAATGTCATATAAATGAAAGTAAACAACTACGCGAAGCCTCCAATGAATTAATAATATTATTATCATATATATTTCATATAAAAAATTTGGGACGCCCCTATATATGTACATATACATGGTGCTGAAACAAAATTGTGTTTTCCGCCAAATGGTATTTAATGAAAATATGAAGAAATGTCAAAGCTTTTTTGTTTTAGAAGAACAAAATTAGACAAAGAAACAACAAAGAAATATACAGGGCTGCCAATTTTGCCGATTCATCGGCATTTTGACGATTTTTTACTCAAAAAATAGAAAAATGGCGATTTTGCCTCAAAAATGACGATATTATCTCCGTTCAAAAATTTCAACTGGAAGTCATTTATTAACACCAAAAATCCAGCAAAGGAGAAGGAGAAAGACTATATTTGACAGTTGTCAGATAAAGAAATTACAAGTGTTTGGTATAGATTTCCTTATACATAGGAGTCATACTTCATTACACACCTAAAATATTAGTATATCTCTAAAATTGAGTCCATTACTAAAAAAAGAAGAAACCGCTCAAATAGTGTGGATAATATAAATCAATTAGAGAAAAATGGAACAATCTTTATATGTAAGAGCTGTATTTAAATCTTAGTTTTTTTTTGGTATTGATTCCGAGCCAAAGAAGCGGAGAATACAAGTAAGGATACTTTTAAGACACAATTCTCTTTTAAATTTAGGTTTTGTGTACTTGCTTCTAGGAAGCAAATTTTAATTTTTCGCTTTCTCAGCTTTTTTTCTTCATGTGCTATCAAAGTCCTTTAAAAACGAGTTAACGGCAACTTTATTTTCCAAATTAGGACTTGACTTCCAGTAGAAATTATGCTATGTTTGAAGTAAAAAACTTCTTTAAAATAAAGTTTTGAAAAACATGTCCTATATTTGAACGATTTTTTGCTTTGTACACTCAAAAAAAGTGAACTCTCTATTTCACTAAAGCCAATTTAACTTTCGTTTAGTTCATGGAATTATTATATTTGGAGAAAGTTTCATCTACTCTAATAATTTTTTGTGTACGTTAGTTAAATTAACTAAAACCGAGGAAGAAAATTTACACAAATGAAGGATAAAGATTAACTAAATTCGTGTCTTCCACAAAATAGTTCAATATTTCTTTAAATTTGTAAATTTTACTACAAATGCGTTCATCATGAACTTCGTATGTCACTAAAGACATTCTTGCAATTTTAAACTCCAATTTTTTCCTTCAAACTACAAAATTTTCTTTGACAAGTGAAAAAACTTAATTATGTCTAATAAATTTTCTTGAATTTGTCGAAAAATATTTACTTATTTTTATGACATCGGCGTGATGCCAGCGTTTGTTATACTGTTTAGTTAAAATTTTCTAAAAATATTCAAAATTTTCTAAAATTAACCGAAATTTTTCTTCCTGGTGGGTTCACTGTTTTTTCAGTGTAGTCAAGATGCAAAAAGACAACAAATTTAAAGACAACTTCATTAAATTTAAAGAATTTTCCTGAATTATTAAAGTCAAGTTGACCTTAGCCTATAAATTTTTTCTTTCATGTTAAGATACCCATTTTTAAGTCAAATCACTTAATTATACGACTTCATTGAAAAGTTTATCGACTTTTGGACAAGGAAAATAACTTTATTTTAGAGAAATGCGTCTTCTATGCTAAGCAAAATTTGTATTCGTATTTTAAAGACATGAAATCTTTGACCTCACAACAATATTTTTTTCAGTGTAGATCGAATTACACATCAAAATGTGAGTAAGATTGGTTAATAAATAAAGATATTATGACCAAATTTCGGCAAACCGGGCGATACATATATATATATGGGAGCTATATATTCCTATACAAATATGAAGCAATACGACTCAATTTGTTGAAATCGGGCGGCGTTCGTCATTGTGCAAAAAAAGTGCTCTGAACCAAATTTCATCAAAATTGGTTAATAATTGCGACAGGAATCCTGCGAAGAACAAATATACGGACGGACATCAAGGGCTAGATCGACTCAGGAAGTGATTCTGAGCCGAGCGGTATATATAACCACTATGTGATTTAGGATATAAAACTGGCTGCGTTTATGGTTTTTAATGTTTTAGAAGCTGAAATTTTGAATATGGTTGACGTCCGCGTACTTTTCAGCTATGAACTACTCAGAATTTGTAATACAAACATGTATTTATTACAGAATTATAGTACAGTACAAAACTATCTGATAAACCATGAAAAAATCAACCATTTTGGAAATCACGGGTCTTTTATTTTATTTTTTTTTTATTTTAATACAAAATTCGTTATGCTTTTGTTATTGAAATTCATAGTTGTGCATTTTAATTTTCTGATATTATATGAAATATTTTTGTGTTGTTTTTTAACCAAAAAAATATATTTTAATGTAATATCATTTAAATTGCCGTTTTTTTAACGATTTTTAAAACGCAAGTGACGATTATGACGATTTTTTCGGAAAAAATGACGACTTTTCTTGAAATTTTATTGGCAGCCCTACATACGTGTGAGGTTTGCTAAAACACAAAATGATCTGCGCCTGAAAAAAGTTGGGAGGAACGTACTAAACTCTCAGATTCTGAAAGCTCTGCACTAACTAAATTTTGAAAAAGTCCTTTTTTAACCTTCGACTTTCTAAGAATTTGGAAAAAAATGATTTTTCGACTTCGTCAAGATTTGAAAAATGTTGTTTTCGAATTTTTCAAATTTTGGAAAAGTCCGCACTGAAAAAATATTTACGTGATATTAAAGATTACGCATTGAAGGACGCGCAATTTACACAATATTAAGAACAAATTTAGAATTTAGAACAAATTTAAAATAATGAAATTTTAATTAAAATATAGTTTATAATCTTTGCTTCAAAATTTTTTTCATTAAATTTAGGACACATATTTTGGAAATTTGCGTCTCTCCGTTAAAGACGTATGTCTTTGAACTTTTGATTTAAAGAAATCTTTCTTAAATTAAATGAAATATTGAAACTTTATATTTAAGATAAAAACGATTCAAATATAGGCTAGGACATATACTGAGGATTTTCTATCTATGGTTTAAGTTTTTTTTTGAATTTAAGACAACGTTTTTGTACTTTAAAGTATCTTTTATAATTTGGATTTTTAAACTGACATTGTGAATAGTTTTATTAATATATAGCTAACAAGAATGAAAATTTCATAAATCGAGACCGGTATCCCAATTAAAATTTTATTGATCCTAGATTTGAAACTAAATAGATCCCTTTATTTTAAAGAAGCCACATCTATGGCTCGGAATCAATACCAAAATCCTTAAGGAAAGTTCAAAATCTTTGGATCCAAGTAAACTTTTTTTCAGTGCACCAGGAAGAAAAATTTTGGTTAATTTCAGAAAAGTTATATTATTTTTAGAAATTTAACTAAACAGTATTACAAACGCTGACATCACGCCGATATCACAAAAATGAGTAAATATTTTCCGACAAATTCAAGAAAATTTATTAGAAATAATTATTGTTTTCATTTGTTATAGACAATTTTGTAGTTTTAAGGAAAAAATTGTAGTGCAAAATTGCAAGAATATCTTTAGTGTTATTCGAAATTCAGGATGGACTCATTTGTAGTAAAATTTTCAAATTTAAAGAAATAATGAACTATTTTATGAGAAGTACGAATTTAGTAACTCTTTGTGCTCCATTTGTGTATAGTTTTTCCCGTTTATTTAGTTTATTTAACTAACGTACACAAAAAATTGTTAGAGGAACAGACATTTTCACCAAACATAATAATTCCATGAACTAAAATAATGTTAAATTGGCTTTAGTGAAATTATTATTATTTGTTTGTAGTTAAATTTTATTCTTTTTTTTTCGAAATTTTCCACATCCCAATGAAATTTCCCTTAGAAGAAAATTCCCAAATAATACTGTATTGTATAAATGTTCATGATTTGGCGCTAATGATTTTTTCTTTACTTTTAGTTCATTTTTAATTCTATGAGAAGTATATCAGGTCATTATTTTGTTCATCGTTTTAATAACGCATTCTAGAAATCTCAAAGAGTGGAATGCAATTTAGTTCAATTTTCGCACGAGGTAGTTCATTTTCACATAAAACAGTTTGCTCTTTTTATTGTGATTACAATCCGTGTTCTGAACAAATTTCGCTGCATTCCTTTACTCTCTAGTACACATAAATAAGAGTTTTCTTTTCTGAGGAACAACATTTTAGACAAACGAAATTTTCTTTTGACGCGGAAAAAATTTTAAATCAAGTAAAAGAACTAATCGTTTTTATACCCTCCATCATAGGATGGGGGTATATTAACTTTGTCATTCCGTTTGTAACACATCGAAATATTGCTCTAAGACCCCATAAAGTATATATATTCTGGGTCGTGGTGAAATTCTGAGTCGATCTAAGCATGTCCGTCCGTCCGTCCGTCCGTCCGTCCGTCTGTTGAAATCACGCTAACTTCCGAACGAAACAAGCTATCGACTTGAAAATTGGCACAAGTAGTTGTTATCGATGTAGGTCGGATGGTATTGAAAATGGGCCATATCGGTCCACTTTTACGTATAGCCCCCATATAAAGGGACCCTCAGATTTGGCTTGTGGAGCCTCTAACAGAAGCATATTTCATCCGATCCGGCTAAAATTTGGTATATGGTGTTGGTATATGGTCTCTAACAACCATGCAAAAATTGGTCCACATCGGTCCATAATTATATATAGCGCCCATATAAACCGATCCCCAGATTTGGCTTGTGGAGCCTCTAAGAGAAGCATATTTCATCCGATCCGGCTGAAATTTGGTACATGGTGTTGGTATATGGTCTCTAACAATCGTGCAAAAATTGGTCCACATCGGTCCATAATTATATATAGCCCCCATATAAACCGATCCCCAGATTTGGCTTGTGGAGCCTGTAAGAGAAGCATATTTCATCCGATCCGGCTGAAATTTGGTACATGGTGTTGGTAGATGGTCTCTAACAATCATGCAAAAATTGGTGCACATCGGTCCATAATTATATATAGCCCCCATATAAACCGATCCCCAGATTTGGCTTGCGGAGCCTCAAAGAGAAGCAAATTTCATCCGATCCGGCAGAAAGTTGGTACATGATGTTGGTATATGGTCTCTAATAACCATGCAAAAATTGGTCCACATCGGTCCATAATTATATATGGACCCCATATAAACCGATCTCCAGATTTGGCTTGCGAAGCCCCAAAGAGAAGCAAATTGCATCCGATCCGGCTGAAATTTGGTACTGGGTATTGTTATATGGTCTCTAATATCCATGCAAAAATTGGTCCACATCGGTTCATAATTATATATAGCCCCCATATAAGCCGATCCCCAGATTTGGCTTGCGAAGTCTCCAAGAGAAGCAAATTTCATCCAATCCGGTTGTAATTTTGAACATGGTGTTAGTATATGATCTGTAACAACCGTGCCAGAATTGGTCCATATCGGTCCATAATTATATATAGCCCCCATATAAAACGTTCTCCAGATTTGACCTCCGGAGCCTCTTGGAGGAGCAAAATTCATCCGATCCGGTTCAAATTAGGAACGTGGTGTTAGTATATGGTCGCTAACAACCATACAACAATTGGTCCATATCGGTTCATAACCATGGTTGCCACTAGAGCCAAAATTAATCTACCAAAATTTTATTTATATAGAAAATTTTGTCAAAATTTTATTTCTATAGAAAATTTTGTCAAAATTTTATTTCTAGAGAAAATTTTGTTAAAATTTTATTCGGTTCACAATAAAATTTTCATCATTGTCAAAATTTTATTTCTATAGAAAATTTTGTTCAAATTTTATTCGGTTCATAATCATGGTTGCCACTCGAGCCAAAAATAATCTACCAAGATTTTATTTCTATAGAATATTTTGTCAAAAGTCTATTCCTATAGAAAATTTTGTTAAAATTTTATTTCTGTAGAAATTTTTATCAAAATTTTCTTTCTATAGAAAATTTTGTCAAAATTTTTATTTCTATAGAAAATTTTATTTCTATAGAAAATTTTGTTAAAATTTTATTTCTGTAGAAAATTTTGTCAAAATTTTATGTCTACTTTGTCAAACTGAATTATATACGTATTGGATCGATCTTTTTTGATTTAATATATACCACGTATGGACTTACATACAATTTAGAAGATGGTGTTAGGAGGTTTTAAGATACCTTGCCATCGACAAGCGTTACCGCAACTTAAGTAATTCGATTGTGGATGGCAGTGTTTAGAAAAAGTTTCTACGCAATCCATGATGGAGGGTACATAAGCTTCGGCCTGGCCGAACTTACGGCCGTATATACTTGTTTTTTTTTTTTTTTTCTCTTAAAGAAAATATTTTACTTTTTCGTTCAGGAGGAAAGTACAACCTCCAACGATTTTAACAATCCGGTCTCATTTTTAACCATCGTTTTGTAAGCATTGGAAAAATCTAGAAATTTTCTATATTAAAAATAAATGGCAATTGTCCACACCTCCTTTTTGTTTCAAATAACGATGATGCTAATATAATTCTATTTAGTTTGAGGAAAATTCTTGTACGCAGGTACAAACAGAGATGGTGATTATGAGAATAGCCAAAAGGCAACGAACTCTCGCACTAACAAATTCATCAGCTGTGAACGCATTTTACAAATTTCCGAGATGTGTTCGTTCCACCGCCTCATTGGTACATTTATTTGATTTTTTTGTTGTTGTTCTCACTTGGCAACGACCAAGTGTAGTAGTGTCTAAAATGACCTTGGCAAAGAAAGGCAATTTAACGAAAAAGGGATACCTACTCACAGTTACAATAAAAAAACGACCTTGTGGATGCGGCATCCTTATTACGTCGATACTAAGGAGTGACAAATTCACACACAAGATATTTTATTTTATTATGTATGTTATTAGAATTATTGTAAAATGTTTTCTTAATAAATTTAAGAAATTAAAAAAAAGCAAAACGATTTCTTATGAATTTCCGGCATGTATTATTTTCATATATAACTTGACCGTTACTTACCCAATATGTTTATTTCTCAGTTTGATTGTTTCTGATTTGCACAGTTTTTCATTGCTGGCAGATTCCAATTGCTCGCGTGGAAAAGGCATTTTCGTACCGATAATTCTTTGTTTTATGATTGTTCAATAGGTGGGTGATTTTTTCTATATCTCTTTTAAATAGTTTAATAAATGCACTGTAAAATTTGTTGCTAGAAAAAATTATTTGTTTTTCTAATATTGCGCGCTCCTTTCACTTGGTAGTAGGTCGGTTAGCCATACACTGTTCTGCGTTGAAGCACAAATAAAGCTCAAATTAGTGTTGTTTACGTTTGAATATCGTCAGCACAAATGACAAACTTAACGAATGTGTTGTTGCTTTTTATAAGAATATACAAAGGCGAGCACTAAGATAGTCTAACGCCACGCCGCCAAACGGAATGGAATGATTTAACGGCGTTTCCTCTGGTCAAGCACATTATATATGCTACGCACACATATAACACACACACACACACATCAATCGACAATTGGGGTAAATTGTAAACCAAACAATGTAAAATGTTCTCTCTCACTCACTCTCACACTTTCATATAAATAAGCGATTATTAGTATGTAATTTCCCCTCTTTTTGATTATAGGATCATATATATGTGTGCATAGAACAGTTCCATCATTAGGTTTGACTATTAAATTGCCTGATAAGATCTAGTCACTACAATTTAGTGATAATATTCTAGCACTCAATTCTATTACACCATTCAACAATAAAATTAAAATAAAAAATAAATTTGGAGTTGCGAGCGTTCCACAATATTG